>NC_088114.1:2408030-2711060 GCF_036370855.1 Dromaius novaehollandiae
CCGAGCATTAAATCTCCACGGCCGGCCCGTGGCTGGGGCAGCGCGGCGGGCGGCCCGGTGCGGTGGTCCCGCGGCGGAGCCATGCACAGGCGCTGCCGAGCAGAACGGAGCCAGAGCCCCTTTGCTTTGCCCCGACAGTAAGAGGATGGTTCCCTGAGGGGGATTTTCCAGTTTCGCGTTGGGTTCGTGTGGCTGCAGGGGTGATGGGCAGGCGTTTCAGAGGGGCTGCTGTGGGAAGGTGTACCTTCTGGCAGGCTTTGGGGTTGCTTTGGGGACATGTGGTGACCGAAACAAGGCACAGAAAGAAGCAACAGGACTCAAAGGATCACGGTTGCATTTTAAAGCCAGCAGCCTTTTGCAACAAACAGGGCAATCCGCCGCTCTTCAATGCATTTTCAGCTGTCTGCGGACTCGGGAAGATGACTCTGTATCTATCTATATCGGGTCGCGGCTGGACAGCTCAATTCGGCAGTCTGAAGAGGTAGAAATGTAAATATTTTTCCAAGCAGAAGCTCAGAGTTGCCACTGCTGCCGAGAGACAAGAGATGGTTTCTGCAACAAACTCCGGGATCATGGGATCAGAGACGGCAGCCGCGGTTCGTGGCGTGCTGAGGGGGGGCTTGGTCATTACAGCACCGTTCATGAACGTGCTGCTGCCTTGGGGACTGTCCCCTGCGCGGCGGTCGTGATGGCGCGTGGTGGAAGGGCTGGCTGCAGTGCCGCGGGCAGGTGGCTGTGCATAAGTGCAGGCTGGGTGTCTATAGACACATAGACATGCTCACAGGTTTCATACCGCTAGCAGTAGCTTTACTTACTGCCTCGGCTTTGAGCGCTCCTGGGACGGGGGGTGCTGGCGAGCTGGTGGGCAGCCTGTTGGACTTGCTCCAGCCTCAGCCCTCGCCCTGGGCGTAGCGTATTCCCTAAAAGTATCTCCCGATCTGGCATGAAGGATGGGCAGCAGCGGTAATGCTGCTGCAATTGCCATTTCCTTTTATGCATACGGTTCAGCAGCAGCTACTTCTGCGCTGTGCAGGAGCCTTGTCAGACTCTCGCTGGGGTTTAACACGGAGCTCTTGGAAGTGAGCTGCCGGTGCAAAACGCTGCCGAGCCGGGCAGCCCAGCCCAGCGCGGGGTACTGGCCTTTGCTGGCTCCTACGGTGTTGGCTGGGGGGCTTAGGGTGACAGGGCTCTTTGCCCCCTCGGGTTTTACTGGCAGAGCTGGGGAGCAGCTTTGCAAATTTAGCTGGGAGCTTAGGTTTGTTAAACTTGTCCTTGTAGGCTGAAGGTGACAGCCATCCCCTTCTCCAGATGGCACAGAGTCGGGCTATACTGACCTTACCGTACAGCTGTCACGCCAGCCCTGGGGTCTGTGACCACCACGCAGGGCAAGATCAAGAAATCAAGATGTTACCTCTGACTGAGGATGGTTTGTGAGAAAAAACACAATGAACTTGGCTTTGGCATGGGAGAGCAGGGATGGCTTAAAGGGAAGAACCCTGAATGATCGATCAAGTCGTCATGCCAAAGCAAACGTGTGAATCTGATGAGTTTTATCCCAAGGAGAAGTGACTTGGCCTTAGAGTTTGTCACTCTTGTGATGATTGTCAGAAAATTTTGCTGCAGGATTTCACTACCCTTGGGAAGGGAGTGGGAGGAGCAGGGCGCAGTCACCTGCAGGCTGACCGCTTTCCGTCACCCTCGGAGTGCAGGTCTTGGAGCACCTTTCCCTGCCACGTTTGGTTTTCTGTCTAGAGTCATCTCTGTCTTTATACAGTCGTGCGCCTGGGATCTGCTTCTGACAGTGCTGGCATTCTTGTTTCCAGCTTTCTACTGACCAGGGTGTGAGATGTAAGGGGTTTCCTACCCTTCTCTTGGATCTGTCCCCAAACTGTGTGTGTTTTCATCTTGTTCTTTTTCTAAAACAATCTCTCTCCTCTTGTACGCTCCTTTTCTACATAGAGCCCAGCCCTGCGCATGCCTCTGTCTCAGTATTTCCTATCCAGCCTCTCCAAGCTAAGTGAAAACCAGCAAAATAGTAAGTGCTTCGTAACCAGCTTTGGAGTTAACGTTACCTGGTGATGACGTTCCTTCTTGGTGGCTCCTATCACGGGCCAGCAGAGACTGGAGCACTTCTCTCCTGTCGTCCTCTGCATTTCCAGGGGCTTTAAGGCTCGTAACCAAGTGGTTCCTTGATCGAGTTCCACCTGGTACTGAGCAGCGCTGAGCAACAGGGACAGACCGCCTGGCCGGAGCCGGAGCACGCGTCCGTGGCCCAGCGCGGTACCTTAGCCCGGGCTCTGGTGACAACATGAGCGTGTTTGCATCACGCCGTGTTGAGGGAAGTCACGCCCGGGCAGCAGGTATGGGGTGTACCTGCCGCCCCACCTGGCTCCCAGCGCGTCCTCTTTACGGTACAGTTATGGCACAGGGCCGCTGATGGGATCGTCGCTTAGAGGGTCTCTTGTCACCGACGGCGTCAGCGGGGGAGCATCTCCAGCCCCCTGCTCTTCCCTGGGTGCAGGGCTGCTGGCCCCTGGTCCTGCCGAAGCGGTTGTGTTTGCTTTGGACAGCCTCAGCGCGGGTTTGAAACTTCCAGCAGTAACAAACAGTGTTTTGTCTCACCGCAGAGCAGCTCTGCAATGTGCATTGATAAGTGTTACTCAGAGCGGCCTGGCTGGCTCACAGGCTGATAGGGACGAGGATAAAAGTCGGCTCTCTCACTTCTTCACATTGGCACTGGCCAGAGGTCTTTCCCTCCCTGTCTTTTGGAGCATTTTGCACAGAGAGGGCAGGAAGCGGTGGCACCGTCCATCCACAGGAGACTGTGGCCCAAAAGTCACCCGTGCAGCCCCTGGAGCGCGTAGGCCACGTGCTCAGGTCCCTGCACGCTGTGGATGAGGCCGGTTCCTACCAGCGACCCTGGCCTGCCGCTGGTCCGTGGGTAGCACAGGGTTTTGGGCCCCGCAGAGCATCGGCGTGATGCCCGCAGCCTAGGAGCGGATGGGGTAGCAAGTATTTTGCGGCAGGCTGGCTGAGAACGGAGCAGCCCTTCAGGCACTGCTTCCAGCCTCGCCGGGCTGGCGCTGGGGCGAGGCACGGGCCCGTGCACGCCGGTCCCACTGCCGGTCCACCGTCGCCGCGGTGCCCATGCAGTTGCTGCCCTGTCTGCAGGGACCGTCTAGGTACTTCCCTGCATCCCGCCTCGGGATTCTTCAGCAGATACAAATAGGGCAGCCAGCACCTCGTGCACCATAAAAGGCAAAGCGCTGGGGAAGAGCTGCTGGGATGGGAGCCGGTCGCTGGTGCCACGGCTTGCTGAAATGTCAGGCATCCAGGGCTGTGTATAAACGGATTAGAGCCCTGCAAGCCTCTCACTTTCCCCTCCCTTCCACCGCTGTTGCCGGAGAATTTACAGGAGCCTGTTTGGCAGAGTTATTATTTGGAGGGAGGAACTTTCTGCATGAAGGTTTGTTTGCAGAAATGCCCAGCACATTAGTAGGGATTTTTGGTAATTTATGTTTTGGAGTCTCTTAAGGGAAGCTTGTTTCTGAGGCTGCCGTTGGGCTTCTCTGTTTATCTCGGGAATACTTTTTGTGTCACAGTAATTCACTTAACAATAACATATTCCTGCAGATAATTCCAGCCAATCTGTCTCTGCCCTAAATACTTTGTGTATACAGTATCTTTCCCAGCTACCCTGGGATCCAGACCAAGGCCCGGCGTCAGCACCGCACGCTGCTTCCAAGGAAGGAGCGTTTGGAGACAGCGTTTGTGACAGTCGGTCTCGTGTCGGAGCACGGTGCAGGGGAGAGAAGGGCACCAGGGGCATGGCTGTGGGTTTTCAAGCTCTCCGTAAAACCCACGGAGGAGCTGGCAGAGGGTGAGCCTGCCCCGATGGGCTGCAGCTGATGCAGCAGCATCAAAGGGAAGCCGCAGAGAACTGCTGCGTAGACCCATAGAGAGCTACCGCTGCGACAGGTTGGGGGAAAGGGGAGAGTCCCTGAAGGAAGATGTGGCCGTGTAACGAATCCTGCCTGTAAAGTGCTGTGGACCTGCCAGCTAGAAGCTGGGGGATGCATTTACAGTTATTCGGGTGGGATATATGCGTGGAGGGAGCAGTGTGGCATCAACTCTGAGAGCTGCTGTGTTAGGAGGCAGCATCCTGCCCTGCCGCAGAGAATGGACTGCATCGTGCCAACATGCGTTTTCCATCTCGGCTGGCCATGAGGCTAAAAACCGCTGATTCACATGACCCAGGCACGGAGACTCCCCAGCTGCCTCCGTCTCGCGGAGTAGTGAGGGGAAGAGAAGGCGGTGCTGAAAGTCTGTCAAGACCTAAGGTGGGAAGAAATCTTGGCTGGCCAGTTTCAAAGCCTTTGGATCAGGGATTAAGGTACCCGAGCTCCCAGCCATGGAAGCCTCTACCTGGCAGTGCTATGGATATCTACTGGATGACACAAGTAAGGCAAATGGGAGAGACTGCACCCCTTCCCGGAGAACCCCCAAAGTGACGTGTGAAGATTATACTCTGCTAGATAAGACTCAGCTCAGCCAGGAGGGCCTGGGGCACAGGATGGAGAGAGGTAACCTTCCGGACCCCGAGCGTGAGCCGCACGGCTCTGCCAGGTTACAGACGAGCAGAAGCCTGCGTGAGAGAGGGCAGCGGGGGCCGGTGGCCGAGGAGCCGTGCTTGGAAGAACATGCTGTTTCAAAAGCGCGCAGGAGAAACGAGGAGGGGGGGGTCTCTCCAAAGGTGTATGAAATACAGGTTGGCCAGAGGCGACCAGGTACCAGCAGGACGGTGAAGCCTGTTGTGTATAGGCTGGAGGAAAGTGAATACAGACGCCTGATCCAGGAGGGAGAAACCGAATGTGAAGGGAAGTGGGAAATGACAGAGTACAAGATACCTTTGATTCAGAAAAAGCTCGGTCACCAGGAAGGTTACCCAGGGAACGAGAAGGCAGCAAGTCCAAATGTAAATATGATCAACACTTTCCAAGGAACCTTGAGGAAGCAGATAAGCCGTTCGGACTCCGAAAGTAGCGTAGAGAACAGACAAGTTAATAAACTGACATTGAACTCTCCCTCAGAGGAAAATAAACCGAGCGTCCCAGTCAGGTCGGATAGCTTTGAGCGAAATGCCATGCTAATGGATTACATTTTGCAGAACAAACAGGAGACGACAACATCTGTTTCACACGTCCCAAGAGAAAGCAGCAAGCCAGCTGAAAGCTTTAGGCAGACGTTTAACTTCGCCCCTCAGACCGACGACTCTCCAGACCTTTGCCAGAACGGTCAGACTAGCGAAGAGGATCCAGTCAGGAAGCCAGAGAAAGATAAGCAGGTTGTGAAGAGCCTTGAGATAATGGTCTCTGCGGCTGCAAACTGTGCTTCAGGGGCTAGAGACACTGAAAAGCTTTCAAGGCAGAACAGCAGCCAGCTCCTTGAGAGCTGGGAGCAGCTCGGAGGTGAAGCAGATGCAGGAATACTTGATCTGTATAGTCAGAAAAATACCCCGCCAGCCCCTCCAGCCAGGTCCCACAGCAAAGAGAGTCTGGCGTTAAGTATTAGCAAGAGTATGGCAATGACAGAGGTGCTGCTGGAGCAATGCAGCGATGCGGCAAAGCTTGCCAAGAAGCCGACAGCAGCTGCAGCCGAGCGCGGCGCGGACCAGCTCACTGGAGGAAGGATTCCAGGAGGAGGGGGCCCGGAGGAGCAGGAACGGAAGGGGAGGAAGGATCAGGAGGATGAGAAAGTGCTTAAAGTTGCCGACGCAAAGAAAACTTTTGAAAAGCATAAGGCACCAGAGGGGAAGGCAGCAACACCACCGCCCAGCACGGCCAGAAAAGGTGAGGTGTGACAGTTCAGTTGGCAGGCAGGCTTGCAAAATGCTCATCTGGGTTATAGTGCTGTATTTCAAGGCTGAATTTAAGGCAGATTGCAGGTGAGAGGTGAATAGTGACGCGAGTTTGTATTGCGAAGCTTTTCAGGAAATACCTGCTTTACAATAATCAAGCAACAGATGAGATCCATTTGAGACACATTGGGATCTAGCAGATCTCTGGTCTCTGAGGTAGGAAGAAAATCATGTATCGATACAAATCTACTAGCAGTCTAGTAAAAATACTTCTTACAGTGAAGCTGTTTAGTGAAAAGAGGGTTTGGTAGGTGAAGACTCTTCCTGAATAGTAAATAAGTGTACTAAGGAGTTCTTCTGTATTGCTTTTGATGAATAGATGCAATGGAGAAGTGCCTACATTATACTTTCTCCAACTTTCATCTATGCTTATTTGCCTCTGTCTCTCTATCCAGTATGACTTTATTTTAATTTTGGTATAAAAGGAGGCTTTACTTTTCTTTAGGTTCTTTTTCTCCTGCATTGTGACTTAGCTGAATAAGTCTTTCAGGAGAATGACATCAACTTGGAAACTATTTCACTGAAAAACTATTGATAAATGCACTTTGTTGAAAATTGTATTGATAAAACAGTAGAGTTATGCAGAAATAGGGAGAGATTAGAAATGAGTGTCTGTTTGAAAGTTTGGATCCTGCAAGGACATTGGAGACCCATGCTGGTTAACTTGCGTCTTCTGTTTATTGATGATCTGCTTGGTTATTGTGGATTTCCTTATAAGGGAAAATAAACACGTTAAGGCACAGGAAATCTATACTAACCTTGAACTGAATAACATATTCACTTAAAAAATAGGTGTGATTATCCCACCATGCTGGGTACATTATACTGTCAATTACACTTAACCAGAGAAGTCATGAAACCAAGTCAAAATATGAACATTGTCACAGTTTCCATTTGTGTCAGTGATAACACAAAGCCTGCAGCAATGGGAAACAGATCTTATCCTCTTAGGAAGTATCTGAAGTCACATTGTCATTCCCATGAGGTAAAGAAACAGGGTTGTGAAATATTTGTCACTGCAAACTATCTGCAGTCTGACAGAGTCAAGCTTTGTACATGAAGCATTGCTAGCACTGGCTATTATCAGGGTGTCTGGATTATACTCTAAAGGCCCAGTCTCTCCACTCCTCATTGAGTGGGAGATTTGTCTGATTAAATGGTACAGCTGATACGGCATGTTTTAATCAGCCAGATCAGATGGAGTGATGTTTTCATCAGCAATGAGGCACGCATCCTTTGTAGGGAATAGAAGGAGAGCAGGTGGATGCAATAGGTGAAGTTACAGAAAAGTGGGGTTAGAAGGGATAACAAGAAATCATGTTTCATCCCTAAGGCTATACTGGCTGCAACTAATAATTCCTGAGCGATGTTTATGTACTTGTTCTTCCGAAAAATAGTGAGGGAGGGTCAAGACAATCTATTCCAGTACTGAACTGTGAAAATGCTGCAGTAACGAATGGTGGGAATAATGTCTCATTTTGCCGTATCTGTGATGCTGTCCATTTAAAAAAATGAATCTGTTTTCACATAGGCATCTGCCCAAGCTTCATGTTGCCTAGCTGAACAAGGAGATCTTGCTTATATTTGATTCCTTTTTTTATACCTCTGATTTTTCCAGCATCTTTGGTCCAACTTGATCCTAGACAGCAGGGAGAGAAACAGGACAAGATGACAAAAGGATTCAAAACTGGTTGAATGATGAGGACAAGACTAGGATATGTGATAAGTGTAACATGGAATGCAACAGGAATCACAACGCCAATCCTCACGTTACTGATCGCTGCTCAAAGCCCCTGCTCTTTATGTGGTGCCTGGCTGCTTTTTTTCCTACTATTCAGAATGATAGGAAGTGTCAACCCCAGGATATTCATTTTGTAAATAAAATACAGCTTGCTTTTTTCATTTTCTGTGTTCTGCTTTCTTGTCTCTCTCTTCCTAGTTAATCAGCTGGTATAGTGGAGATAGCAACAAAGAAAATCCCATCTGTTGCAACTAATTGCTTCATTTTTATTTGGTGTCCCAACATTTTAATTAGGTATTGGGACTGAAATCCATCCCCCCTCTTATTGCAAAAATAGGGGAGAAAAACAAGAAAAAATATATTTCATGATCCCGGATAATTACGGATAACAAAAATATATGAGGAAACAGACTAGCTTGAATTTAATTAGAGCTTTCCTTTCACTGTAAAAACCGCAGGCAGCATGTATTTCTGTGCCTTTCCTATACACAAGTTGGTAGCGATGTGTGTGACATCTACATTACTACATATAACATGCATGAGAGTGTGTTTATATAGTAATAAATGTGCTTTATGAAATGTGTTTTAAATCATTAATAGCAATAATATAAATTATTAATAACCCTCCTGACCTAATGTTCATTTATTATTACCTATCAATCTCCAGCGTCTTCCATCCAATTCGAGTATTACATAAACAATGTCCTCACAAGTGCTTGCTTGCCACAGCAGGTTTTCATGACCGTTTGGGGAGCAGGCTTGAGATATGACCCTCACTTTACTGTGTCTGGAAAAAGAGCAGTGACTTGTATGATATCGCACAGCAAGGTGGAGCAGATTCGGGAATAAAACTAAGGAATTCTGACTCCTAACCTTATGCTTTAATTCACATATTCATCTTTCTTCCCTGCCACATGCTCTTAAATACGCTTATGCACTTCTCCCTTTATAGCTATTATTTTTAAAATCTGATTGAATGTATTGCTCTCGTTATCATCATTTCATAATTCTACAGCTCCCCTTTCTGGCCAAGGATCGAATAAGGCCAAACCAAACAGACTTTGCTCTTTCCCTGAATAAACACTTTGCTAAATTTGGTGAAGAGATCACAAGGCAATGTTTTCTCGGGTTATGGTTTCCCTGTAGTTATGTAAACTGCATAATCCTGTCTAAAATACATAAAATTAACCATAAACAAGAGCAGTTATATGGTGGCTGTTAGTACAATGTTATCTTGACAGCTGCTGAATATTTGATAATCACTGAAATGTCCCTTAAAAATTAGGCTGTGTTACAAGTTTAATAAAGCTACCCTTGCTGTTCAATATGTGCATAATGCACACTGAGAAAACAAGGCAGCAAGAGTAATCTAACGCTATTACATGCACAGAAAGTGGGTCTTTTCTCGTTGCAATCAGTTCAGATAGATTTCTCTGCATTAAAGAAGAAACCACTATGTTCCAACAACGTTAAGTGAAATGTAAGATCACATCACCAATTTCAAGGCAGCAAGAGTAATCTAACGCTATTACATGCCTAGAAAATGGGTCTTTTTTCATTGCAGTCAGTTCAGATAGATTTCTCTGCATTAAAGAAAAAAACCACTATATTCCAACAGCGTTAAGTGAAATGTAAGATCACATCACCAATTTCAGTGGGAGCAGTTCCTCTCAACACTGCTGAGGTTGGTCTTGTGTATGTAAATCATGAGGAACTAGGGGAAGAAACATAAAAAACCCACAACTTTCAGGTAGACAGTCTACTGCAATCTGACCTTCCATTATTTAAATGTAGTAATAAATCAACAGGTTTCAAGAAATAAGTAGATAAACAGTGGTCACAAATGTTTTGGAAAGTTGTATACCTGGGGGTGTCCGCAGTCCAGAAGTCCGAGAGAGAAACTGTCATGTCTGGCACATTTCGCGCGACTTAGAAGCTAAGCTGCAAAATAACAGGACTTTAAATTGCTGATCTCTCTAAAACCTCTGTAAGCCATTTTCCTCCATTCAGAATATATTTAGCAATGAGGATTTAAGGAAATTGAAATGTTTGAGGCAAATTCATCCCTCAAGTAACTTTACTGGTCCTGAATGACTGGGTTGCCGTCTGTCTAAGACTGTTCAGAGATACCAAGCCAAGTTGTATTATATCAGCTGAAGGTCCAGAAAGCCACCAGCATTTCTCCTGGATAGAGGAGCCTCAGGCATTTACATCTGTCCTGCCCTGAGGAGCTCCCGTGGAGCACTGCTCAGCTCCTGCTGGAGTCTCTCCAGCAAACAGTGTATGCTACACTGTTTTCCATGAAAGGTAGATTTCAATGTCTTATTTAGTTGTCTTAAAATGCTTAGTATTTTAGCATAGAGCCCACACGGTGTTAGGGGAGGGGGCTCACCCACAGCCATGCACTCCTGGGTGCTGTTTCCAGTTCTGTGACTGATGTGTGCTGTGATATACGGCAAGTGAAGTGATTTTCCAGCAGTGCTAAATATTGCATCTCCCAAGGAGATAAAGAGGAGCTGTGGTCCAGACCTTTGCAAATAATCCATGTACCTTTAGATACTTCTGTGTCTTCACTTGTTCTAAACTAGGGCTACTAACACTGCACTGGCAAAGGAGGCTGTGGGGTAATGCGTGCACTACCTTTAAGGCACATTAAAATCATCATAGGAACAAACCAGCACGATTTATTGCAGTGATGGAATAGATGCATATTTGCAAGCAAGCTAAATTTAGCTGCTGACGTAAGCTTCAGCGGTGGAGTCTGTGAATATGGTGCTGCTTCTGTATAAAGGCTATGAAACAGACTGTTCAGAGCAACTGTGCATAAATGTAGAGGGTAAGATATGAGGGATAGATAAAACTAGTGAAATATACTGAATAAACTCTGAACCCTTTCTGCAGAATTAAATTAGCAGGCATGGTACTGTTGATAAAATGCAAGCACAAACTTTGTTTTTAGTTCCTTCTACCTAGAAGAATTTGGTAAGAGGCTATTTCTCTTTACAAAGAATATGTGATATATTTTGGCATGTTATTATGCTAACATCACTCTGGCTAGAATTTAAGCACTGTTTGTTAGAATAATTTTATTTTGCTGAAATGATGAAGGTTATTGTTTAGGCTGGAACCAGAGCATTAAAAAAAATCTTATTCGTTCTTTATCTGCTGTTGAAGGCTTCATCCTGAGATTTATGTCATTTCTTCATCACCTTGTATGGTGATCTACTGAGATCTAAACTGCTCATTAAACCAGGGGAGAATCTGAGTGCTCTTTTGAGCATTTCCATCCAAGCATATAATAAAGCACTAGTGAAAATTCAGCAGGTATCATTTCCTTCTGAGTCAGTCCAAGTGACTCTTCCACTGATGTGTCAAGAAAGTGACACTGTTGGAGTAGCCTTCAGAGAAAATGTAAAAGCAGGACCCAAGTATTCAAGTGGCAGTTTTTGAAAGGATTGTTTCAATCAGATTTCAGGGGACAAATTTCATTTTGTGTCCTGTGTACAGGAAATATCACTCTGTTTCTGGATGGATGGAAAAATCTTACTTTGTTGCTTTTCTAAGCTGTTTTGGTAGTGCTGGTACTGCTACCTCTGCTATCTTCTTCGGACCTGGGTAGAGCATCAGCTGCCACCTAAAATATCATTGTAAACTTGCCCACTGCTTTGAGGTAGGAGGAGTTACACATATGCAAGATTCTATTATTTTTAGTTATGAGTACAGTTTTATATGTTTGCATTAATAATTTTTACAAAATTTTAACCCACATGCACGACTTTAAAATGGGCAATGGGACTGGCAGTCAAGACACTCAGCTCTATCACTGACTCATTGCGTGACCTTCAGTAAGTCACGTATCTGCGCGGAAAATATGAATCACAATTTTTAATCCACTAAATGAAAGATTACCTGCAATTCTGCTCAGAGGCTGCCAGACTGCCTTTGTTTTCATTTTCTCTTTTTAAAGAGATTATTTGAGTGAGGCTGGAGAGCAAGTGTGCTAGGTTGACTTTCAGAAGGAAGAAAGCAATTTCTTGGTAATTGGTGTTGAAGGGCAGCTCATAGCAGGGATGCAGACTTGCAGCTCTAATCTTTGGGTGTATCAGCTTTTATCAAGGTGTTGCTAGGTACACAAGGGAGATTTTCCTGCTTGCTGAAGCAGTAGTTAAATGTGTCGTGGTTTAACAAACGTTAAATAACATTTGTCTGTTTAATTTGGAGCTCCTGTGGCATCTGGTGTTTCCATCAGCTGTATTCCAGTCAGACCAGCAAACTCATGGCAAATATATCTCTGAGAGGCTTTCTGCATGTTTTAACACTCATCTATCACTTAACATGGGATAGTTTACAGTCTTGTAGAAGTTTCGGGGAGGAGAGGGTGTTCTTAACTCATCGCTACAGACATTTCTCCAAACGCTGAATGATTACAAAGGGAGTTATGGGGGTGCGAGTCCCCTGAAAAATCAGGCCTCTTAAGCAACTAAGGACATGGAAACAAATTGGCAAATATTAGCCAAAACATGTAAGGAGGATGAACTAGACTTTGTGTTTGGCCATGTATGGCAAATACTGAGCGATATGGGTATGATCGAGTATCACCTGTCTGTGCTTGATGTTCCCTGGAGGAGCAGAAACACATGGTCTTTGGAAGTTACGTTATCCTAGGTGCCTTGAGATATTTGCTGCACAGGTACTAAGCTTCCTACTGTTCACTGTATACTATGTTATTCTGTTAGCCTCTTTCCGTGAGAAGCAGAGATAAAGAAACTCTTTACAGCCACATAAGCCAGCATCCCCAAAAGTGGCTTTACTCCTATGGCAGCAGGGCAAATCTTTGATTTTAAGTCAGCTACTGCCCTGTACTTCACCCATTGACGTGTGATTTGTAATAGAGGCTGAAGTTCTCATTCTGTCACCGTTTTGCTGGCAGTGCTGTTTTCCACGCTACCAGCAGGACCCAGCGGGTCAGCGTGACAAAACGAGGTATCGTTGTTCAAGAATGGGTTTCACTGTGGAATCGCTGGATCTTTTCACGGTTGTGTTTTGGTGGGAGAGCGGAGGCTGGCTAGACCCTGCTGGGCTGCAAGGATGCCAGCGTCCTCCGTTTGGGGGCTCGGCCGGTTTGCGCTCTTCGCATTTCATCCATTGCATCAGCATTTTAATTCGCTCTTCTGTTACAACGGCCCTGTTCTTTAGCCAGCGCCTACCGCTCTCCATTTGCTTGTGCCTTAGGTATCCAAAGCACGGGAAAAGGATGAAGGATCGCCACTGCGGGGAGTGGCACGTCAGAAGGACAAACCTGAGCACCGGGAAGGGACAGAGCAGGGCAGAGGGGCAGGCGAGACACGGGCAAACCTGTGAGGAGAGGGGCTCAACCTGGCTGGGGAGCAGTGGGGACTGGCCGCAGGGTGCGGAACGGGCAAGGGGTCGGGTCTGAGGGGGAAACCGCGCTCGGGGTGGGGTGGGGCGGGATGGGATGGGGGCTGCGGCTCGGCTCCCCTCAGGGGGAGGTTGGCGGCAACACGCGCGCCCAACTGTCACTACCGGTAAGCGGCAACTGCCGTGACCGCGCGCTGCGCGCCTTATATAGGCGCGCCCCCCCCCCGCCCCATCCCGCTCTCGCGCCCCCGCTGAGCAAACGTGGGCGGGGGAGGAGAGCGAGCGCGAGCGCGCGCGAGGCAGCGAGCGCCGCCCCGCCATTGGCTATGCCGGCTGCCACTCACCCCGGCCTTCCCCGCCCCCTCCGCCGAGCAAGGCGGGCCGGGAATGCGCAGCACGAGGCGGCGCCCCCGGCGCGGGGGCGGGGCGGGGCGCGGGGGGCGTGGCTCGGCGGGGAGGGGCGGGGCCTCGCCCGGCGCTGCCGCCCCCGCTGCGCGGCGGCGGTCAGTCGGGCGGCGGCGGCGGCAGCGGGAGGAGGCGGCGGCGGCGGCTCCGCCGGGCTGAGGAGCGGACGCGGGGAGGCGGCTCGGGATCGCGGTGCGCGGCGGCGGCGGGGAACCGGGGAGCGGCGCGGGGGCGGGCCGGCGCCCTGAGGCGCAGCGGGAGGGAGGGAGGGCTGAGGGCGGCCCGCTGCGGGGCGGCGGCGGTGCCCGCGGGGCGGCGGCGGGCGCGGCGCGGGGCTGCGGCGGACGCGCCCTGTCGGCTCCGGCCGTTGGGCGCCTCTCCGCGGGCGGCTCCCCCCCCCCCCCCCCCCGCCGCCTTGGCGAGGGCCGATAACGGCCGCGCGGGCGGGGGGCTGCGGCCGGGCCCCGCGGGCGCGGAGCGGGGCGAGGGGGCGGCGGGCGGGGTGCCGTGCCCGCGCCGAGCCGAGCCGCCGCGGGAGCCTTTTGTTCCGCGCGGCTCCTCGGCGGTGCCCCGCAGCCCGGTGCGGCGCCGGCGGGTGTCACCCGGTGCCCGCCGCGTCCTCGGTGCCGCCCGGCCGGGGGAAGGGGACAAAAGATGACTCAAGGGGTTTTTTTTCTTTTTTTCTTTTTTTTTGCACTCGTCGTGTTGCCCCGGTAGGTGTCACGCCGTTATTAATGGCTCTTCCGAGCCCGCTCGGAAGGTATAAAAAGTCCTGAATTGTGTGACATGTTCCTAGGCTTTGTTTTTTCTGTGCAAAAACCCACTTTGGTTTAATAGCAGCACCTTAAAGATCAGAATTTTAAGGTTGCTGCTTATTTTACTTTGTAAAAAATCAGCTTCTTCTCAGCTCGTAATATGCAGAAATACTTCCAGCCTGCAAGTGCCAAAGCGTTTGACTGTGGTATCTCGATGCAGACAATGTGATGCTGTGGCTGTGCATGAGGCACAGATTAAAAAAAAAGGGGGGGGGGGACTGAAAGCTGACTGGAAGCAAGAGTAAAACTGATTGACTGCAGTTTTATTGTTAAAGATAAGCGATATGCATTAGTGGTTTTTTTTAATAGCTGTAGTTTCAGTACTGCAAATGTTGAGTGCATCCATTGAGCCTGCTCGAGCAGATGTGCGTGTGGGTGAGCGCAAGCAAGGCCAAGAGAGTGACGTTTTGAATATCCTAGCCTGCACCTTGTTTCTCCGTTTGTTAGCACCAGTTCTTGTTTAATTTTAGGCCAGGTTATATCCGAATTACGTGACGTTATCCTCTCTCTTCATGTGCCTTTACAGGCACATGCGGGCGAGCAGCTCTGTGTCTGTTGGAAGTGTGGGAAAATGGTGTGAACAGGCACAGACCGTCTCGAGTGTGTCCATACGTGCCGAACGTGTGATGGACAGAGAGAGCAGACGATATCTCGTGCGTGGGGTGGGAGAGGATATATTTGACTTGCTTCGGAATAGCGAGCATTGAATCATCTTTTTTTGTACAAGAGAAGAAACATTTCTCATGCACTTGCTGAGACGTTTTATTGCAGCTAATATCCATGTTTGCTAAAACTGTGTACACAAAGGTAGAAAATCAAACACTGTTGTGATAAAGCCAGTGCATGTTTGTTTTGTGTATTTCTTAGTATTTTCAGTAGCCATGGTAAGACCTGACACCCTCCGGTATATGTGAGCGAGCATGTGTTTTGTGTTTGCTTTAATATAGCACTTCATAATGGTAAATTGTCAATGGTCATTTGTAGCCTTTTACGCAGATTGCTTTAATCAGCATTTGTGTGTCTCTTTTCTGTCCTCTGTTGGCATTACTCTGTCTTCTAGTGAGCTGCCTTTTCAAACATCATTGGATTTTTCAAGTTAAATCTTCATGCTTATTGCATCTGTCACTTCTGGGATTCGCTCCAAGCGAAAGGCAGAGATTCAGCGTAATGGCAGTGAAATGGAATGCACAGAAGGATAAAATATCCGCTTTCCTTAGCGATAGAGCAGAGGAGTGCGGGAGATCTGCACTCGGTAACTGTGCGTTACACGCATCATCTGAAAGTTTAATACCGAGAGGTTAATGACTTACTTCATAAAATGGCTCATTAAAGCACAATGTTGCATTTTGATTGTAAGAGCATTTATGATATTGTTCTTAATTTGATTATTGATTCCAAGAAATATAATTAGCTTGGATGCCAGCTTCCTATTTTGAAGACATGAGCAAAACACTTCCTGGCCTGAGTTTTCAGCTCGGTGAGGTCATCAGCGCACCACTCCCAGCGCTAGGAATGTCCTTTTATGCAAACTCACAGGCACATTTTTTTCTTGATTTTTAAAGTAGGGTTTTGTTTGTTTTGATTTTGTTTTATTGAGGCTTTTATGATAATCTCAGTCCTCCGCTAAGGATGTGTTAGAACAGAAACTCGCTGAGGATTTGAAATGCCCCAGTTTAAGCATTTACAGGGCATAAGAGCAAGAATTAAAGGTCTGTGTTCTCGTCTAATTCTTTCCCTGTAGCCTCCCCCACATAATATTTTTGGTCTGGCTATATTCTGGTTATTAAGTGTGAAGTTGGTCTGATTTGAAACTGCTTGCTTCACTTTGCAGTGCCGTTGGTTATGTAGCCGTATCTGAAAAATCAGGATGCCAGTGGCTTTGGGCCAGTAGAGCATGAACTGATATTTTTGTCATGATGTGCACGAAGGAAGGTGATGGCGGCGTTGCTGGGATGAATGCTATGTCAAAACTAAGGCAAAAAGAGATTTAGAGTAACTGATGTGATGCAGGAAAGCTAGTAGTGAAAAGGTGGTTATTCTGGATGTGTTGGATATGCCAGTGTAGTTGGGAATCTGCTATTGGGCCACTTCTTTTTGTTTAGTAATAGAATTGTTTTGTTCTAGTTCTCTCATGCGAGTAATTGCACCAAAAATGGGTTATTTGTCTCTTTTCGAGGTTGTAAGTGTTCAGTACATGACTTTATATGTGTTAAAAGATGATGGTGGTGTTGGGCACGTAAAGTATCAGGTGACACCAGAATTCTCCAGCTTCTAGACATAGCCGTGACCAGCCGAAGCGGTCCCAGCAGCAGGGCTTGGCTCTGTTCTGGAGGACCTTCTGGAGGACCTTCTGATGCTTGGGGTCTCGCACCGGTGATCTGCAGAGGAGCAAATCAGCTGCAGAGGCTCATAACGGAGTATACCGAGACTGTGACTCGCTGCATCTAAATGAGTGAGCAAATGCCACCCTGTAATGTTCTCTGATCTCCACGTTGAAGGTTGCTCCTCAGTAATAATCAGAAACGAGAAGTGCCATAAAATTCTTCCTGTTTGTAGCATCATTACTGTCGTTCTATTGTAAATTAATTTATGTGAGCATGTATATGTTTTTGCAAGGAATATAAATATGATCAAAACAAATGGCAGGATATGAACTGAGGTAGTGATATGGTATAAAATAAAGGTGGCTGCCTGGCCCCTGTTGCATGCTTGCTCAGAGTATTTTACTTTACACCTCTCCCATAGCACTCTTCACAGACTTAAGATTTTTTTACCGTGAAAATGCAGTCTCCAAGAATGCTGATAAGATGCCTGTAATCTCTTTACAGCGATCTCTTCTGTAAAAAGTCACAAAGTGCTCCTGAAACGGGAGTTGCTTTTGTGGTGGAATACTATAAACGCTTTAAAATCATGCTGTGCAGGTCAGGTGGTAGCGAGGAACTTGACAGGCAAATAATGAAAATGGCAACCTGTGCCTGTCTCTTCAGGGGGCAAAACCCCCATTTGCTCTTGAGGAGGCTGTCAGCCTGCTGTGCTCTCCTAGTGCCCACTGTGGGGAAGGTCTCCTCAGTTTGGAAGCAACCAAGTAAAGCATGGGCTCCTCAGCCGTTTTTCTTCTTTGCTATGTGCTCAAATAGGCCTAAAAATTTAAACTATAACTACGTGCACACTTTATCTTTAAAGATTGTCTAAGGTTTTCTGGATGTCCTTTGGTGTTCTGCAGAACGCCTGTGTGGGAGCCCCTCTGCCTGCACGGGGAGGAGGTGGTTGCTGAGGTCTTAATACTGTTTTTTAATCCAAATTGTCGCTTGGTTGTTGCAGTTAGGGATTAAAGGTGAGGAAAAAAGTAGCCAATAACTAGCAAGCTCTTCTCCCTTATCATCATACTCTTGTCTGTCAGAAGGTCACTTGCTTCTCCAGGCATCTTCAGAATCTTATAGGACAGGCAAGACCTGACTTTCTAATGCTAAAAGCAAAGAGATTGTAGGTTTTATTTATTTATGTATTTATTTTTTAAAAAAGCAAGGGGGAGCAAGCAGGGGAGCAACACTTTCTGGTTGCCTTTGTACATAGCAAGCATCAAGAAAGCACACAAGAATGAGCTTAGTAGATTAAATAGGATTTGGACTGTTTTCTTTTGCTAATTTCAGAAAGAAGGTAAAATTGTTAATGAGTTAGATACCAAGGTGGAATCGCCTGCATTGGAGAAAGGAAGGAAGCATAGCTCCACTTCTTCAACATTATTGCTTTCTCTTATCAAAATGTTGTTATACCTTGAATGATACTTATGCGTTTTGCTACGAGCACGTACTGACTCTTTCGAGCTCTGGCTCCGAGTGGTAGAGGCTAGATGTGATCAGATGAGTTACAGTGATCCTGTTTGACATTGAGCTGAGCCTCTCAATCCGTCATAATTAGTTTTTCTTGTTTTCCCTTTTAATAATTTAATTTGAAAAAGCAATGGAAATAAAATTAAAATAATGGTGGGATCTGACTTAAACTGATTAAAGTTCAGTCTGATGTCATCAGGTGCACTAAGATGAGCTAGCAGCTTTCATCTGGACTGTTGCTGATTTGTGTTTAAGTCTAAATGTTCCCTTTAAAGAAGGGTCATGGGTTTTCGGTGGCTTGCCAAAATAGGTGCAAGTCCTCTCTAAGTATTGGCTGTCTGTAGTGTCTATTTTTGAATATACTTAATCTATATACAGTTCCTTTTGGCTGAATATTAAAGCAACCACTTCTGAATTGTCACCAAATTTGCCTGATCAGAATTTCTTAAAAGCGGGAGGGGGGGACACCAAACCCAACCAAACCTTGTTTACATCTATGTATGAACCTAGGGAATACCCTTCATCTGCAATTCCTGCTGTAAGTAATCTCGGGAAATTAGATTTCAGATCACTCTGGTCAGAATATTTTGAAATGTGGGAACTTAATCTTCCCTCCCCCTTCATCCCCTTAGTTCTGCATATAGTTGCCATAGTTACTGTGTTCTTGAGTCCTTGAAAAATCCATTGTTTATCTCACAGAAATATGTAAAAGTGCTGTACTGAAACATCACGTTTTGAAGGTTTCTCTTGCCGTGCAAGTCTGACAGGGCACCTGACACCCTACGGTGCTGTCGGACCTGTGTCAGACACAATCAGACAAACTGATAATGGGTGTAATTAGCCCCACTAGGGATTAGCAGACAATAACAGATTCAAACCATAGCGAGTACTCTCTCCCTTGGGTGTAGAGGCGAACTGGCAGTGCTGGGCAGACGGTCACTTGATATGGAAATAGTCACCAGCAAGAATCAACGGTGAGGTCCCCAGCCTAGTACTAGCGTTACCTTTTGAAACCGCTTACTTTTTTAGGTAAAGCGAGGGAAAAAACCTCGACGTGTATTATTTCATACTGGGATCTTAAATGCTTGACTGATTGAGGGTATGTGCTTGGCATTTAGTTCTCTTTTTTCATCATGTTTTCTCCAGTTACTGTCGCAAGCGTTTCTTGCAGTTACCCGTGTGAAACAAATCAATACACTTGCTTCCAACTTGGGAATGTGGGTTTAAGTGATTTGCTCGAGGTCCTTCAGGTGCTAGGCTGGGTCCTTCAGATACTAGTTGGAAACACTAAATGTACTCCCCGTTTTCCAGGTGGTTTATATATTTGCATTGACACAGGGCATCTTGGGATGGAGGCGAGGGGGGATAAAGTGCCATTTAGCTTTTCAGCTGATAATTTCCACAGCATAACGTGAGTAAAGAGCACTGCAGTATCTGGAGGTTGGAGTAACAGGCGCAAAGCTGTCTCGATTAGGAGTTTGGAGGGATTTTTTTTAACTAAAATTATTTTCAGTTTTGGATCTGCTGAGGTTGCTTTGCAAGGCGGGAAGAAATTCTGAGCCAGCTTAGACGATTGCTGTTTGCCAGAGGTACTTCAGCAATATGTGCTTCTGCTTTAGTACAGCATGAAGTGTAGCCATAGCTCTCCTTGCACAAAACACCTCTATGAATGTGGTGCTTTTAGCATCTTTTTCCTGGCCACTGCTACTTTCTGGAGCAATCTGTTAAAGTTCTGCCTGGTGTCTTAAGATGTTTTCTTTGAAAGGTAGGTTGCCCTAATTTGGCTTCCTATTTCACCACGCTTTAGGTTCATGTGTGTAATCTTTGTACTCTTCACATCACTCCCTGATGTTCCTTTGGGGGTAAAGGTTATCTTTTTTGTTCTTTTTATGTAGTGCTTACCGCATTGATCTTCTGGTGTGCTAGGGGAATTCTTAAGCGCTATGATAAATCACATAAAAACCAGCTGGGGCTTGTCTCAGTGTAATAGTGCCTCTTGCTTCACTTGGTCCTATCCAGTAGCCCTGTAAACGCCACAGGAGCTCTCGCAAAGGGTCGAGAGTTTAGGTTGTATGCGTAGTAGTGTGATGGTCAAGCCAACAGGTAAGTAAAGCTTAAAGGTCATCAAGTGCAGGCTGTAATTCTTCATTCCCCTTACAGAAAACAAGTCCCCCAACCGGAAGTCCCCCAGTGAGAGCAGCCAGCTGCAGGCACCTCCCCAAGAACTCAGTCTGTGCCCAGGGCCCGTCTGAGCGCGGGTCTCGCTGCCGGGTAAGGGGAGAGCAGCAGCGGGAGTGCTCAGAGGTGCTGGGGCAGTTCGGTGCGCTGCGTGTCTTGGGCACAGAGAGCCTGCCCGTGTAGGAAGGGTTTTCTGCTGCTTGCTTCTGAAATCTTTCTTTACAGTGTACCAGGAATGTTTATAAAAGCTGCTTATTAAGCGGTCCTACCTAAATACACTTTCATAGGTTAAATTTTTTCATGTCCACCTAGAGAGGTGACAAACATGCTTCACGTTACAGTGATGCTTTGATAGCAGCTTGCACAGGTAGCCGTCTTCTCTGGGACAGTGAGTGATGGCTGGACTTCGTGCCTAAGCGCAGGACAGCAACTTTGGCCTGAAAAGGATCAACGATAAAGAACATCTGTAAGACGGAGGAAATGTGTTTGAACTTGGAACCCTTTGTTAAAGCAGATGTTTGAGGGGCTGTAATTGGCACCACAAGATACGGATTTAAAATCGAGTTAGCAGATTGAAATATATGGATTTCAGTTTTAGCCTCCTCCCTCCCTCCCCTCAACCCTGATTTCAAATTGCATGTTATGGAAACGGGACAGAATGACAATGGTACTCTCTGAATTATAGGCTGTTTGGCCAGAAGACCTGGCAGCACAGCAAATGGAAATCTGGGGAAATATGTGCCATTTCCAGCTGTGAGAATTGAGATTCATTTTGCAGCTTATTTGTTCAGCATTAAAATGTGAAACCGCTTAGTCACGTGCTCACTCAGTGTTTGCGTTGTCCAATTTGAACCTTCTGCGTGTCTTCTGTGTCAAAGATACTGTTTGCCTTTGACAGTTAATCGTTGTTCCTTTTGTTTTGAGAACAGCAAAAGCAGTTCCACATGTGGGCACCTCACCTGTTGCATGGGTATTATCAACTGGCTTGAGAGGCGAAAGTCACTAAATTGGGCCCTAATTTACTTAGCGTTTGGATGAAGGTACTTCTCAGAATACGGTAACCAAGCCCATTACTGCTTTCTGGAATACAGAGTGTCTCCGTTTAAAATCACACTGTTTGGTATCGTGATGGACCACAGTGATGTATGCTGCAGTCTGGCTGTGGCAGGTCCCTGGCCAGTCATGTTTGCCATTACTGGGCTGGAAACAAATTTTAGACAACCCAACGAGTGTGTCTTGCTGTAGTGTTAGTCCAACAGGCATTGCCGTTATCTCTTGGCCTTCTTGCTCCTTTCTGATCATATTCCTCAAGGCAGTGCTGTTTTTATGGTGGTTCCCTGAAGATCTGGGTATTTTGCTCCATCCGTGCTGGATGTGTGCTTCCATCTAGCAGACCAGCAGAGTTTTTGTGGTCAGGCAGGGCCATCTGGAGAATTCTGCATCCTCGCTTGGTCAGTCTGACTCACACTTGGCTGGTCTATTTGTGAGCCTTGGTTGTGCTGATCTGTTGTTTCTGCTTTATTTCTAAGTTGTGAGGAATTTGTCCCTGCTAACTTAGTGTTTATAATGGAGAGCTTTCTCCAGGTCTTGGTGTCGTGATGGTTCTCAGACAGCAGTGTTGCAGCGCGCTGGAAGAACTGATACCTATGACCTTTCATCTGTGAGACAGACTTTGTCCTTAAAACATCTTCAATGTTTATAGTTTCTTCCTGTGGATACCAAGACATGTAATTTAGGAGGAGCAGAAGAGAGTTCATCAAATCCTTTGGAGATTTCTCCTTTTGTTAAATCTCCTTGTCATTTTTTAGGGAATGACCCAATTGATTGTAAGCAACTAGAAGCATTGTAATCTTTCCAATAATGTCTTAAAGCCAATGAAGTTTAATGGGAGATGCGTTTATCTGAGAAAATACTGTATTAATCAAATTACCTTTGTGTCTGCACCTCTCTTGTCTTTTGCAGAATAAGAAACCCTGAATATGTTATTCTGTCTGGGCTTTCATGTTAGGCTCAGCTCCCAGCACCTGGGTTCTGCTGTCTGTTTGGCTGCTAGCTTAAGTTTATCATTGAAGAGAACAGACTGTATCCTGTATTGGCAGCTGAGTTTCAGGTCCAGAGGCTGCTGGTGAGCTGTTTAGTCACACATATAGCGAGACTTAGGTTTCCTGTTTGTTTCATTTGGGTATGTTTGATATGTTTGATTGCTTTGAGTTGTAGGAGAAAATAAAGTCCTTTTCTAACATGATAGACTCCTAACAGGAGAAACGGTGCTTATGCCTTGGCTGATCAGTTGGAAAAGGTGGGACCTGGTGGACTGCAGCTGGATTAAAAGACCAATGATTTGGTGAGAAATTAGTGAGGCTATGGTGGAGAAGAGCTCTTTCTCCCTTCATAACCACCATCCTTAGCTGGTGCTATGCTTTCTCACAAAGTTCATTTCCCAGTTTAAAAAAAAATATAGCATCTGATGTGTCCCTTAAGAATATGATTTGGAAGAAGCCTGCATGTAACCTTTTAAGAGGGCAGAAGAATTCAGCAAATTAGAGTAGCAGCTTTGAACAGATTGATACTTCCTTGTTAGCTTTGTCACACTGATAAGAGAACTAGGTCAGCTCTACAGAAAATGCATTTTATCTGCATACTTCTCTTAACTGGAGTCCTGGAGCTCGATTGTTGTAACGGGCTTGCTGATTTGCAGCTCTGCGCAGGGGGTTGTGCTCCCTGTCTCATGTTTTCCTCGGGGTCAGAGTGTGGTCTGAAGCCCTATTGCTTGCCGCTTTGTGGCATGTGCTGCTCTTGCTGTAGGGGTGATGCAGTCAGTCCCCAGGGGTGTAAGTAGCATCTTCCATCACGCTGGTGTAATGTCTCTGGCTGCAGTTCACAGGGCTGTTGTTCAGCTCTGGAAGTGCATTACTGTCTCTTGGCAGTGGAGGAGGATACAGCGTGCAGAGAAGTCTCTCTGGTGTTTATTCCAGTGGAGAAAGTGGAGGACGGTTAAGGCTCTCGCAGTGGAGCGGAGGGAAGGCTGAGGCCTTCTGTGGTCAGCTGCCGGGACAGCAGTGCTCTGAGGTGAGAGTTTGTGTGCCCTGGCTCCGGGTTTTCCTCCGCTTATCCAATAAAGCTTGGCTGCTGCTCTCCAACCGCGTAACTCTAATTTATCTCTGGGGGCAGCAAAAGTGGAAGCTGAAGCGTAAAGATGGGCTCAGGCATCTGGGATGCTTAATCCACAGAGATTCTTGTGCTCTTTTGTGCGTGTATTCTGCATGTTGTTTTGTCCTGGGTTTTATTGCTGTCATCTGTACTATGCTCTCCCTTCTTGTCATCTTATTGTTGCACTGTTTTTATTTTTACTAATCTTTTTAGTGCTGTTTTCATTAAATTAGCATCATCCAAATATCCCCAAATGCAGCACGTATCACACCTATGAGACTGGCTGCCTTAATGTCAGCTGGAAGAAGGCATTATTAGAGATGTAAACCCAAACAGTGTCCCTTTGTATCCAGAAAGGGTCCAAAGCACTTGTTACTAAAGCTGGAAAAAATCACCTTAAAAACTGACTCCCGTCCCCTGTTTGTGGTCTATGCTTGTGTTTTCATTCATGTTATTTCCATGCAGTTCAGGCAATTTTTCTTCTATTTCGGTTTCAGGACCTCTTATGCAAAGCTAGGAATCAAAAATGTAGAAAGGCTTTTATAATCACCAATACCACAATGTTGAAAACAATAGGTGAAGATCAAATAAACAGTTGCTTTATAATATTGGTAGTTAAGAAATAGTTAACCCTGGCAAGGTATGAGGCTAGACAAGATATCTCCTTGTGCTTTCCTGCCTTCTCTCTGTTGTAGATTATGGTGCTAGTTTGGAAGATACGAGGTAGTTTTGTGTGTGCTTCAACTTTCATTTTCAGGTGCCACGGGACTTCGAAAAACAAACAAACAACCCCCCCCCCCCCCAAAGGAAATGCTTTTAGTTTCTTACAAGGATTGTTTCCAAGGGGTGTGGCAGTTATTATTTTTGTCTGTGGGGTTTGATGTTGCTGCTCCCCGGCCTTTTTGGGGCTGGAGGCTGTTGCTGTGGCAGGGGAGCACGTGTTCCTCCTCCTCGGCTGCCTCCGCCGAGCCCTTTAGAGGAGATGCTTTACCATTTCACATCCCGGCTTTATGTAACTGCCGTAGTGTTTCTCTTTGCCAGTTAACCATCCCACTGATGTCCTGATAAATTGTTTTGTGTAATGATTTTTGTGTGCATTCCTTGCTATAGCTTTATGGTAGATGACACAGATTAAATGAAGCCAGACAATGCTCTGTTCTGGGTAGTGATTTTCAACTGCAATGTCCTTTTGTCACTGTAAATTATGGTAGATGAGCTAATGTTAGACTGTACGATATAAGCTACAAAGCAGTATGAGCAGTAAGATCCCCCAAGAAGATGAAATGCATACTTGGAAATCTTCAAGTGAAAATATCCACTGTATCCCCATGTGTACTTGAAAAGATTGTCAGCCCCAGCACGGGAGAGGTGCACTGCAGACTAGCATGCCTAGGAGAAACTCTCAGGAAGTCATATGCTTCTTGATGATGTCCAGAAGACTTAAGCATTATAGACATCTCTGATTTAGAGTTCTTCATGTTACGGTGACCTCGGCACGAGTGTTTCACGGTGCAGCTCTGAAAACCAGAATCATATCAAATATTTCACAGCTTAGAACCAGCACCTTGCACTTTGCCCAGAACAGCAATTTTAGCCTGTTTTAATATGGGGTTGTGTTACGTTTCTGAATGTGCTGTGCTCCCCAGTTGAGATATAATCAAATTCCCTGGTAGTTTGTGGTTTAGGTTCCCATCCCAAAATAGAATTTTGCCAGTGGTATAACAGCTGGAAATTTCACTATTAAGTTCATATTTCAGCTTTTTGTCTTTAAAATGAAGTGAAATCAGATGGCAGGATCTTGCTCAACCTAGACTTCAGTAACCAAAGACTGAAAATAATCTGAGCACGAATACGATGTATTTTGGAATCGTGACCATCTGTAGTAGTGCTCACCCTTGGTTTAAATAATTCTGAACATCTGAAAACAAAAGTTCTGTCAGTAACGGACTTAGTAAGAATTGATTTGAAAAGGTGCACCATGGAAGGAGCACCATTATGTTTGATGAATCAAGGTATTCACAGTCGTTCCTTTTTCTGCCACAGGTTTCATGCGAATTTGGAGAGCGAGCTGAGATTTTTGTGGTCATGTGATTTTTCTACTTCTTCCCTGCCCAAATATTGCAAGACTTGTTATCATGAGGCATAGTTCACTGATTGGCTTGATACTCGGAGGGAGTACTGGAGAGGGGGATGAAGTCCGCTTTGAGCCTCGTTCGTGACAGACGGTTCTCCACTTCAGCAGCTCTTGTCGCTTGCTGCGTACGGCGTGTCGTTTCTCTGCGCCCGCTCGCAGCACACGTGCTTGCCCCGGTCTCCTGCGGTGGTTAGCTCGCTGCGTGGGGCTTATCAGGCCGCGCTTGTTCGGTTTCAGAGGACCGATTCTCTCCACCGTCCTCGCTATCTGTGTGGCTCAAGCTGGGGTCAATCGCGAATGCTTGCCTCCTTGCTTCCCCCACGTATGTTTTCTCCCTCTCCTTGCTTTGCCTAAGGAGTGTTTAAATGCCCTCCTTAAAATGAAGACTTTTGCCCTTTACTTCTAGGTAAATGATTCTTCTGAGGCATTTTAAGATACTTCCCATGCAGTATGGTAAGGCTGTGAAACTTGTGTGTGAAATCTGCGTGTGATTAAGCGTAAGGCAGTGCGTCCCTGCAGGTAGGGATGTGCATGCGTGCTTGTGTACAACGCGCCGTGCACACAAGCGGCTTTCAGAGAACATCCGGATGTTGCAAAACCAAGCGCTCTGAAGTTAAGAAATGCTAAAATTAAGTAATTAGGAAATACCTGGGTAATACTCACTTGTTCCCCTTTTCATATGCATTAGGATATGGCTGTTACCTCCAGTCCCACGGTCGCCAGACTCTTGCTTTGCTCAGCGTGCAGGACAGCTAGTGCTGGCCCTGAGCAATGGCTGCTGCAGCTAGAGAGAATTCTCTAGGAGCTGCGATGACATGGTGGTCTTCTTAAGGCCTTAAAACCTCTGAAGGTTTTATCCTCAGTTCCACATGTGGTCCTGTACCTTATTTACCATATGATATTCAAAGTGTTCTGAAGAGTGAATTACCAGATTCCTTGTGGGCTTCTCGCTGGTGCTTATCTCCATAATATCCAAGTGCTTCGCAGATGTGGCTGAGCACTGCTGTCAGAGAGGGTATTATCACCATCTCTGCGCTGTGTGGAGCGCTTGGGCCTCAGCTTGGGAGCCCAGGTTGAAATATCTGTGGCCTGATTATTGGTTTAGGATTATAAAGACTTTCTGTTCTTTTTTAGAGAAAGCTTTCAGTTCTGAACACTCATCACTTTTGCAGATTAGACTCAAGAATCTCAAGCCAGGTGTTTAGAAAGATCTTGGACTGTGCAGTCAATGCATCAGTACTTGAGAAACATCTGGACTTCCCTGTCTCTGCCCCTGTGGCAGAGGCGTGGAAAATCCCATTCCAGGGAAGCGTTCCGCTGTCTCACCAGTGAGACTGGTCCCTCTGCCCCTGTCGTCCCGGCCTCGCTGCTGATGGGGCAGATGTCCTCTGGCATCAGTCATCTTTGGTCCTAGTGGCATTGCCTATAGTATGTCTTGATTATTATTTTTTCCCTTATCTGCTTCTCATTTGTTGATAGTTATCTCAGACTGTAAACTGTTTAGTTCAAAGCTGCCATTAAAGTGTACGGTACCTCTTCAATAAGACTCTAATTTAAATGGAGGTTGAGGGGCTTACCATAAACAGATGCAACTTTTCTTATCTCGCTGAAGTTTTCCATTTAAGGAAAAGCCCTAGTTCTTTCCCGTCCCAAGTACCACCATTTTATAAGGAAGCATAGTTCCCTATCTAGTTGATTTATATCTCCCCCTCCCCTTTTTTTTAATGTAGCCTCTGGCTGATTGCGACTTAAACTAGCCTTTTATTTCAAATGTCGCTCTTTCCAGAAAGGATCGCAGTCACATGGGCTGAGCAGGATTTTGCCATTAGTGGGGGGTTTTCCTGTAAGTGTTCCCTAGCAGGATGCGTTTCCTCTTGCATAAGCAGGCTGAAAACCCTCCGAAGCCACAGAAATACATCTGCTGGATTCTTTAGACAGATAAATCCTTTATAAACAGGAAAATGGGCAAACTCATGGTAACTCTTGTGACACATCATGATGGAAGATCAGAAAGAAATGGAATGAAAAGTAGCACTGTGCAAGTATGTCTCATGGCATCCTCAATTTCCAGGATCCCTTTAAATGCTGCCACAAAGGCCAGACTCAACTTTATGGCGGGCACAGCTGGTGAAAGATGAAGTTCAGTGTGAGGTAAAATTCAGCTGGAAGTCACTTGACATTAAAAAATAAAAAAAATTGAAGGGTCTTTCATACGGCCCCGTGCAGGACGTGTTGTAAGATGCTCTCTGCATCCCGGAGCAGGACCCAGGCGATCAGCGCAGTCGTAGATGTCAGCACTTCTATTGTAGCTGTCTTTGCAGGGTGTCTAAAGCGGCTGTTTCAGTTTTGCTGAGGGCTGTAACTTTGGCAAAATTTAAACCCCTTTCAACTCTCTGCGGTGAAGTTTTACATCCTCTAAACTTGTACTTTGCTAAGAAAGACGTTTCCTGTTTAGCAAGTATATGTTGATGGTTCCAGCTCCTTAGTTAAGATTTAACAGCAGAGACAGCGATCTAATTAGACTTCCCTTCTTCAAACTGCTACTCTAAGACCTCTCTCTATGAGTAAATCTTTAGCATCTCCATAGTTAGCTGTGGCTGGTGAAACACATGCACAAAGACCACTTCACGATGCTCTTCCCTGCTTACTAAGAAACGGACGGGTTCAGTCGTTCCCGAAGGGTCCCCAGTCATTAGCCTGAATTAGCCAGGTCTTGCTGTGTTTTGCATATATGGTGAAGGCTGAATCAGTCTTTTCAAACGGTGAATCATTGCAGCTGCTGGAGCCTTGCCTTATCCTGCAAGCGAAAACCGTAGCTGTTCTGCAGAACAGGGCGGCTTTCCTCCGTGGGTCTGCTCTCCGCGGCATGCCTCAATCCCAGTCCCAATCTCAATCCCCGCCTGCAAACTGTCCCCGTTAGGAGAACCAGCGGCAACCAACTTCAGCTCGTGGATTGTGGAGGAGGGGATCCTTCGCACTTGGGTATTGAGAAACAAATGAAGATACTAAATGCTCTTCACATTTTAACAAGAGGAGGGGGATAGGGAGAAGAAAACTCTCCTTTTGGAGTTCAGCATTGAGCTAACCCCGTTTTGTTTTTCACCTGCTCGCTTTCCGTGGTGTGCTGAAAGATCCACAGTCGCTGCTCTTTATAGCTGCAGCCTGCATGGATTTTTCTCCCTTCTCTTTGGAAAGCAGCCAGATCAAAATGGCTGTGATCCAAAGCCAAGAATCACTCCCTTTGCTATGGAAATGAGGCCTTGGAGGCTGTTCACCATGTGTTCATCATGGAGGGTTCCTGCTGAGAACGATGAGCTGTAGGTGGGGGAAGAGGGCAGCAAAGGTGTGCTCGAACAAATCGGGTCTGAACAAATAAGGCTATTTTTTGGGTACCTATGAGACTGCATTTTTAAAAGGCCTTCATAAGGGGGAGGGGGGAAACACCCTTTCCAACAAATGGCTCAAATGAGGGAAATAACCTAGCAGAACTGCACCACAGGGTAAAGGGTGTTTCTCTGCCATTGGAGTGGAAAGGGTGGTGGAACTCGTACTTGCTATCCGATCCTTGTGATAAGGGTTTTTTGTTTTGGATTTTGATTTTTTTTTTTTTTGTGGTATTCTGGTGCTGATCAAGTGCAGGAAGGTATAATTTTCCAAGCTATACAAATAATCCTCCATATTTTTTAATTCTCACATCAACGTTCCCAGCATTAAAGCTGACAAATTGCAAAACCCCCGTGTACGCGACAGGTTGACGTTGGGCAATTTGGCGCTTGTTAACTCAGCAAGGCAGGTTTAAGCCCTCGCTTTACCTTCTTCTAAAACATCAGATTTTAATCTTGATGCACAGCGGGATGGGAATATTGCCAGTTGGTGAGCACTTAGGAAAACTGGTTGGCCTCTGCCCAAGGCAGAATACTTTCCTCTCCTGGAGGAGTCACCCACCCCGGGCAGCGGAGTGGGGAGAACTTTGCTGCAAAGGACCTGCGAGGTGTCTTCACAAGGGCAAGGGCTGAGCTGTTGACAGGCTTCCTGTTGTGCCGAGGTGTTGCAACGCATGCTGCTTCCCAAGAACAGCCCTGCTCTTCTCCTCCAGCCCTGTGCTCTGGGGAACCTGCCAGAAAGTCCTTGGAGGGAGCAGCTGGCGCTTAGGGCAGTGCTGCCTGCGGCCCGGGCCAGCCCCGTCTGCCTGTGCGCGGCTGGGGGGTGAAAGGAGGTGATGCTGCTCTCGGTAACTGGCTGTGGGACCTTTTTGCTCTATATCTTAATCGGGCCTTGGCAGCTTGCTAGTGCAACATGTTCCCTTTCTTTAAGGCATCTTCATTTTAGTTGAAATTCACCTTTTCTTTGCGCACGCTTCAGCGAGGCTGAGGCTCGTCTGAGCTCACGCTGTGAATCAGTGGCAACTCTGAGACTGTCTGGTGCTCCTTGACGCGGCCGTGCCCCTGCCCGCCGTGCCCCCTTTCCACTGGGGGACACCGGCATCCGCAGGCGTTCCCCCTGGGAAGCCGGCGAGGCCCCCGGTTCTGGAGCTCCGGACCATGTGCTGGGACACAGCTTCTCCCACCCCTTCTGCCCCCGCGCTCTGGGAGAGCTTCATCTTCCCTTCCTCTCTCTGCAGACAAGACGAGAAGCTGTGCCGCGCTGCTGGCAGAGCCGCAGTGCTGTTTTACCCCAAGGATGGGGCGCTTCGAAGCTGGATGGTTAAATATCTCCGCTGTTTGTGTGCGGGCTTGTTACTAATATTCCAGAATCCCGTAGCACAAAGGTGCTGCCTGCCGTAAGGCTTCAGCTGTCCGTCAAAGTCGCTATAGCTTGACGTGACCTCTCACGGCTTTACTGTGGGTTGTGAGCATAAAAAGCAGTCGGTGTTTGTGGGTCTGTGTTTTGCGCTCGTTTGCTGACTTGAGCTGACGAGAAGCTGCTGGTTTCCGACTTCCTCTTGCCCTTTGGTGTCGTTGGGCGTGTCCCGTCGGAACAGGCTTCTTATTTTTGCTGTAGGTAGAATATTTGGCTGCAAATGTATGCAACTGCATGGACGGATTTTAAATAGGGAGGAAGCATTAGTTCATCTATAATCATGACAGTAACCATTAACAACATGTTTGAAGCTTTTTTCATCTATGCAGTCTTAAACACCCCAATTCACAAAACTGTGCATTTAAAAATTACAGCTGTTCTTTCTTAAGTGGCATGAGTTCCTAATAAAATGGTGTTTGTGGCACGTCTGTGGCTTAAAAATGGCCAAGTTCATCTGGGAAACTTAGCAAACCGCCAGAAAGAGTCTTCCTCACGCTATACGTACTTGGGGGACCGGGCGCTGGTAGAGAGGAGCGGGGCTGGGCTGTGATCCGCTGCGTCGGAGGCAGAAGCGAGGCGTGCCCCCTCCCCGGCGTGCCACCCCCCCGGCGTGCCCCCGAGCAGCAGAGCCTTTACCCCAAGCTGTTCTCTACTCCGCCGTCGTGCAAAGCGTAGAAATGATACTCTGAGAAACGCTGCAAAAACCCTGTCTGCTCTGGGTGGCTACAAATGAAAAATGGGGCTCTTTGCTGCTCTGTCACCAGCTCGTGCAGAGTCGGGTCCCCGGTGCCTGCAAGTCGTTGCCGTCGGACAGCTGTCTGGCCTGCGCGAAAGCGGTCGGTGGCCTCCACCCTCCCTTGAGGGGGACAGCTGTCTGCGGCACAGAAATGACCCCTAATCAGTGGATTTAGTATCCGTGTCTGCAAAGAAGCTAGCGCAGCCCTGCCCCGAAACGCGGCTGGAGGCGAGAGGGCCGTGGGGTCCGGCGCCCGCTCCCAAGCGCTCTAGCCGGACGTGGTCGCGGAGGGGTGGTTGCGGAAAACGTGTTTGGGTATGCATGTGGAACTGAGTATTTCCCTACATAGCTGTCTGTTCTGTTAATTGCATTGTAGCATTTTTCTCCTCTTCAGACATATTACGTGCCTGCTTATTTGTCAGCTCTGAGGAGTGCTTTACTCCAGCTATTCAGCTTTTTGTTGCTGGGTTTTTTTTCCTGCTTCACAGACTACAAAACAGAGATCATTCTGAAATCTTTCTCGCTATGCTTTCATGCGAAGGCTTTGCCGCTACAGATGGCTGTGCAACCTTTTATCGCTTCTGCTTGCAGGCAGGCTGTGCAGGGAGAAACATGCTCAAGCCACGTTCAAAGCCTTGCGCTTGGGAACGTCAGCCCGGGGTTTCTGCAGCGAGCCGCTTTGCAGAGCAGAGCAGTTTTCCCAGCCTCCGCCTGTGCTTGGGGACCCCCGGGGAGGCAAGATAGGAGATGGACTCGGGCTATTTCGCTCTCCCTAGAGGCCGGGGCAGAGAGATTTTCTCATCTGTAAAGGCAAGATGCTGTATGGAGGCCCCTTTTTCCTGCAAACACAGATGGAAGGAGCAAATCTTGCATGAGCCGAGGGCACCGTGCGGCTGTAGGAGCTGAGGCTGGTGCCGTCGCTGCCTTCCCGGGTCAGCGTCCGCCCGACGTGCCGTGCCCGCAGCGTCTTCCAGGAGCCGCGGCGCTGGGATTTTCCATGCCAGTCGGTTCCCCTCTATTCTGACTCAAACTTTCTTGAAAATTATTTTCTCAAGAGAAGAAGTGCTGCAGACACACTAAGTTAATTTGAGTCATTAGCTTGTTTCCATTACTCCTTTCTGCCTAGGAAAATAACTTTATTTTTCAGTGAGATTTTGGAGTTAGAAGAAAGGGGTGGAAGCTGGCTGACATGTGGAACCACTTCACAGGAACACCGGATTTTGAGAGCTTGCGTTTTTATTTACATCTTCTGGACTCTGTCTGACTTGAAAATAAACAAGTTCAATCTGAGACCAGATTTATCCCTGAAAATATGTGGAGACTTGTCTAAAAACTTCTCGCAGGATAAGGAATTTCCTTTGCTATAATAAGAAAATACATTTACAATGGGGAAGTGGACACTTAGCAGGGAATCCGCTCTGTAAAACCCTCCTACAGCAAAGTTCAGCTGTGCAGGTTACAAGACAGTCAAGTTCCCTTTTTAAAAAAAAAAAAAAAAAAAAAAAAGTGGGGGCGGGCAAGAAATGCAAAACTGGTTGAAAACTTTGCAAGTGTAAAGCAAGTCGTCTGCGAGTGTAGGCGTCGCGAGTGAAACGGTATTTTTGTGGTTTTGCAAGATGGGGGACAGCGCAGGTGAGGGGGTTGGGGCGAGGCCCGCGGCGGGGGCCGGCGGAGGAGCGTGCGGATCCCTCCGCGCCCGACTGACCACGTTCTCTTGACATTCCTTCTCTCCGCAGACACGATGAGGCGAGTGGTACGACAGAGCAAATTTCGGCATGTGTTTGGCCAAGCGGTGAAAAACGATCAGTGTTACGATGACATCCGCGTTTCCCGCGTTACTTGGGATAGCTCCTTTTGTGCAGTAAACCCCAGATTTGTTGCAATAATTGTAGAAGCTAGTGGTGGTGGAGCGTTCCTGGTGCTGCCTTTGCACAAGGTAAGTGCTTTTGAAAGTTTCTCCCTGCTACATTCTCAGCTTTCCTTTGCCATTTCAGCAATTGTTTATGAATAACATTAAGCCTGAGAAGTCTCTGCTATGTTGCATCTCGTGAACGACAAACGCTGCTCGGTAGTGCCCTGTACGAATCCATGTAATGTCGCTGTAATCAGTCTAATGCTTCCTGTAAGTTAAACACAGTAGATAGAAATTATTTGCTTGAGTAATCTAAACCAATACCATGTGGCAGAAATTTCTAAGCAGAAGGATGCTCCATATGAAGGCCTTCTACTTGTGATAGCAGTGCTCAGGTTGTTGCACTGTCAGGGATTTAGCCTTCTGAGCTCTGCAGGTATCACTTGATTCAAGAATGCACCTGAACCTAGTTACTCCTTGCAGACCAGTATCGGATGAGTGGCAAAGCATCAAATTGGTGTTGAGCCGGGCTAGACTGCTGCTGACCCTTTAAGTTGTTCTTTTGCTGTATGCTGGTATAATACAAGAATAATCCCAGTGAGAAATCAGCATAGATCATATGGCTGTGTCTAGGTTTTATTATGCTTCAGCCAGGTCTTGTTACCCCTCAGGACCTGACATACAGAGGGGAGGTGCTTCCTCTGCTCTCGGACAGGGAAGTAGCCCTCAAGTTCTCTACTGTGCAAAATGCTGCTGTGGCTCCGATAAACAGTCTTGCAGTGAGGCTGTATACGTGCTGTGCTGCTTCCCCTTCTGCACCGAATTTATTTGTAGAACCCCGCGGATGTGCTTTGCAAAACACACAGAAAAGTTAGGTTCCTGTCCATCGGTAGCTGTGAGAATGGTTGAGTGAAGGATTTGGAGGGAGGCTGAGGAGATGGAGGCAGAAGCTTTCATGACAGCTTCTTACAGTGCTGTGGTGTAAAAGCATGAGAGTGAGCAGGAGCAGTCTCAGACTGAAATAAATTCCTGCTACCCCCCAGATATCACTTTGAAAGATCACAAACTATCTTTTTTTTCAGCCTTGTTGGAGAGAAGTGTTCTGATCTCCCTTTCTGATGTACTGACTTTTATCACAGTCAGTTGGCAAGTCTCATAATGCCGATTTGCAGATCTCTGGAAGGAACCTAGCCCACTTGATCCCTTCATGTGCTCAAAGTTAAAAAAGGAGAAGTATCAAACCTAGATGTGCACATTTCCCTTCAGTAACTTTTCACTTCCTTTAATGAAGCTTTACAATTTAGAAGACACATAGCTTGGTAAAATATAAGGGAAATAAGTGGCCCTAAGAATGATCTGGGAGAGCGAGATGCACTCTTATTATGATCCCCAAAGATCCATGTTTGATGCTTCTAAAATTACGTGTCTAGCTTCACGTATGCATTAGGTGGAAATAGAGTTATTGCCATGTTGGATGAGATTAGTAGTCCATCCATCCTGGATGTCTGTCAGAACTCAGGGAAAGTATTTCTGCGTTTGACTGCGGTGTTGGTTTGCAGGGGCAGTCAGCAGTTGCCGTATGTTGTGAATCTCAGTAGTTATAAAGCCCTTTAGAAAAATGGTTCTTTCCAGCAGACTCGTGCTAGACCGGGAAGCATGTTGCGATGGAGCGTTCCAGGAGTCTCACAAAGTGTTTCCATAGCCCTTAAAAAATTTCCTTCCCCCTCTTTTTTTTCTGGAATGTTTTTCTTGTTTCTGTATGAATAAGGTTTTTTTTAAAAAAGCTCATATTCTTTCTCTGTGACGTTATTTTTATGTCTTTGTAACCCTCGAGCTTCTCACTTAACTAAACACTCAGAATGTTTTCAGTTCCGTCATCAGCCCTGTCCCTTTCTTCTAGCCTCACTTGTAGATCTGCCGTATTTATATACAGAAATAGTGACCAGAACTGAAGATGGCATCGCAGGGGGAGAGTGCGTTGCAGGAGCAGAGGACCAGAAGGACCTTCTGGGTCAGTCCGTCCGGTGCTCTGCTGCAGCAGGCCACCACAGCGTGAAGGCCTTTCCTAAACTGCCCTAATTTAAAACCGGCCTTTTTTTCTTTGCCCACTACTCCCAGTGGAAAGTTATGCCAGAACCCTGCTCCTCTCATGACCAGGATCTTTTCCTAACTCTGACGTAAATGTGGCTTTTTGTCTCCATTTTCTTTTGTACCAAGATTATCCTTTAAGTGACTGCTTCCCCCCTCCGGGGTATTTACAAGTAGATGCTGAAGTAGGCAGCAAGCTCCCACTTAGGCCTGAGCTGTGCTAACCCGGCAAGCCAAGCTCCCAGCCTGCTCTTAAGCAGCTCTCCGTGTTGCTCATCTTAGGAGCAGCCCTTTGCATGAATTCCGGTTTGCATTCGCCTTCTCACCGTGCGTCCCGGCCTTGCCCGAGCCTTGTACAAGGGCCCCGATTTCTGCAATTCTTCACGCTGTGATCGAGGAGTACGCTCGCTCCTCTCTTCTCCTGCTTCCGAATGATCTCTCAGTCCCTGGCAGAAATTCCTGCTAGTCCCGAGTGTGAGATCTGGCATTCTGCATTGTGTCCTCTGATGTTTGTGTGTTGTTTTTTTACAATTTCTAGTTATTCCTTCCCCTTTGTCGTCATTGCCTTTGTCATCAACAGCACTCCTGCTCTTTGGTTTGCAGCTATTTAATACTAATACATGACAAGATTGGGTGGAAAGCTGGACCTTGAGGAACTCTGTGCTACCCCCCCGCCCCGACTCTTTCTTCTGCTATGCAACATGTCGCTGGCTTTGCTCTAACTAGTTCCTGTATCCCTGATTTATTTTTGTATTCTGGGTTGATGGTTTCTTCAGTTCCCGAACACGCTCACATTGTGCTTTCTGCGTTAGAGGGCCACTGAGCCCCTTTCGCAGAAGCGTTTGCTGGGTTCTCACAGTATGTGCAGGCAAAAGGAGGTTGGTTTTGAACCGTTTTGGTCTGATTTCATCACTGAACCGTAAAAAGGCCCCCGATGCAGCTCCGAGGTCGAGGCGGCTGCAGAGAAATGCCCCTTACAGCCGCGTTGCCTCGCGCCCGCCCGGGGCGGCTCACTGAAGCAGCGCCGATGGCGCTTGGCCTGTTGCGGAGGGAGAGCGGAGCCCGCGTTTATCATGGAAATAGAGTTTACTGATTTTAAATGTCTTTTTCGTTTCCAAGTTTTGGTAATATTTGTTCTTGTGGCGATGGCTTTTGGTTCCCCTCGAGTGGCTCAGCGCCGTCACACAGGGCCGTTTACGTGGCGGGGGGCTGCGCAGCTGGAGGCAGGCGGATGAATTACAAATCGGGTAAAATCTTTTTGACCGCGTTTATCCCCAAAATCTGATCTGCGGGAAAGGAAGATGCAGGGGTTGGTTTCTCCCCGAGTCTCTATCTTTGCATGCTGCTCTGACCAGACAGCTGGTGTGTCTGGGGGAAAAAATGCCATCTTGCTTTGGGGGGGGGGGGGGGAGACACACACAGTGTGTGCATATACACAAAATATATAAAAATATGTCTGTGTGTGTATATATATATATATGTATACTTTTAAAAGTGCACGTGTGCAATATATATATATATTTTTTAATATATGTACGTGCATGTGTGTCTGTGCCCTGCTGGGTTGGGGCTGGGGGGGGGGGGGGCGGCTGAGCCCCGCTCCGCTGCCCGCCGCCCCCCCCCCCCCCCCCGCTCCCCTGCAGGTGCCGCCCGCGCTGCCCCGCCGCCGCCGCGCGCGCTCCCGCCGCCCGCGCGCGCCCCCGCCCGCTCCCGCCGCAGCGGCACTGCGGCGGCCGCGGCTTTTTACCTTATATGGGCATGGCAGCGCGCGGGGCCGCCCGCCGCGCTGATTGGCGGGCGCGCGGGGCGCGGCGGGGGCGAGCGCGCGCGCGCACGCGTTGCCGCGGGCGGCGGCGGCCCTCACCCCCCCCCCGCCCCCCCCCGCGGGCCACCGGGGCCCGGCGGCCGCTCGCCCCGGAGCCCCCGAGCCGCCGTTGCCTCCTTTATGCGGAGCGGAGCGGGGGGAGGCTGCCCGGCCCTCTGCGCGCCTGCGGCCCCGGTGCGGGGCGGCCCCGTGCGGCCGGTGCTTCGGAGCCGGCCGTGGAAGCGCTTTGTCCCGGTTTCCTGTTTTGGTGCGTGCACGTGCGCGGGGTCCCTGCCAGGAATGCGCCATTCCCATGCTCCGGGAGGAGTGGCGGCCACCCTCCGACTTGCTGGCGATGGCGGTTCCCGCAGGTTGCCTGGTGTGCCGAGAGCATCGGGCCTCGGCTGGGAGGGGCCGCAGATGGAAAAGCTCTAACTTGCATCGGTTACGGCGTATAGGTTGTAGACTGCAACCGGTGACCGTTAGCTGTGCACGTCAGGGAGACGCGCTGCTGCAAACGTGCCCGTCTGCGCCGGGCTGCGGTGGTTGGTACCGAGCACGGTGTAGGAGGTCACCTGCAACCGGGAGGCTTCCCGGCTTGGGGAGCTGCTGTTCCTCCGTCCTCATCCCAGAGGAGCCCGTGGGAGGGACCCCGGGGTGAGACCTTCCACTGGTTCCCCTAAACAGACCCTTCGTGCTCCATCTTCGACCCGTGAGACTCGGCCGGGTGGCGTGTGCCCACCGTCACCGGGACCTGCGGGTGCTTTCGCTGCTCCACGTCACTTTGCGGGCTGCTGCGAGGAGTCGTTGCGGAACCCGATTTAACGCAATTTTATTCCTAGCAAGTGGAGCCTGTGCTGCCTTGGGGGCGTGTGGTGCTCTGTCAGGCTGAAGTCGCCCCCAGCGTGGCAGGAGAGTTGCCATTGAGTCGGAGTTAAGGAAGAGTAGGGACGGATAAGGGGAGAGGTGATTCTCCTGCCCTGGGCCCCGGGAGATCTGCGGTGTGGCAGGAGCGTGTCTGCGCGGATCTGGGCATCCTCGGCGGCAGCCACCAGCGCATGCGCTGCTCCGCGGAAACGAGGAGCCTCCCCGGGGCTCCCTCTTCCCTCGTGCTGGCCCCGTGGAGCGGGTCGGTGGCCGTCGGATGGCCCGGGTCGCGGTCCTCCGCTTTCCGCGTGTCCCTGGCAGCAGCTGCACTCGGGACAGCTGGACACGGGCCCCTGCTACGCAGCGCTCGCTGCGCCCATCTGCTGACGGCCACTGCGGCCGGGCGGAGGGCTCCGCGCGTCCCTCGTCGGAGGACACGGACTGCGTGGGACGTGCCCGCCGAGCCTGGTGGGCGATCCCTGGGCTACAGCCGAGGTGAAAATCCTGTGGGTTTCTTCACGTGCTGGGGACAGTGGCTTGCAAACGCCGGGCTTTCGTGCCTTGTTCTGGGGCTGGCCCCCCACAGCAAGGGAACCGGGTACACCTTTTCCCACCGCCTCACAAAATCTTTGCAGTTTGCATCTGCAAAGAAAAAAGCTACTGCAAAGGAGCTTTTGTTGTCGTTTCAGTAGGTCTCTTCTGAGAAAGCTGCTGTTAGCTGGAAATCGTGTTATGTAAGGCCTCTGCAAGGGGGAACTGCTGTCTGCTGCCCGTGCGCTGGACGCTTACCCGCTCCCTTTTGCATATACCTCGTATGAGCATTGCCCTTTGTGTGCCTGGCTTCTTACCGCACTCTTCACCCAGCAGCATTTCTGCAGGAACCGTGATCAGATGGGTGCCCTGGGAGGCATTAGCGGGTGGGTGGGTGAGTGCACACCTGAGAGATGATCTCCTTGAAGTAACATGTTGTTCTGCCAGTGACGTGCCGTCGTGTTCAGCCGCGGCACATGCAAATTGCTAATCAGCTGTTCCAGATCCTCATTCCTCCAGGAAAGACTGGAAAGATCATGCTTTTCTGAATTGTGTGTGTAACAAAATCAGGAGCTGCTGCTGTGGCAGATTCATTGAGCCTTCTGGCCATTTAGGTGGAGTGTGGGTGGAGGGTCTGAATTAAAATGAGTTACTGTTTTCCTGAGTTATGCTGCTATTGAGCCCCTGTCAGTGTTGTAAGTCTTTTTTGTGGCAATGTTTCTGCGCTAGAAGTTTGGCGTGCAAGGCTGGAGATCATGACGGAAGGAAGGAAGGGTCTTTCCTAACTTTTGGTCAGATTTCAACACTTCTCTGAATAGGTTTGTATGTTAGACTGAAGCGATCAGAATTAAAGACATCTTGCTTTTTTTATTCAGTTGTTGCAGAGACACTGGTAGCTTTAAAACCGTAAGTTATTCTGTGAGCAGCAGAACTTAAAAGCCAGGTTTCTTGCAGATTTGTTCTATTAATCTGCTCAGCCTGTGTGAGCGTGGAGCAAATGTTCCCCAGCTCCGTTCTGCATCTTCCCCCTTGACCATCCAGCTTGAGTTATAACTCTTACAACTGGGCACTAATTTGGATTTCTTTCTTTTATTTTACCTTCGATCATCTCAAAAGCTGATTTCAAAAAAATAGCACTTTGAGATATTTATGCCTGTCAAATTTGGTTGCAGTGGATCACCAGGCTCCAGATGTTTTGAGGAGGAATGGGCAGACGCTATGACTACATTTATCTCATTTTTCTAGGAAACTGAACAGCAAAATTGTGCCCCTTACAGGCGACCGGTGGTTTGCACAAAGGTGGCAATCAAGGCAAGATTGTTGCAGTTTTAAAGCCTAGTGGGGAAAAAATGAAAATAGAAACAGCGCTGGATAGTTCTTTTTGTAAGCAGATATGGAAAAGAGATTGTTGCAGTTTGCTGGCTTGCGGATCGTGTAGCATTTTCTATCTGCCTTCCTAGATGTGCGTGCGGTGGTTAAAACGTGGGAGTGTAAGTGGAGTGGGGTAAGTCCTGATAAGCCAGTGACAGCAGGCCGTGCAGACAGCAACTCCGAAATTCGTGCTGCTGGTAAGCCAGCATCATCTTTCATCTCTATACTAGACAAATACATGACTTATGTAGGGTATCATCCACACGCATGCGAACCATATATATAAAAGCACAGCAGTGCTGCAAATGGAAGGTAAAATCCTGGTTTAGACATTTAAAGTTTCCAGCTAAGCTGAAATCTTGGTTAGATCCAGGAACAAAATTAGTTTAACAGCAATAGTTGGAATATATTGGATTCTTTTTGGGGATCTATCCAAATTTACACTGTTTGTTCTTCTCTCTCCTGCTTCCCTGTCTGCGTTTTTAATAGTCCCACTTTGTTTTGAGCTTGGCGAGGAGGCTGGAGCGGGGATCCGCGAGTGCCCTTCCCGGCTCCGCGGGCAGCGAGTGCCTTTGGGCCCCGCAGGGCTGGTCCGGCTGGTCCTGCCTGGTCGTTGGAGCTGTCCTTGTCTCCCATTTCCCTCCTCCGCTATGGTGCGAGTCTAGCAGTTCATCCAAGAGTGCTGAAAGTTTAAGACACTGATGAATTTTCCTTCAACTGGAAAGGTTGCGTGCCTGTTTTACTGATGAGGGAATTAAGTGCTTTCAAAATCATATTTTAGGTGCAGAGCAGACGAATGAATCCGTATCTTCTGCATGGTAATGTAATCTCTGGACGATGGTTCCTTTCTTTTGTTTTGAATCTTTGCATCTTCTGCCCAAAGGGCTTCAACAAACTAAAAGTCAGCTGGGACCCCCTCCCCCCCCGAAATTGGGAGGGATGTTAGCTGCAATGAAGGAGCCATTCTCAGCACTAAGTTCAGAGTAGTAAGAGTTAGCTGTTTGCTTTGGATTTGTTTGTTTTGTTTTGTTTTTTTTAAAAGCCAACACGTGAGTAGCCGATTGTTGCAGCTAATTTTGTGGAGGATTCTGGGGATGAACGTACATTTTCCCAGTGCAGAGCATCCCTGGAAGCTGCTGCGGTCGTGGGTCCGTTGTAGCCAGCTCTGCGCTCTGGTCAGCTGTGAGCACGTGGTGCCAATAATGAAGTCACCCAGCTGCTCCATCTCCACCTCCCCGTGGGCATGAAACGACCCTCGTTACTGCTGCCTGCTACACCAGGCCGACGACACTCCTGAAACCCTCCAAAGAGCGCTCTGAGCCGCGATGCCAAAGCTGCTGGGGCCCCGCAGGGCCGTGGTTTTTAAAGCCCTGTCTCTCTTGCAGATTCTCCCTGCTCAGACGGAGTTGGCTTTGTGAAGGATTCCTGTCTGTCACCGCGTTTCTTTCTTTTCTCCCCTTTGTCTGTATATCCATTTAGGTCTAGGCGCTCAGAGCAAGGAGCATTGTCTCAGTTCTGTAAAAGCCTGTAACGTCTACTGTAATGTCACAGCTAGGCAGCTGTCAAGGTAATCGGTGATGAAGCTGAGTTAGAGCAGGAGCATTGCTGAGGGTGCAAGAAGTGCTTGCAGTGATCCAGCCTGCAAGAAGTGTGTGGCTCAGAGTGCTTTAAGACCTCGCATTGTGTGACAGTACAGTAGACCTTTTGAGAGTAACACTTCTCATAATCTCCCGAATTAGCTATGGATGCCTCGATTGGTTTGCTGGGTGACTAATGTCTGTTTGTCATGGTCATGAGTGAGCAATGCACTTTCATTATATCCTGCCGTATTATTTTCTCCCAACCGCCTCCTGTATGACCAGCTGGTGCGGCCAGAGGTGGAGGTTCTGTGGCCAGAGCACATTAGACTTCATCACTCAATCCTAGTTTGTGAAAGTTGTTTGTTGTAAGGAAAATACACAGTTTAGCTAAGAAAAAGCAAGTATCCTCTCTAAAGCAGCTAAGATACCGGTCGCTCTGTATTTCAGGCTAAGCCTTTGTAACCTGATTTTCTTCTTCAAACTTCTGCAAAGAATGGACGGTGGAATTGCTTTTGCTTGTGCAATTTGATGCCACTTCCCTGTTTTAAATGGTGATTGTAATGAGCACAAGCATGAGCTGGGGGAAGCAGCTGATATTCATGGTTTTTTTTTACCATAATCCATGAGCTGTTTGTACAGCCAATTACCCTTTTCTGGCAGAGAAGCAACCATAAAAGACATTAAAATTAATTCATAAAGCTACCAGTTTTAGGAATTATTTTTCTGTGCTTCTTATCTGTCCCTTCTGAATTTAATCACAGATTTTTTCCTCATCTGTCAGCTTTTCTGATCTGGAATACATGAAAGGACCAAATGAATTCATTTGGTAAGCTCAGCTTACCACCTGCTGAAGGACCCAAATACTGAGTATGTTTCTAGTCAGCACCATCTGACATATTAATATTAGCCTAAAAAGGTAGATTTGAGAATTAACTTTGTGGATAAACCTGCCTAGATGCTTTGTATAGAAACCTATGACTCTTAGAGTATCAGGAGTTGTTGCAGTGATGTGTTGCTCAACCAGCATAGTAATGGATTATAAGAAGGATTTAATTTCTGGTAGTCATACTAAGTTACTTTTAAGCTGTGTATCAGCACTTGAGATTTATTTTAAATCCTTAACTAATTAAAAGATTACATTTAAAAAACTGTGAGGATTATGGCAGAATGAAAACCCACCCATTTGGCACTGAGGTTGCAAACTTCATGGTGTTCTCAGCTTGCAGCAGAGGTGTGTGTTTTAAAGGAATTGTCTTAAAAACTTTGAATTTGGGGATCTGAAAGGGCTTTTTCACGCCGTACTCCAAGGTTCCTGGTCCAGAACCTGTGTCTTGGCCCTCCAGCGAGGGGAGCTTGTGTCCAAGGCTGTTCCCGGCGTAAACCCTTTGATCACGGTGCTGTCAGCAGTACCTGCTTCGCGGTGCTGGGGCGTTTGCAGATGTTGTCTAGCACACTTAAGGCGCTTCTGCCTTGCTCCCACCGGCGAGGCTGGGAACCAGAATTGACTCCAGAGCCACACGGTGAATCATCAGCTCTTCAGCAGAGCTGGCGGCAGGATTCGAGAGCTGCTTGCTCTGGCTGTATCTGTGCGGTTTGGTGCAATACCCGGCTGTCGTCCGTCTTCAGACGCTCCAGAAGAGCAGCTCTGCAAAATGGGTATTTTAATATGAGAATTTCCTTTTGGCTAAGCCAGACAATGCCCCCCAGAATATATTTTAAAGCGCTTTTCTGCATAGCTAATCCCACATTATGCACAAGAATAGCTCTCTCCCACTCCGGAAATGGGAACACCTTTGGGAAGAGGAAGCCTGTGATGCAGTCTGTACTGACAGCATTTGCAAAACTGGTTTAGAGAGAGAATAAAATAACGCATCCAGCACAAGATCTTATCTAAAAATTGCCCATTTCTCACCCTGCTGGGTGGTTCGGTGTGGGTTCATTACCGGCTCGGGAGTGCCGGTAGCAGAGGTGGCATTACGGCAGCTCCGAGTTTTCTTTGGAAGGTCCTTGGCCAGCAGTAATAGTGCTTCTTCTCGCCTTGCCTCCGCGAGACGGCTCGGAGGAGCGGTGCTCTGGGTCCGACTCCGAAGCAGTGACGTGAGTTATTGCCCTTTGACAGCCCCGGTGATCCCATTTGAAGGGTAACACTTTCTAATGAAAAGTGTTTTTTAAAGTGGAGCAGATGAATTGCATTTGGAAGCACAGCTCAGGAGAGCGCTTCCTTTTTATTGCGGGTTTAGGAAAACACCGTGCCTGCTCTGCACCGTAAAGACGGGCTTCTTGTTTCTGACTGCAATTCATAGCTTCTCTGGAAGAGATCTGACTTCTTTTAGCTGAGCTACAGTTTCGAACAGCACGGCAGCATTTTAGGCAGTCAACCATTCTGTCCGTTTGCATTGTCTTAATTATTTTCATTTGTGCTATTTTGATGTTATTCTTTGTGGACCTCGGTGAGTGACGAAGTTGTTCTGATGCAGTAGAGGCACGGCAGCAGCATTGCCCAAGCGCAAAAGCCGATGCCTCGAGCCGCGGCGGCGCTGGGCCGGTGCACCTTCCTCTTGCGTTGTCTTCCTCCGTCGGGCACGAGGAACCACCGCGCTTGCAGGCAGCCCGGCACGCGGTTTCCGTGCTTGTGCTGCACTTGCTTGGGCGCAATTTGGTAAAATTGTGTAAATGTTGTGGGTAAATCTTCCTTAGGTTGCTTAAACTTGATGCCTGCATCTCCCTCACTGCTTCTAAATAATTTTTCCTTTTCTCCTTTCTTGCTCTTTGTTCCCTCATTACTTCTTTTTAATCTCGCAGTCCCCGTGCAGGCAGGAAAGGGGTTTGCTTCCTCAGTGGGAGATCTGAGTTGCTGTTCACCTGTAACACGGTGCAAAGATATTTCTGCCCAATTTGGCTTGACTTCTCCTTTGTGCACGTGCTGTTTCATGTCGATTCAGACGGCTCTGGCCTCCAACGCCTGCTGCCCTTGTCAAAACAGCCGTGCCTGTTTGTGGATCCCACGCGCCTCAGCTCGGTGACCAGGCCGAATTTCACTGCCGCTTCTCAGAATTACCAGGGCTGGGCCGAGGCAGCGGGTTTCCTGCGGCGGGTGCAGCGGAAAGACGGTTGCTTTTGTCAGCTCCGCTCGCAGCCGCGGCGGAGGCCGCCTTCGCCCTGCGGGTTTGCAGCTTGCTGCCGGGGCCGATGTGGGCGAGCCGAGCAGCAGGCGGGCAGGGCAGCCGGCTCCGGGGAGCAGCACCGCTGCGCCGGGCGACAGCCGAAAGAGGGAAGAGGCCGCTTCCCGCTGAGCGCGCCCGTCCGCGGCACGGGAGCGCGGAGGAGAAGCCGCGCGGTCGGCCCGTCCGCCCTGGCGGGCGCCTCCGTCATGCCGCTTTCCCGGCTGCCCTCGGAGCACCGCGGTTTATGGAGCCAACGGAGCTACAAGATAGCTGCTTTAAAAAATGAGCTCCCTTTCAGGTGATCAGAAGCAAGCGGTGCAGTCGCCTGGTCCCTGTGGTCAGTGGCTGTCGGTGCTCATGCTGCTAAGGTTTATCCTGATCAAAACTGAGGAGTGAAATTTGTGGTTTAATTTGTTCAAATTGATCTCCCCCCCCTCCAATAAATTACTGTAAAAGCTCTAAACTAAACTGACAAGCGCTCGTGCAGCCTGCAGAGAGCTACCGAGGGCTCCTCTCCGCAGGTCCCCCTGAGCCCTGCCTGGGAACAGGGGCAGGTATTCGCGGACATGCTGCAGCGTTAGTCATATTTTCTCTTCTGGTTTAGCTCTGTGTTTAGTCTGTAGTGTGACTTCTGAAGTATGCGTGTACTCTGTATGGTTTTTTAATTAGATCAAATTAAAATGGGTGAAATAAACATGTCAGTGGGATGTATTAACTTTTTAAATCCTATTTCACATTATGGCGTCCAAGAAGGATTAGACAGACTTTAATTTTTGAATGTCTTTTTTTTATAGCTTTTCATCTGCAACACTTTCAGCAGTTTCAGAAGGAGGTGAATCATTGAGAGAATACATCACTCTTTAAAAGCCTAAATTTGGTCTCTTAGGAAATGGCCGTTGCTTGTTTTTGTAACTTAACTCTGAGTCTGTTTGGTTCTATATCTTGTTTTCCTTCTAGGAGAGGTCCCGAGGTCAGTAGTCTTCAAAAGCCAGTGTCCAGCATTATTCTGATCCTTTGTACGCGGGGAACTTTGAATGGGAATAGCCTTCTGCATGGAGATCAGGAGGAGGCATACATTAGGGGACAGAAACCCGGGGCTGGGGAAGGTTATCACCGAGTGGCAGAACTGGAATGCCTCCCTTTTCTTCTGCACAGTTAAAAACAAAAGAAGAAGGATCTGTCCCAAACTTTCCCTCCCTGTCTCCTTCTCCCATCACCCATGGTTTGCCGGTCCTGTGGCAAGGTCACCACGTCATTCCCTGGAAACAAAGTCCCTTCGAGCAGGGTAGCGCTTTCTAGCACTGGAACTACAGGACTCTCCTGCTCACCGTGGTTTCACTGACATGTTTTTCCATTATTTAAAACATTTCCCCCGTTGCAGTGCGCAGGGCTTGAACGAGGGAGATGGTGGTGATTAGCTGGGGAGTGCCTGTGTGCTTCCTCCATGGGAAGGTGTTGCACGCTTCACCAGCGGCGAGTGGGTGGCTGGGAGCTGCCGGGGTGTTAAAGGATAGATCCAGCCAGCGAAGTGATGCATTTGAAAGACCTGCGTCTTTAGCTCAGTTATCTTTAGCTGTGCCACGAGCACGGATAAAACCAGGGTTTCGCTATGCGGGGAAGAGCATTCAGCAGCTGCTGCCAGCCTCTTCCTGCAGCGCTGGGGGCAGGCCCGGGGCTGGCTCCTTGGTCCTCACCTGCTGTGAACATCAGCAGGACGAGGGACGCGTGGGCACGCTGGGGAGCAAGCAAAGCCCTCGTGTGCTGTACCTCTGACCGTTCGTCCCGCACTGTCACAAGTTTCCAGTGTTCAGCACCTGTTGGCCAGCGCCAGAGGTGAGAATCGTTGGTTCATTTCCACTGTCAACACAAGGTGGTTACTTCCAAATTCCATGAAATTGTCCATATCGAAAGAGCTAGTGGAGAATTAGGAAGTGTTTTCTGCTCGGTGGGATGTTGTGCTCTGTTTTGTGCATTACAGCTCTCTCACTTTTTTCTTTCTCTCCCCCTTCAGACAGGCAGAATTGACAAGTCATATCCAACAGTCTGCGGCCACACAGGACCGGTGCTCGACATAGACTGGTGTCCCCATAATGACCAGGTCATCGCCAGTGGTTCGGAGGACTGCACCGTCATGGTGAGTTAATGTATTTGTCTTACGGTGCGAGGTTTGCTTCACCCTGAAAAGGGGCGCTGCAAATGGCACTCGTGTTTCAAAAGTTAGCACTAAGGGGTATCTCCTGTTAATGATGCTGAAGGCAGAGTCCTTGTTAATATAGGAGGATTTAAGGGCATTCTGTATGTCATACTCTGGCTCTGCTTAAGCAAAGATGTTAACTTGTTTGCCAAAACTAGCTACTGGAGCATTAGAAGCAAAAACCGAGCTTTATTACCTGTGTAACAGCAGAGTTTGGACTCTCTCAGTTGGTGTTTTCTTTTTGTGCTACCGTTTGAGAAGACAGAACCTCCAGCTTCTCAGAAGAACTTGTCTCTTTAGCACTGAGATCAAACTTTGTGTAACTGGCTTGGCCTTTTATTTTTCTATTTTCCTCTTAAAATACTCTTCCATTCTGCTTCCACTGGGAATCTGTCTGGTGTTTGGGAAGAGGGAGGAGAAGAAGGATTGCTAGTCAGTGGTGACACGTGTTATTTGTAGTGCTTTGCAGAAGACAGAGGTGGTTCCTTACCTTTAATATCCAAGCTGATGTGGTGGTGTGTGTTGGAAGGAGGTGAGGATTAGAGGAGGACAAGCCCATCTGGTTTCAGAATTGTTTCAGCCCTTGATTTAAGGGCGATGCTCTTTTTTTTTTTTTTCCCCCTCCCTAATGTACAGTGTGTGAGTAGATGTCAAAACTTAAAAAAAAAAAAAAAAAAAAAAAAAAAAAATCCAAATTTTGCACCTGCCGACCTTGGTCTCGAGTCCTGTTTCACCTCAGCCAGAGCCCACTGAACAATGGACGACCTTGCGCAGTGATGGATGTGGAATCCTGTGTATGCAAACACAGCAGAATAAGTGAAAGAAAATCCTTGTGAGATGAAATAATGCCAAATAACTTCAGTGATCTTTGGCCATATTTAGAAATGCTGTAGGCTGAATGTTATATTGAAATCTTATTATAGATCATGTCAGATAAATTCCTTTGCTTCTGTTCATCGTTAAAATGTTTGGGAGGGGATTCATCCCAAGAGGCTTATCCCGGGACAGCTCTTGCCTGTGATCTCTCAGTTTTGGAAGCTGAAGCATGTTAACAAAATGTACTATATTTAATATTAAATGAAACAACAAGCTTCTGTGTTTGTAATATTCACTACTGGACTAGGGTTAAGCTGTGAAGGATGCTGGAATGTTCCTCCAGAAACTAGAATCCAGCAGGCCTGTGAAGTGGGGTGAGCGCGCTCTGAAACATGAGCCTCAGCAGAAGCGGACGGAGCTAAGGCCCACAACTGCCTTCTTGGAGGCAAAATAAATCTCTAATCCAAGTGCAACGAGAAGTATGTTGTAAGGCTCCAGAGGGATTGAATTATGCAGAAAAACCAACAGCATTCAATTACAAGTTGTCCAAATGCTGCTAATGTAGAGACAAACTGTCCACAAGAATCTCAGCCTACGACTGTGCAAACAAGCCCCGCAGGACATGGGTTCGCAGCAGGTTGTCCGCTCCGCGGTTGCCCACGCTGGAGCTGGGGGTTAGCTGCCTGTCCGTCCCCCGCGGCAGCGTGCACGTGGACGGATGCTGCAGCGCGACTGACCCCAAGTCCCCTCGCTGGTGCTCCTGGGTGGTACCCCGTGCGTGGCGGTAACTCGAATGGAAGGGGCAGGTAGCTGGGAGGGTGATGTAAGTTGGTCCTTGCTGCGCTTGAAAAAACAAACACGCGCAATGCGTGTTTACAGTGGATTTTGAAAATGCCAGTTGTGTGTTAGCTGAAGGTTTAAAATGCAGTGAAGTTAAATGCAGACAATAGTGATGTAGAAAGCAGAGAGGACTGGGTAACTGAATAAGTTGAGTCTTACGTTAAGTATCACAATTTCTGATGGGAAATGATATATCCCAAATCATTTGGGACACTTAAAACTGGGCTGGTCAGCAAGCTAGAGAAAGTAGTGTGAAGAACAAGCCTGGCCTGGATTATCTGAGAGAGGAACTGGATGAGCTAATGAGCCTTCCCATCTTTAATTGCTTTTCTGTCTTGGCACGGGTAATTTAGCATCCTGTTTTCTTTGCTTTTCTTTATTAAAGATTTCAAAGTCCTGCTTCCTGAGCATCCTGTCACTGAATAAACTCAGCTTATTTTAAAGGATATGTAGTTGTTCATCAGCTTTGAACTCTTCGTTACTAACCAAGGTGAAATGAGAAAAATGGTGATGTGATAAAGTCATGTGGCTTTCTGTAGAAGTGCTAGTTGCTCATAAAAAAAAAAAAAAAAAAAACTTGTTTTTAAAGACTGTCTGTGCATTGGCACTCAAGGGTTTAGAATCTCACTGTCCACCACAACAGGTCTCATCAACACCAGTTAGATGAGTAGCACTTCATAGCAGAACATGACTTAGAGACAGGATCTAACCAAGCAGTGAGAAGGGTCATGTGCATCATGAGCAAATAGTAGAATACCCTTATGCAGAGGAGCGTTGCTGTTTCTGCCCTGTGCTCCTCCAGCTTTTCCAGCTTTTCCATCTGCCTCTTTTTCTCTTGTCTCTCCTCTGTTTTTCTGTCTGCATTTCCTTGCCTGCTAACAGTGCAAGCATTTGTGGGATTATCCCTCAGATAAAATCATCAACAAATACTTGTGCCGAGCGAAACGTTGCTAAGCTCTAGTTACGTCTCTGAAATGAAGAGGGCTGATTCCCTGCGGCCGTGACTGTGAATTGTCTGCAGACTGTGTTGCGCAGGGAAGGTTAACTTGGCACTTTCAAAAGCTAGAAGCATTTCATACAAATAAAAACTCAGATCTGTAGGAGCTGGAAGTACCCTGTAAGCTCCATATAAACCTTGGACAGGTATGGTATTTGAGATCATTAGTCTAGAAGCTGGAATAGGGGCCTGGGAGAGAAGGCATCTTTTTCTCATACTGCTGGGCTTTGCAGCTTGGATGGCTCTAGAGGTTTAAGTGTTTGCAGAATGCATGGAGATTTTTCTGATGAGAGGCACTAGATCTGTGTCACCGGATTGATCCATGCGATTTACTCAATGCTTCAGCTGTTGCACCTGATGTATTCAGAAATTATTTAGAGGCAGAGAAAAAAAAAGTGTGTGGGGAGGTAATATTTAGGACAGCTCATCCTTGCAAAACCTTCTTTGTGAAAGCCACTGCGCCAGTGCTGTAAACACACGTCTGTCTTTGATTCCAACAGAGGACAAGTAGCATGACTCCTCCAGGACACCACCACCCTTCTCCTCCGAGCGTGGGCTCCCGCAGGGTGGAGGAAGGCTCTTCCTCTGCCCCACGCCGGGTACTCCACGGGGGCACGCGCTGGCCTCCCTCCACCTCCTGTCCTTGCCAGCTGGAGGGCTAAGCCAACAGATTCTTTTGAGTCAGTTGGCAGATAAAACCAATTTGAAGTGGTTTGACATACAATGCAGTTCTCGTAATCTGCAAGTGTTAATTTGTAAGCGTTTCCTTTTTATGCCTTGTTCTAAGCTCTCCAGGACAGGCCCCATCTCGTGCGTCCAACATAACGTGGTAGCACCCTAACCAAACAAATGACGTGGCATAGGTAGTGGCAGTAGCCTTCTCTGCCCGTTTACTGATACGTTGGTGCAGTTCTTTGCTCTTTTGCAGAGTGGAGTGGGGAGTCCCCATCTCCCTGTAGCCTGCCCTAAACTAGTCTCAGGAAAACTCGCTTTACAGTGCTGTGGCATGCCGATACCTTCTGTGGCCTCTCTTTGATGTTCTCTTTGAAGAATGGTTTTCTCGTGCCAACAAATAAGGAATTACTTAAATATTCATGCTTTATACTCCTCTGAATGACTGTAATGTACTGCAGGTTTTTTAATTCAGCTGGAAAGTGTTTGATTATATGAAGGCTTGTAGATGGTATCAGATGGCCTTTCTCAGATATAGGAAATTTGCTTCATCGTAAGGTGAATACTGATGAGTTTGCATGTAATGGCCAAAGAAGGGTGAGTTTGATTCAGCAAATTGTTTTAAAAATTAAACGAGAGCCCTTGCAATGACCTGAGACACCAACCTGATACCAGGCGGTTAAGTAGGTGCTGTTGGAAGTAATGCCAGTGACCCAGAGGTTAGTAGTATTAGTGTTCTTGTAGCACTTAATGTCTGCCAACAGCAGTGAATGAATTGCTGAGATATCGTAGTGAGTGGCACGGTACCAAAACAGAGTAAAGCAGGAAAGACTATCCGTGGAGAAATTAATCCGTGGAAATGGGTGCACAGAGTCCCTTTTGCTGCAGTGATGCAGGAGCAGGGATGCAGGACCCCGGGCTCGGAGTCCTTCGTTCCCTCGCCTGCAGTGGAAGTGGGAATTGACGTTATTTCTAGAGACTGACTTAACCTTCTCTGCTGATTGATGCAGGGCCAGGAGAAGAGTCAGCTTTTTATTCTCTTTTTAATGGGCTTAATGAAAGCAGTGCTGAAAAACATTTGCTCTGTCTTCTTCTCACATGCTGTTTGTGCAAAACCTTTCCCTCTACTGCTGTTCCTCTGTGAGCCAAATTTCTGCACACCGCCGTGGTGTGACTTCACTTCCTCTATTGCAAGCAGGCTGGAAATGTTAACTTAAAAAAAAAAAAAAAAAAAAAAAGTGGGAGAGTTGATAGAAACTGTTACTGATGTCCAGTTAATCTTGCAGTGTTTTCAGGTTTCCTTCGTGTGCTCATCCGGAGCGAATGTCTTATGTCTTCGCCTTCAGCAGGCAGCGTTCTGCATCCACACTGCAGGTTGCTTAATTTGCCCCGTGGATCTAATTTCATCCCACGCCGAAAAGCCACCCCACCCTGTGTAGGAATGAGTGGGCCAGGTCGCTTGGGAGCAGGCTCTGACCTTTTACACCCCTGGGTTTTTTTGCAATACCAAGCACGATTGTTAGGTCAATAGTTTCTGTAATCTGCAGAGGATTACACTGGTCTGCAGCTGCTGTAGAGTATAGGGGCTTTCCCTCTTCCCCTTAAAGAAAAAGATCTGTGTCGATACGCCGGAGGCCACTTTTTTTTAATCCTTTTCATTTGTATTTTGTCTGTGATATCCCCTTTCCTTTCCCCCCCCCTGCACTCCCCAGCTCACTTTAGAGCTGGTCCTGGAGTTCTCTGCAAGCAAATGACTTTGCTGCGAAACAGATTCCACGAAAGGATCCCCCCGCCATACCCGCGTGGGAAAACGCAGAACAAAACCAGGGGTCTCGGTGGTGCCTAGGAGGGCGGCGTGAGTGGAGACCTCTTGCATTGCTAGTTCAGATTTAGTCTGGACTGACAGTGAGAAAAATGCTGTAGCTGGTTTTGGCTCCAGCGCAGGATGAGTTTGGTCTTGGTCCAGTTCTTAGGGATGGGCACCCACTAAGGTGTATCCCTTACCCCTCCGCCGTGCAGCTCCCATGCCTCTCTGCTTCAAAGGCCCTATATGTCTCCTACATCATCTCTTGTGCTAGCGTCTCTTAATTCTCTTACTCCCTTCCCAGCTTCCTTATTGTTTTAGGTAATATCTATGATCTGCAGCATTGCATTAGTGCTTAAAATTGCAAAGAATTTGGAGATGGTTCATCTATTATATTAAAAGCAGATACTAATTTTAGCAGATAGGACTGCAGAGCTTTAAAGTCAATCAATAGACACATTTTAAACTGTTGCTACTGTCAGGGTTATATTTGGTGACTGGCATGATCAAAGCTTCCTCTATAAAAATAGACAGCTTTGTAACCGGTCTTATCTTGTAGTGGGCAGGTGAAATGATTTGTTGCAATTCTGGAGGTGTGTTGTTGTGTTTTAACACAATCCTCTCATTAAAAAAACCCCTGTGGCTGCCGTCACTAGAGGAGCTCATGTTGGGGTGGAAGTGAGCAGGATCACATCCCGCTTTTCCAGAGCGGATAGCTCTGGTTCGTAACCCAATTCTAAAATGAGATTGCTGGTGAGAGCCGGGGTTTGTGTCGTCTCCTGTTCCATCAGGCAGGAGGAGAAAGTGGGATTTAGACCCTTGAAGAGTAACGCTCTGCTGAGGCCTGTGTGTCTGTGCTGGTAAACGTCTGAGCGTAGCTGGTTATTCCTCCTGACGGGCTGAGGATGCCGGGAGATCTGTCCTGCCAGGGACAGCGCTGAGAAAGCCGCATCGATGAAGCACGAATCAGTTTAGGGCTGTTTCCAGGTGAGCTGGTACGCTCTGAGAATTTCTGCATCTCGGAGATTTTTATCCGCAGCCATCCCCGGGAGAGGAGAGAAACTGGGATTAGTGCTCAAGTCCGCGTTGCCCTCATGCGCGTCTGTCTGCCTCGTTTCCGAAACCCGCTTGGTTCGGTCTCCTGCTGGCTTTGACAGCTTGGGCGTTGTAGGCAGGGTCCGACAGTCCCTGTTCTCTTCCCCCAGAAAAACCGAACAAAAGGAGGAGAAGCAAATGTGCTGTAATGCTGCCACCTACCTAGAGGTAGTTAGAGTTGCTTAGTAATGGGCTTTTCATTTAATTTTTTAATACACTGTATGTAGGTCAAATTTGGTTCAAAGATGGTTGTCCAGTCCCGAATTGCAGGAATAGTTTTGGTGGAGCTGATCCTGCCTTGGGGCAAGGGAGGATGGATTTTCTCTCTTCCATCCCTGATCTCTGCCGGTTGCAGAAGCGCCTCCTTCGACAGATAAACCTGCTCTGATTCAGCTCCTAACGTCGTCGCAGGCACGTGACCCGCGATCCTTGGGGGCTGTTCCTCCTCGTGACGGTTCTTTCCCAACCGCAGGGAGACACTTGCAACAGAAGGGTTGTGTAACCAACTAGAAAAGACGCAAACAGGCAGTTTGCTGCATCCGAAGGTAGTTTCTGCAATGCTAACTTGGGCTGCTTTAACCTTTACCAGGACCAAACTGTTTTTCCTCAGTTAATTGGCATTTGAAAGGAGATTCTAAATGTAACATAGAAACTAATTGACAGCGTTTCTAAAGGTATAAAAAATTAGCTCGAATATAACTGCATTAAAAAGACACCAGCTTGTTCAGACAGAGTTTGAGCTGCAAGGCAGTTTATTTTGAATCCCTCTCAGGCCGTATCTGGCACAACTGGGTCTCTGGACGTAGAGATAATGGGGGATTTGAAGTGTAACTAGCCGGTGGTTAGATGCTGGCAGCAGGAGCTAGGAAGGATATTACGCACAGGCCAGCCAGAGGCTTATTGGTGACTTGGAACAATTCCCTGCCTGTTTCTGTCTTCCTGTTCATATCAAGAAGTGTCAACTTAGACTTTGCTGTGGCGCAGGGTGCGTGAAGTGAATGACTCATGTGCCCTCCAGAGGGGATGGCCCTTGGCTAACCATCTTTCCCTTCCCCTTTGCAGGTGTGGCAGATTCCTGAGAACGGACTCACCCTGTCCTTGACGGAGCCCGTGGTAGTTTTAGAAGGCCATTCGAAAAGAGTCGGCATTGTGGCGTGGCACCCGACTGCGCGTAACGTGCTGCTCAGCGCAGGTATGATGCGTCACCGCTGCGCAGTGAGCAAACTGCTCTCTCTTGTGTTTCACTTCTACACCGGGTATTTTGGAGTCGAGCTGCTGGCTCCTTTCCCCTCCCAGCTACCTAGGGCTGGTGAAGTCACGAGACGGTAATTACAGTGCCTAGTAACACCGGGACACGTGACTCACGGCCCATTCCTTATCTTGGCCTTTTATTATCTCCAGTTTACAGGGACAAGACCCAGGAAATTGTCTGAAGGCATGATTTACAGTATTAAAATTGTTCCAGACTTTGTTTGATCTGCAGATTTCATCAACTGATAACTGTTTACATATGCATTCCCCCTGTCCCTGTTTTCATGTACTTTTATAAGAGGCCCAACTGTTTTTCCTTTTCACTGATCTCTGCCAGGTATCCTGGTGCCTGGATATTCCTTCCACAAACTTTCATTTTCAGCATATGCCAAATTGTCTGCTTGACTAGTGCAGTCTATGCAATGAGATTCTTTTGACCACTGAAGAACAGTCACATTATTATGGAAATAAAATAGAAAAGTCATTATCCATTAGCACAGTCTGAGGTTTTCATTACGTGACCTTTAAGTTTGAGCCTGGTAAAAGCAGCAGATCATTTCAGCTGGGCTGTCAGATGAACTGTGTGTTTTCTGTGGATGCAGATGCCTTCTGATGTACCAGTTTGGTTTTGATCTGGTTTCCCCAACAATGCTGTGATTTGCAGACCTTGTAGCGGTTAATGTAATGAAACTCAATGTGAGAACATACAAAAGAAGAAGGTGATTTTTCATAGTTAACTTAAAAAGTTAGTTTTGCCTGCGAGTGCAAGCAGCAAGAGATGTGCATCCAGGCAGTCTGGCCAGGATTACTCCTAAAAGACGTGGAAGAGAAATGATACTGACTATCAAGTCCTCGCTGTCACCTGGGCTCCTCTTGGTGATAACAAACTGGTTTCGGATGTCATTTGTACCTTTTGGGAGTTGACAGTGATTGTGATCTTTTGCCTCAGTGTATGATTTTACCCCTTTTGGGTCTTAGGAAAAATTGCCAAGTTGCACGCTGTGCTTTCGTTTCCTTACCTGGTGATTTTATGGCTCCAGTCCTGTGTGTGGTTTTTTTTTTAATCTTGCTGTCATCTTATCTTAGGCTTTGTTTTGTGTCTCCTTTCTCTCTGGTCCTTGAACAAAACCGCCTGCCCGATGGTTGTAGTCCCTGTGAACTGCTGACCTCAGCTGTTGATGCCTGCCATTCTTTTTACCTTTGTTCTGCTGTTTCTTCTGCCGGTGCTGTCACTTCCCTATGTTTTCATTCATGCCATTCTCTCTCTCTCTCTCTGTTGCAAACCTCTATAACCTGAGAAGGCAGCGATTGGCAGCCAGCCAGCACTGTCATTTATAGAGGTGTGAGAACATTGCCTCTTTGCCCTTGGTATTTCTTATTCTTGAGTCCTGCAGTTGAGCCAAGACCCAAGAGCAGGAATCTTACACAGAATGCACAAAGAGCAGAGGCCGGGGCATACCCCTTCACAGACCTCCTTCAGCTGTATCTGTAACTCTCCTGCTTTTTTCTTTATCTGCAACTTCCTCTCTGCCAGGGACCTTTCCTGTCCCTGCACGGCATTTGCTGAGCATTGCCTGGCCCTTGGAGCACGGGTTAGGTTGCACAGGTCAGTTAAGTAGCGTGCGGAGCATTGCTAGCACAGCTGAGAGCTGTCTTGGGGCTTCAGACTCTCTGCTTGAAACAAAACCACACACCTTCCGTCAGAATCGAGAGGGACTCTCTGGGCACCAGTTCCTTGCCGAGCAGCTTGTTTCTGGCCCCCAGGGCTGGGCTATCTGTGTGCATGGTACTCTGCTGCGGAGAGTCACAGCACCTCTGGAGCGTGGAAGTCCAGTTTTAGTAGCCTCTGTGTCCACCTGTCCTCTCCGGCAAGTTCTGCTGAGTTGCTTTGATCCCCTTTGCCCATGGAGTGGCTCTCAGCGTCTCAGCACGTGGAGCGGGGCCCAGGAGTGCGTGGCGAGCCAAGAGGCGGTGCGGCTCCATCCAGGCCCTGCTCCAGCCCTGCTGAGCGATGGCCAGGCATCCCTGCTACCTCTCCTTGCTACCTCTCTCCATCTTGAGTTGGACTCCTGCTGTACTTATAATTTTGTGCCCACAAAGGCAAGTGCTGAGAGATGGGCTGTGTTCATATATGGTGTCTGGAGGACCCCCGGCCCAGCTGCCTCTCAGGAGAAAGGGTTGCTCCTTTTAGGCTGTCTCTGGCTGTGCTTTCAGGGAAAATTTCTTGCCTTCTCTGATTGCTTCATCCCCACTCTGAGCCTGCGTTTGACTGGGAAGGTGCTGCCTGGGGCTCTGCAGGTCTCTCAATGCACAGAGCAGGTTTAAGAGACAGCATCCGAGGTGTTGGAGTTGCAGCAGGTTTTATCCCTTGTTCGCTTGTGCTGACTTTTTCCTTTTTACACTGCTGTTGTGATTTTTAGCTGCTTTTCTCTTTCAGGTTGTGATAATGCAATCATCATCTGGAATGTGGGAACAGGTGAAGCCCTCATAAACTTGGATGACATGCATGTGGATGTGATTTACAATGTGAGCTGGAATCGCAATGGTAGCCTAATCTGTACATCTTCCAAAGACAAAAAAGTTCGAGTTATTGACCCCAGGAAACAAGAAATCATTGCTGTAAGTTTGCATAATAATTGTAAATGTAATTGGATTTCACTACAGCCTACCGTACTTAGTCATGTTTTTCAAAGTGAGAAAAAAAAAATAGAGGAAGGATAGCACTGGTTGAAGGATTTGTCTGGGTTTGTTGGAATTAGCATTTGAACTGTGATTTTTAGGGCTCAGTTTTAAAACCTGCAGAAGTGTAATTCCACATCTAATCCTTTTACATAATTACCTTTCCAAACTTGTGTATGCAAAATGGAGATTTAGCAGGCTGCATATGTGTTGTAGCTTGCAAAGAAGTCTTCCTTTCACCTTGTAAGAATCTGATAGGCAAAGCTGAAATGAACCAGCTGTGACCACTTCTTTTGTGCTTTGGTAATTGGTTTCTTCCCTGGAGCATTGGGCAAAGATTGCTGGATGTTACTCTGCGTAGTTGGCATCCTGCTTGGAGGAGCAGTGCTTCCTGCCACGGAATCCGTGCAGCTAGGGGAGAGCTCGTCATCAGTGGGGCTTTCTGTTCCTTCCTAAACATTAGTCTGTAAATCTATTTCAGGAGAAAGAGAAGACCCACGAGGGAGCCCGGCCCATGCGAGCCATTTTCCTCGCTGATGGAAACATCTTCACAACTGGCTTCAGCCGCATGAGTGAACGGCAGCTTGCCCTTTGGAATCCGGTAGGTTCCTGTCCCATTACTACTCTGTTGTTGTGATATTGTTGTCAGGATAACTTGCTAGCCCAGACCTGCAGTCTCCTGCCACATCGTAGTTCACATATTTGAGTATATTCCCTTTTCCATCTATTGACTTATCCTACTCAGACTTCCTATGCCGGAAAGTATTGACATGTTATTTACAATTGATGTTTGCTCAGTAAAGGAAATGATTTCTATCAGTCCCTGCCTTACCACAAGCAGCAATGAAACAGTGGCAGCTGCACATTTGAAGTGTATCAGGAGATGTACGCAGTGCAGCAGAACAGCTTTGTGGTGGTCACTTCCATTTGAAAAGTTTCATGCGCAGAGCAGGACAGCAGCAATCTCACCACACTGGGATAAGACGCATGTTAACGTGACTCTGTCATGTCTTAACTTTGTGAATTATCTTGGGTGCTGTTTCAATGCATTTCGTGCTTAGTGTTGTTGGGGAATGAATGAGCTTGTAAACATTTACGGTGTCCGCTGTTGTAACAGGTAGAATTGCCAAAACCTTCAGGATGGTGAAGACACTGCTGAATGTTCCACTAACTACAAAGAATTGTTAATAATTTAGATCGCATGTTAACATGAGCCTTTCAGTTCTTCTTTAACATAAATGATGTTTTTATTTTCAGAAAAACATGGAGGAGCCAATAGCCCTTCATGAGATGGACACCAGCAATGGGGTTCTGCTGCCGTTCTATGATCCAGATACCAACATTATTTACTTGTGTGGCAAGGTAAAGAGAAGCTTTTGGAATGACTGAGCTTGTGCAGAGATAGACTACTGTTGAATGATGCCTGTGAAATGCCCCTCAGGTGTCTCAACTGAGAAAGACAGAACCATAAGTTTAGTACTGCAGTGATGGTCAGAGCTGTAGACAAATCTATGAGAAAATCAGACTGCGCTGAAGTCAGTTTGACCATCATTGTGCAGGACTATGCAGCGAGCCCATGAAGTCTGCACTGTGAAGGTCTGAGGTGTAACTGGATGTTTCTTTCAGATGGATTTACTTAGGTAAAGCTGCTCTTAATGCATCAAGTCAGATACCTTCATTAAAGCATCATGTATTGGTGTTGACCTGAATGATTGTGCATTAGGGTGGGAGGAAGGTACATATTGGATGCTATCCTCCTTGCACTTGAAGATGATGGGACACGAAGCAAAGCCAGCTCTATTTTTGTGAGCTTAAATAACAGAAAACTGGAATCGTATATGCTCCTTTCTAAAAGCGATTTGCTGTAGGCATTAAGTGTTCTAAAGTACCTGCTTCTGAATGCCACAGTTTTGGACTTCCTACAAACAGGAACCAAGGACAGACAAGATGAGCAATTAATTACAAAGCAGGTTCCATACAAATACATTCATGAATCCTGTCCTTTAAACTCCTAATGAGAAACTTATCTTATATCTCTGCTACCTCTTTTGATGTTTCAGAGATGCTAGCGTGGTAGCATTGCCTGGAATCAAAAAGAGAAACTTCTTTATAGTCTTTCTGCCCAACCCATTAGCTCTAACCAGGGCCAGGTTGTGCGGATACTTTCTTGTCCGAGTCAATGTTGTGTTAAAAGTCTCCTGTTTGTGCACACTTCTTTTAAATTAAATCATTTTCTTTGCAAGGAGACTGCTTGTCATGCAATTACACATTACACAAAAAAACACACACAGTACTGATACAGATATATTTTTTCTTTTCAAAGCACTGTGTTGATAAATAAGCACTCTGTCACGTTGCTGGAAAGCAGGAATCTTCTCTGTACTTTGGGAAAACCGAAGCAGTGAGTGTAACTTTTCCACGAGAAAAAATGTGGAAGTTGACATCCTTGATCTTGGAGCATGTGCTCAGATCGCTGTACCACAGTATTATGAAGAATAGCACTTACCACTGAGAGACTGTTCAGATAATGCACTTGGATTACACTAGAGAATTGCTTTATGGTAATTCTGCTAATGCCTTATGGATATTCGAGAACAGAGCAGTGTACTGTATGATAGTGACTCTTGTGAGTGGATTGAGATGAAACATGTTAGGCTGGTAAACAATGGAAGTTTTAGCTTGAAAAAAATAACCATAAACTGTGCATTAGTCATAAAAATACTGGTATTGGTGCTTTGGGGAGGCTATGCTGTACTGCTAATACTACTTCCCTTGCTTCCCCTGAAATGGCGGTTCCTCATGTCCCTGCATTAACTGCTGCAGCCCTGCGTTGTGCACCAGGCACTCCGGGGCAGTCCATTTCCAGCACCGCCTCGGTCATCCTGGCTTCATCCTGACCCCCTCGTGCAGTTCACATCGTGGCTGTCTCCACAGCCCCAGAGCGAGTAGGGCCTGCGTGTGCACTGGCATGGTGCGCCCCAGCTCCCGCGGAAGGAGGATCAGCAGTGAGCTTCAGCCTGCATCTTCTCTGCTGGTGGTCCTTGAAGGACAGGGCGTCAGGAGAGGCTGGTGCTGCCCAGCCTAGCAGGGAGCAGATGTGCCTGCACCAGGAATACCGGCCCTGACGGCCTCTAGACTGGTCCTTCTTTTGTTTCTTGCAGGGTGACAGCAGCATTCGCTACTTTGAGATCACAGATGAATCCCCCTACGTTCACTACCTCAACACCTTCAGCAGCAAAGAGCCGCAGAGGGGCATGGGGTTCATGCCAAAGAGGGGCCTGGACGTGAACAAGTGTGAGATTGCCAGGTAAGGGGAGAGGCTGTAAAGGGCCGGGTGGGTGGTTGGTGCCGCCTTAGCAACCCAGCCAGTCCCAGGCTCAACCATTCAGAAACTGAAAGTCCTGCTTCGGCCACTGCACCTAGACAGGGCCAGCCGAGTTCACGCAGCACACCATCAGCCAGCTTCTGCAGGGAGTGGGGCGTGTGGCACGAGGCAAGGCGGCCGGGAGCCCTCCGTAAAGCCGATGCGTGTGCTCCCTGCCAGTAAACCGAGCGCAGCTGAGTTCAGAGATCCCGCTGCGGGAAAAGCTGCTGTGCCACACTGTTGCTTCTGTGGTGTCTGGGCCCTGTGCCGTGAAGTGATACTGCTGCTAGGCATAACATGATAAAACCTGAAGATCTCCTGGGATTTAGGCTGAGCCCATGATAAATGAGTGATATCTAGCAGAGAAAGCTGCCTGCTGAAAACGTAGCATCAGGTCAGTTACAGCCAATGTTATCAACGTAATTGGTGATAAACTTGTGGTGCCTAAGTCTGAGATAAATCTCCAGCTTGTGTGTGGCAAGGAGATTGGAAACTTTCAGGAATTTAGAGAATAATTGTGGAAGCAGTGCGGTGACCAGCATGCAGACACAATTCAGAATTGCTGCTGAAAACGGTGCAAACTAAGAAGGCACCTCAAGAAAGCAGGCTTGTGTCACTGCCACGGCTCATGACCCACCGTTGGTAGGGAACATGCTGGACGTTGTCCGTGAAGCCTTCTGATGCTCCTTTCATTATTAATGAAAGCAGGAACCACTGAGAGGGGGCAGAGCCTGCACATGCCCGAGGCACATGAATTTTTCAGCAGTGCTGCCTGGTTGCCCAAGTGAGGGCTTTGGAGCTTGTGGCACTGGTTCAAAGAAAGACTGCAAGGGGGTGCCCAGAGCGTGGAGACACCCTGGGAGTAGCGAGCAGGACGCTGGCTCGTGTGTTACCTGTGAATTACTTCTGTGGTGCTTGTCTCCACAGTCCGAGCAGCGGGCTGTGCCCTGCTGACAGCCCCTTCTGGCCAAAGTGCGACTCTCTCTGAAGCCACCCCGTACCTAAGAGGGGAGCTCTGCACATTCGCAAGGTAGTTTTCTCCAGTCCTTCCGAGGGCCCTGCAAGTCCTAGCGCAGCCTCGCTGTGACGCCTTAGGATTGCTCGTTTTTCGCCTCTTGCCTCTGTCTCTCAGTACGCTGCTGTGCATGAGCAGCAGAACCGAGGCCTCCTTTGCCTGGCACGTTGGCTGTCCTCCCTCCTAAGTCACTCTTCTTTCCTTTGAAAGGTTCTTCAAGCTTCACGAGAGGAAATGTGAGCCCATCATCATGACGGTCCCTCGAAAGGTGAGCGCTACCCGCTGTTTATGTGGTTTGAAACCAGCTTTATAGCTTCCAGCTCCAAAGCACATTGACCAATTCGTTTCTTCTGGCTTGTAGTCGGACCTTTTCCAGGATGACCTGTACCCCGATACAGCTGGCCCTGAAGCAGCTCTGGAAGCAGAAGAGTGGTTTGAGGGGAAGAATGCCGATCCCCTCCTCATTTCCTTGAAACACGGGTACATTCCAGGCAAGAATAGGGATCTCAAAGTGGTCAAGAAGAATATACTGGACAACAAGCCTGCAGCAAACAAGAAAAGTGATCTCATAAATGCTCCAAAGAAAGCAGCTGATGCCTCAAACATTGTGAGTAAAATTCACGAGCTTTTGGGAATGGCTGCCTGAGGCTTGATTACCGGGCTCTATCTTCAGAAACAGTTTTAACAGCGCTCAAAAGGGTGTATCTTAAGTATCCTGGAACTGGGTGCAGGTGGGTGACTTGGAGCTGAGGTAATACGTGAATTGTAGCATTTCAGACAGGTGATACACCCGAGGTTTCTTGTAGCTGTGGAAGATTGCAGTGAATTTTGACATAAAGGAAAACTCGGCCTGTTGTTGCAGCCAGACACCTGCTTGAGAGAACTTGGGTTCGTTCAGCCTAGGTCTGCCTGCGGAGAAGGGTTTGCGTAACATTGAGTCATTTGTACTCAGGCAGCTTGTATAAACATCCAGCTCATTGCTCATCCCTACAGGTGATGGATGTCATGTTCTATAGGGGGCTAAGGAGGAACATGAGATCTTGAGCTGTGCGTCTATATTTTGCCTAAAACCCAGCACAAACAGTGGGACAAATTAACCTCAGACTGTGCAGGTCTGGAAAAGGGCTGTAGAAGAGTCCATAATCTGGGGGCTGTAGCCAGCAGGTGGTCTAGCAAAGTGTGTAATATGTGGAGATGTTGAAGTGACAGCTGTCAGTCAAGTGGGTCTTTAAGTGCTGTTAAAGAGCAGATGTTGGCCCAGTATGTCCTCCTTGGAGTTTGCACTGATGCTTCTGGAAATGCTGGTCTGTGCCACGAGCTCCCCAGGTAACAGAGAGCCTGTGCCAGACGGTCCTTCAGCCTGCTCATCCCCGTTTGCCCGCGTGCCCTGGCACATTAATGATTTGTGAGAATCCCATTCGGAGAAGTCCCTTGCTCTGAAAACCTCAGTCCGCAGAAGCGATGTTGCCAGCTCTCTTAACAAATGTATGTTTTGTCTTTTGTTCCAGCAAAACGAAGCCAAATTGGATGAGATTTTGAAAGAGCTGAAATCTATAAAAGACACAATCACCAGTCAAGACGAGCGCATTTCCAAGCTAGAACAGCAGATGGCGAAGATCGCAGACTGAGCGGAGGGCGAGCGCGGCGGCTGGCGCCCGCTGCCAGCCCAGAACACATTCCAGTTCCCAAGTTCGGCAAGCAGCAGCGTGCAGCATTCCAATACGAGCTTTCCCGTTCTCCTAAATTAACGTCAACGAAAGCCGATGATTAAAAGCCAAGCTTTTTAGTGAAAAGATTTTTTTTCCTGATGTTTTAATGAATTTATGTGACTGTGTCAAACAAGTCAAAAAGAATAAGTGCTACTTTTACAGTCTTTTTTCCAGATGTTCTGAATTCTTGAAAACAAACCCATTCTGACTTTCAATGTTGTGCCCAAATATCTTTTTCTAGATTTAGGGACCAATACCACATTGTTCTTAACCATTTTTTAAAGTTGCCAAAAACAAAAAAAAACAAAGGTTGCTTTTTATTTTTCTTATTTGCCACTTTGCAGTATTTGTGTTTTAAATTTAAAGGGACGGCACTGTGTGTGTGTGCGTGCGCATGTGTGTGTGGTGGATGTTTATACTGTTTAGAGAACAAAACTGAAGCTATTTTGTATAAATCTTCAATTTTGAACAATCAGATCAGTTTCGTTTGCAGTGTGGCCAAGGCTGCTGCTGAGACCCCTCATAAATCCATGCAAGTTGACTTTCCTGCCTTGCATTCTGGTCACTGTTTCCTGTTAGTTAGAAAACACGGTTTCGAATGAGGTGATTCATGCCACAAAATGCCTTTTGCCCTTTTACACCCTACAGAAATTTTAAAGTAGCATCATGCTGCCCTTTTAAAATAATCTGTGGTTTCGGATTATTCTAGCCATGTCCAAATGGGCATGTTTTAGTTTCTGGGTTTGTTTTTTTATTTTAAGGCAAAAGTTACCTTAATGCAGAAAATGTTTTTACACTTATCCATGGACTATAACCTTTAGGGCGTGCAATGAGAGATGAATGCCAATCTGCAAGCAGTGGGACATTCGCATGTAAGCAGGTTCTCCCTCGTGTCCCTTTCAGCTGTATGCATTGCTGTAAATACTCGTTTCTGCACTAGAGCTGCGACACCAGGCTCTTTGGCTCATTTACTTTAAGAAGCTTTGAAAATTTGTGAGCTTGTAATTCTTTGGCCCCCAACTTTAGTGCTGTTGTTAGAAATTTCTGCCCTGACTTTGCTTCCAAAGCAGCATTAGAAATAGCTAGGTGATTTTATAGTGACAGGTCTCCAGAAACGAAATTCCTCCTTTTTTTTTCTTTCTTTTTTTGTTTTCTCCCTCATCATTCCTGCCTCTTTACCCCACCCCTGCTGTATAACTTTGCAGAAAATACTTTGTTCCCGGATCAGATAAGTGACCTTCATCCCGGGCCCAATGCAGTCCCAGCCCTTCGGCGCAGAAGGGCCAGGGGAGGGTGGTTGGTTTTTGGTCCCAGTTTGGAGAACTGGTTTCTCACGCTGTCCTTGGAGATCCTCAGGTGATGCGAGACCCGGCGAGCACACAGCACCCAAAGCTCATCTTGAAATTTCTCCTACGCCTCAGCGAACCTCTGCTCGCCCGGGTCTCTGCTGCGGAAGGGGGTGCCGGTGCTAGGAGAGGGGCCGCACGGCGTCCCCCCCCCCCGGGCCTGGGGGCCCTCCCCGGCGGTGGGAGCGGGAGCCGGGCCCGGTTTTGCCCGGTTGTCGCATCGGTGCTGCTCGTCTCGGGACAGCCCGCCCGAGCGCTGGCCGGGAAACGCTTGCTGCCCTTGCCGAATCCCGGTGTGGGCAAAGACTATCGGGGTGTCGGGGTGAAGTGACCGTCAGCTGATGAGCCTGAACACCCCGGGCCGGGGTCGGTCCTCGAAGCAGCTCACTGCCATGTTGCCCCGCGTGCGCGGAGCTGCCCCGCCGGAGCCCCCGGAGGCTGCCTCAGCCTGGGACCCGGCGTCCCCCCAGCCAGCCTCAAGTGAGCCTTTCCCGTTAGGTTAGCTAGAAATCCTCAAATTCTCCGTTTTTCTAGTGTTTGCATGTTCAAAACGTACAGGTTACGGATTCTCTGTTCGGAAGGATGTCTGTGTTTGTGGTGGGACGGGAACTCGCACCGCTGGGACAGCAAAGTAGCTGGAGAGGCACGAGAACAGGCTGCGAAAAGACAGAGAATGTGTTATAATTTCATAGCATGGAAGATGCATAAAAGTGGTTTTTCTTTGTTTAAGCGGTGAGCACGGCAGCGGGGAGACTCAATCCTGCTGCGCGCGGCTGGGGGGGGTGGGAGTTACCACCGACGCTGGATTCGCAGTCCGGGCGCTCCGGGTTATTTGGATGTTTGGTGATGTTTTTGTATTGCAGTAAATGGCTGAGATGATGTGTATTTTTTTTTTTTTTTTTGAAAACAAAACCAAGCATACTGCTCCCCCAAAAGGCGATCTCTGTGTCGATTTGTATGTGTGATTCAGGGCTGCGTGCTTGGGGACCGCTGGTTTGTCTGACCGGAGGGAAATCCGGTTCCGAAGCGCTGGGTGGAGATGCCCAGCCTGGGTGGTCTGAGGGGGGTGGAGAAAAGTCCGCCGTGGTTTTTAGTTTATAGCTTGTATTTTATTTAAATGAACTGATGATGCCTAGCCGGGCTCAAACAGAGTCAGTGCCTGAAGCTTTTTGTAGCCGTGATAGCCCAGAAGAGAACCAGCGAAGTCCTGAGAGATGCGCTCTTATAGAGCGGCCATACTATCTGTCCAAATATTTGCTTCCATTTTCAAAAGATAAAAGTCATTGATTACGAACCTCCTCTGCTTGTTCTTTCTTCGCCGCCGCGTTGTGCACGGGCCGCTTCCCGGCGCCCGGCTTGGGGACGGTGCCGCGGGGTCCCGGCCCGGGCGCGAGGCCGGGCAGGATGGTGGATGCCGGTTTGTGGGGCGGGTGGGTTCGCAGGAGCTCCTTTCAGTTCCCCTTTCGGAGCTGCGATGATGCCAAACCCCTCCGGCGATGGTGGAGAGGAGCAGGCTGGAAACAGCGTCGCTAAATTCCCCGTGCGGTTTCGAGCCCCTTCCCCAAGCGCTGGCGCTGCCGCCGTGCAGCCCGCTAACGCCGGAGCCCGTCTGCACCTTCAGCTGGATTCAGTGCAGGGCACGGTGCGTTTTCTTGCGTTTCACAGCCGGGCTTGGCCGCATCCCCGCACGCACGGGTGCCCTGCCCGGCCCCGGTGTTGCAAGCGGCACGGCCGGGCGGCCCCGGGATGCTCCTGCCGGGAAGGGCGGTGGCGGCGGCCGGGGGCAGAGCATCCTCGCAGGGCCGCAGGGCGGTTTTGGGCAGAGGCGGCGGGGCCCCGGCCTGGGGGTTGTTTACCGCCCCGGGCGCCCGCGGAGGATGTGCTCTTGCAGCGCCCGCCCCGGGGCCCCGCTCGCCGCCGGCTTCCTGCCCGGGCCGGGCCGCGGGGTGCCGGCGGGGGGAGGCTCCCACGGTGCCGCGGCCTCCCAGGGCGGCGTCGAGGCCCCGTGCCGGCACCGCGGGAGTGACGCCCGCCGGCCGCTCGCCCTCCGGCGGAGGTGAGTCCCGCGGGGACGCTCGGCACCGGCACCCGGGGGTTCGGCAACGCGGGGCAGCGGGACCCGGCTGGGGGCATCTGCCGGCGCCGGGATGCGGCCGGAGGGAGGATGCGGGAGTGCAGAGCCCTCCCCGGCCTTCGCCCATCGGGACCGGCCGGGGGGTTGGTGGTGGGGAGGCGCGAGGGACGGGACCTCCGGGGGGTTTCTGGCCGCCCGTGTGGATACGCGGGTTTTTGGGTCCCCCACGGCGGTGGGGTCGCGGCACCTGGGAGCCCGCTCGGGCCGGGACGGTGCTGCTCCCACCCCAGAGAGGAGGAGGAGGAGGAGGAGGAGGAGGAGGAAGGCACCGGGACCGGCGGGAGGGAGCTGTTTTCACCCGAAGCGTGCGCAACACCCCTGCGATTTCGTTTCTGCAAGCGGAGTCATCCTGCAACCGCCGGGCCGGGCCGGGCCGCCTCGCTATCACGGCTCGTTTCCCATTTCCAGACACTGCACTTCCTCTGGGTTTTCTTGCTCCGGGGGCCGAGCGCGCCCGGCCGCGGCGGCGGGGAGGCAGCGGGTGCTCGTGGGGTGGCCGGTCCCCGCGTCTCACCCGGCTCCGGCGCCGTCTCCCGCAGGACCGATGGCCGCGCGCGGGGCCGCGCTGCTGCTGCTGCCGCTGCTGCTGCTGCCGGGCGCGCGGGGGCTGCGGGCAACAGCGACGGAGGAAGAGGAGGGCAACGAGCTGCCGCCGCTCTCCCGCTGGAGGAGGGATGTCGGCGAGTGGCCGTCCAACGCCACGGCCGGGTACCCCGGCACCGCCGCCACCGCCGGAGGAGGGGGCAATTCCTCGGAGCCGGCCTGGCTGCCCGGCTCGGCGGCGCCCGGCACCGACGGCAGCCTGCAGCACGCGCTGGCAGCCCCGACCGCAGCCGAGCCCCTGGACGAAGCCGATCCCGACCCGCTGCCCAGCTCCGGAGCACCCGGCACCAACAGCAGCCTCCCGCCTGCGGTCACTGCGCCGGCCACGACGGAGCCCCCGGATGAAACCGATCCCGTCGATCCCGACCTGCTTCCCGGCTCCGCAGCGCCCGGCACCAACGCCACGCTCCCGCGGGCATTTGCAGTCCCGACCACGACGGAGCCCCCGGATGAAACCGGCCCTCCCGATCCCGACCTGCTTCCCGGCTCCGCAGCGCCCGGCACCAACGCCACCCTCCCGCGGGCATTTGCAGTCCCGACCACGACGGAGCCCCCGGATGAAACCGACCCCCCCGATCCCGACCTGCTGCCCAGCTCGACAGCGATGCCCGGGAACAGCACGGAGCAGCCGGCGGCGGCGGATACGAGCAGCGGCGGGCGGCCGGAGCGCTCGTCCCCCGCGCCGACGCGACCCGGGCAGCGGGACACGGCGCAGGCGGGCGAGACGCCCGGGGAGGGAGCCGTCGGCGTCCTCATGGGCAAGTGCCTGCTGGCCATCTTCCTCCTGGCGCTGGTGGCCGCAGCCTTCATCGTCTGCACGGCGGTGCTGGGAGCCCTGCTGTGGCGGCGGCAGCGGGCGGGCGGCCGCCGGCCCAGCCGCACCGAGCTGGTGTGCATCTCCTCGCTGCTGCCCGACGGCGAGCCCGCCGCCAACGGCGCCCGGCCCGGCCCCGCCAAGCGGCCCAAGCTGCTGCCCGAGCCCGGCTCCGAGGCGGAGGGCGACGACCTGACGCTGAGCAGCTTCCTGCCCGACCACCCCTGAGCGGCGACGGCCGCCCCGACGCGGATGCTGCCGCCCCGGCGGGTTGGGTTGGACTTGGAGCAACGCGCGCGGGAAAAGCGGCTTTCCCTGCAAGCGGTCGCGGCTCGCTGCTCCCTTGCAGGCCCGAGCACCATTAAAGCGCCCGTTTTCTGTACGTGGTGGTCTCTCTGCGGCGGGGGTGGGACGGTGGCTGTCACCGTGCTGCTCTGCACTGCGTCCCGTGCAGCACCGCATCCTGCACAGCACCGCATCCCGTGCAGCACCGCATCCCGTGCAGCACCGCATCCCGTGCAGCACCGCATCCTGCACAGCACCGCACCCATGCAACGCCGCATCCTGCGCAACGCCGCATCCTGCGCAGCGGCACGGCCCGTGCAGCGCCGGGCACCTGCCCACAACCCCCCCGCGGAAATTTCCGTGCTTCGTCCCCCTCCGGCAGCAGCCGGCGCAGGGAAGGGGGACCCGGCTGCAGCCACCCCACTCGGGCGGTGCCGGGGCGAGGGGAGGTGGCGGGAGGGTCCGGGCAGCCCCCTGCCCGCCGCGTGCTCGGGGGCCGGAAAGGGTGACGGTGCCGCGGCGGAAACGCTGCCCCGGGCACAGCGTGTTCCTGCGCAGGGCGAGGAGGTGCCTGCGCGGCTGTTGCCTCCCTCGGGGCGGTGCTGAGTGCCACCGCCGTGTCCCCGACGCTGCCGGGTGCTGCGAGGCCCTGGGGCTCATCCCGTCCCCCCAGGGCAGCCGTGGGCACTCGACCCTGTGGGCACGGCTTTGTCCCAGGCCATTCCCGGCTGGAGCGGGGCCGGGGCCGGGCAGCAATCCTGCCCCTCCTCTGCCTGGGGAGCAGCCGGGGGAGCTGGCCGCAAGCAGCCACCAAAGGTGCCCCCGCTCCTGTGTGTCCCCAGAAGGGCGAAGCAGGCTGCTGGGCACGGCACTTTGCTCCCAGGATGCAGGGGTTTGCTCCGGGGAATTGCAGCTTTGCTTCCAGGACATGGGAGTTTGCGCCCAGGACATGGGGATTTGCTCCGGGGAATTGCAGGTCTGCTCCCAGGACACAGGGCTGCTCCTGGGCTCCCCCCAGGCCATCTTGTCCATTGGGCTCCCTCCATGCACCAGCGCAGCCTCCTCCCCGGCTCCCAGTTCCCCGCTGCTCCTCCAGCTCCCGGCCCGCGGCAGAAGCCGCCAGAGGGAGCGCGGGAATAGCGCAGCCGGAGCCAGGCGCAGCCTCCCCGTCCCCCTCCCCGCAGCCCTGCTCCGGCTGCGCCTCCCCGCGCGGTGCTGCAAACTGCAGCCGGCCCGGGGGTCACGCGTGGGTGCAGCGGGCAGAGCTTCGGGGCCCGTCAGGGCAGTGGGAAACCCTTCACCCCCTCCATCCTCCTCCTCCTCTCCCCTTGCCCACCATTGCAGCAACCCTTCACCCCCTCCATCCTCGTCCCTTGCCACTGCCAGAGCAACCCTTCACCCCTTCATCCTCCTCCTCTCCCCTTGCCCACCGCTGGAGCAACCCTTCATCCCCTCCATCCTCCTCCTCCTCTCCCCTTGCCCACTGCTGGAGCAACCCTTCATCCCCTCCATCCTCCTCCTCCTCTCCCCTTGCCCACCGCTGGAGCAACCCTTCATCCCCTCCATCCTCCTCCTCCTCTCCCCTTGCCCACCGCTGGAGCAACCCTTCATCCCCTCCATCCTCCTCCTCCTCGCCCCTTGCCCACTGCTGGAGCAACCCTTCATCCCCTCCATCCTCCTCCTCCTCGCCCCTTGCCCACTGCTGGAGCAACCCTTCATCCCCTCCATCCTCCTCCTCCTCGCCCCTTGCCCACTGCTGGAGCAACCCTTCATCCCCTCCATCCTCCTCCTCCTCCTCGCCCCTTGCCACCCCCGGAGCCCCGGATGCTGCCGGCCCGTGGGGCCCCTCCGTGACCCCCTGCACCGCCGCGGGGTCAGCAGCGCCGCCGGGAGCCTTTTCCCCGCACAGAGGGTTTGCAGCGGGCACCGAGCCCCCGGCTCCCGTGCCGGCACCGCGGCATCCCCGTTTCGGCAGCGCCGCGGCCGCCGCAGCCCCTCGCCGGGGGCCGGCTGTTTACATTCACCCGCGGCGCGAATATTTTCCGTCTGAGGCCAACGAGCCGCGCGGGCCCCGCTCCCCCTGCTCAGCCCAAATGTTTACGGCCGAGTCGGAGCCGCGGGAACGCGCCGTCGGCTGAACCGCGCTGGGGGCCACCAGCAGCCTGGCCTGCCCCGGCCCTGGTGCGCGCTCCCCATCCCGCTCCCGGTGTTTTTGCAAGGCCGTTTTTGCAGGGCTGTTTTGCAGGATGGCGTTTTTGCAGGGCCGTTTTGCAGGAGGAGGGCGTTTTTGCAGGGCCGTTTTTGAAGGGCCATTTTGCAGGACAGCATTTTTTGCAGGGCCATTTTTGCAGGAGGGCGTTTTTGCAGGGCCGTTTTGCAGGAGGGCGTTTTTGCAGGGCCGTTTTCCAGCCCCGCGCCGCGGCCCGTCCCGCTCCCCGTAATTGCAGGGTCCGTGCGGAGACGCGCACGTCAGAGGGATTCCCGCGGTGGGAGCCGGGGCGCGCGGGTGGGCACCCAGGGGCACCGGCCGCGTCCCTGCCCAGCGCCGGGGGCTGCTCGCGGCCTCTCCCCGCGGCTCCGGCACAGCCCCGGCGGTATTTTGCTGGCACAGCAAAGCGCCAGCCCGGCGGAGCAAATTACAAGCCGAAATGTCTCAAATTGGCAGTTGGGGTTGAGGCCGGCGCTGCCGAGCGGAGCAGCCCCCGGCGCCGAGCCCGGCCGGCCCCACGGCTCCGCTGCCCTCAATTACACGGCGGCCGGGGCAGCGCGGCCCTGCCCAGCGCCCAGGGGCTGAGCCGGCCCCTCCCGCGGCCACGCCGGGGCCCCCGCAGCTCCACGCCCTGGCCACCCGCCCCGGGAGCCGGGAGGGATGGAGAGCCTGGGCAAGGGGGGATGGAGAGCCTGGGCAAGGAGGGATGGAGACCCTGGGCAAGGAGGGGTGGAGACCCTGGGCAAGGGGGGATGGAGACCCTGGGCAAGGAGGGATGGAGAGCCTGGGCAAGGGGGGGATGGAGACCCTGGGCAAGGGGGGGTGGAGACCCTGGGCAAGGAGGGATGGAGACCCTGGGCAAGGAGGGATGGAGAACCCACCGGGGAGGGATGGAGACCCTGGGCAAGGAGGGATGGAGAGCCCCCCGGGGCGGGATGCAGCCCACTGTCCAGGCAGGACAGAGCCCTCCCGAAACGCCCTTGGAGGCCGAGGGGGAGGCAGAGCAGCCGGCTCCCGGCCTCGCCGCCAGCGCTCATTCTGGTGCCACTGGACGCAGGGAGAGGAGACGGTGCTGACCCCACGCTTACGCTCTGCAAACACGGAGCGAAGGAAAGCGATTTGTGTCCCCCAGCGGCGCGGTGCCCCCGGCGGGGTTCGGGCCGGGTTGGCCGGGACAGCCGGTTGCTGCCGCAGAGCCTGACCCCCCCGTGCCGCTCGCTCCCCGCCGCCCCCGCAGCGTTTTGCAACGCGGCTCCAGCCCGGGGACCAGGCGGGGGCCGTTTCACCACTGGGAGCCAGGCCGGCCCTTCGGGGGGGGGGGGGGGATGCACTTCCCCGCTCCGGAGGCTCACGCCGGGGGCCAGCTGCAGCCGGCTGCTCCGGAGCTCACGGGGGATTTACAGCCCGACCTCCCGCGTCCCGAATCCGAGCCCCGGATGTGCACGGCGTGCTAACGCGCGTTGCAAAACCACCCCGAGCCCAAAGGCCCCTCGGTCCCATATTAGCAGCAGCAAATCCTTTAACCCCCCCCGGCGCCGCGGTGCTGCATCGGGGCAGGACGGCGCTGTTAATTCGGGGCACGGCGAAGCCGCCGCGGCAGCTGCCGGGAGCCACCGCGCTGCAAGCCGTCGCGGGCGACGCGCACGACTGGCTGCGTTTGGCCGCACGGGAGAAATCCGAAACCGGCCCGTTTCCCTCCGGTTCCCGCGGGAGCAGCGCGGTGCTACAGCGGCGCCGGCTCGGGGCCCCGCTCCCCTCGCCCGCCGCAGTGCCGGGGTCGGCAGCGAGGCCGGGAACGCCGCGCCGGCTCCGTGTTTCGCCGATGGCTTTTTTGGGGGATTTTTTTGACAGTCCCGGGGGAAGGCGAGCGCAGAAGAAAATAGCAAGGGGATGAGGTCACCGCAGACGGTTGCAAGCGCGTCTTGAGCAATGTCAGCCGCCGCGGCAGGCGGAGGGGGGGGAGAGCCGGCCGGGGCGCCGGGGCGATGGGGGCCGCGGCGATGCCCGCGCGGGCCTGGACCGCTCGCAATGTCCCGGGCGCCGCATGGCCCCGCGCACGGCTGGGGCGACCGACTCCGCCGAGCCCAAATCCGGAGCGAGCAAATCCCGATTGCCTGCACAGGGCTCCCTTCGCGGTGCCGGGCGGCCGAAACGAAGGCGCCAGGCCTGCTCCCCCCGTCCCGCACCGCCGGCCCTGGGGGCACCGAGGCCGGTGCCGTCCGGAGCTCCGGGCTCTGTGGGCACCGCCGGGAAGCAGGCGGCATTTCGGGGCTGCCGGCACGGCCACGTGGTTGGCGGCACAGCCGCCACGAGGGCCACATGAGAGCCAGGCTCTTAGCTCCTTCCCTGGGGGGGTAAAAAGACCCTTTGCAACAACCCCCCCCCCGAAACCCTCCCCGCCAGCGGCCGGGGCGTTTGCACCGCGATCCGCCGCGGCGCTGGCCGGGGGGACGGAGGAGCTCGGCGCTCGCTGGACGGGGCGAGAGGCCGAGGAACGTCCCCGGGCGCCGCGGCGGCGGCGGGGGGGAGCGGGGGGCCGCTTGGCCTCGCCGGCCTCCCCCCGCTCCCTCCCCGCACCGGCCCTAATGAGAACAAGCTGGCCGGCGGCGCTGGCAGCCAGTGAGCTCGGGGCGGAGGAGGAGGAGAGGGAGGAGGAGGAGGAGGAGGAGGAGGAGGAGGAGGGCTGCGGGCCGGGCCGCGGCAGAAAGGGGGCCAGAGGCGAGGCGCGCGGGAGCGGCCCGTCGTCCCGCCGCCCTCGGGCGCTGCCGGAGGTGCCCGCTGCTGAGGTGAGGCACCGGCAGCGGCGGCGGCGGGGGGTCCGGCGGGTGCCCGGGTGCCTCGAGGCGAGACGGGGAGGCCCACGGGCTTTTCGGCAAGGCGGCTGCCCCCGAGCATCGTCGAGGTGCCGGGGAGCGGCGGCTTCGGCGGTGCCTCGACGGGGGCCGGAGCCGCCCCCGCTGCCGGCCTCGCCGCGGGCGACGGATGCGCTCGGCTTTAACGCAAACCAGATTTTTGCAGCGGCTCCGCGCTGGAAGGGGAGGCGCGATGGGGGCGCGGGGAAGGGACCCGGAGCCGGCAGAGGAGCCGCTTCGGCCCCGCCGCAAGCCTTTGCCGCGCGGCACCGTTACGTGGCGCGTTGCGGCCCGGCGCGAGGCCTCTCCCGGCCCCTGGCACACACCGGGCGGGCGGGGGGCTATTTTTAGCAGCGCCGGAGCTGGGAATCGTCCACGCGGGGAATAACGGCCGGGAAATGCCGCCGCCGAGTCAGAGTTTCCAGCGAGAAACGTCGGTTTTTCAGGAATTCGGCCGCCGCGTCGCTGCAGCACGCAGTCTCACACAAACCCGGCCGGTTTCCACCTGGTTTTAAAGCGCGGCGGGGGCGAGAGAAACGCGGAGGAAGGGGAAAACGAAACCGCTTTTTTTTTTATTTGTTTATTTGGGGTGTTTTAGAGGGAGGCGGCGCGGTGGGTGCGGGCGCCGGCGGCCCTGACGCCTCTGCTTCCCCGCAGGGAGGGCCGGAGCGGCGCGGCACGATGGCGCGGCGGCTGGCGCTGGGCGCCCTGCTGCTGGCGGCCTCGGCGGCGGCGGCCTCGGGGCCGGGGGCGGCCCTGGGCGACGCCGGGGGCAGCGGGGACGGCGAGGAGGCCGCCGCGGCGTCGGCCGCCGGCCCCCCGGCCCCGCCGCCGACGGGGAGCGCGGCGCCCGGCGAGGCGCCCGGCGGCCTGGCCGCCTTCCTGCGCGAGTACCTGCTGCTGGCGGCCGTGGCCGGCTCCCTGGCGCTGGTGCTGCTCTTCGTCGTCTGCGCCGCCCTCCTGGTGCGCCGCAAGCACAAGGCGGCCGCCTACTACCCCTCCTCCTTCCCCAAGAAGAAGTACGTGGACCAGCGCGACAAGGCCGGCGGCGCCCGGGCCTTCAGCGAGGTGCCCGACAAGGCCGCCGAGCCCGGCGCCCCCGAGCCCGCCGACGGCGCCCGGCAGCTCCGCGACGACATCCTGGCCGCCGCGCAGAGCCTGCGCCCGCCCGCCGCCCGCCCCGACGCCAAGGCCCCCGCCGGCGATGGCGACGGCGACGCCGAGCCGCCTCGCGACGGGCAGGCCCAGGAGGCCGCGGCGGGCGGCGAGGGCCCCCCCGGCGTCTAGCGGCCCTGCAGGCCCGGCCCCCCCCCCTCGCCGCCACAGCCGAGACGTGGCCGCGGGCCGGGCCGGGGAGACCCGCCGCTCGCCTGGACGGACATTTTCCGCGGGGAGCGCGTGCCCCGTGAGCGAGCTTCCTCGCAAATGCCGTTTTTTTGGATCATTATCGGCATCCCGTCAAATGAAGGACTTCTTCTGGCCGAGGAATTGCATCCCCCAGCGGGGAGGGGGGTTTGGGATGGCACCCCCCCCCCACCTCCATGCCTGCCCTAGCAAAGGCTTCACGGATATTTATGGCTTTCCGCGGCGTTTTTGCTCTCCCGCGGGCTCGCGGAGGGGCCCGGGAGCGCCCGCCCGGGCGGCCTGACTCCCAGCGGTTCCCGGCGCTCAGGGTCTCCATCAGGGATTAAAAAAAAAAAAAAGACGGGAAACCCTGAGCCAGCCCGTGCCCAGCCGGCGGAGGGACGAGGGGCTACAGCAAAGCCCCGTCCTTTCGTCTCCGCGCCCCAGACGTCGCGGCCCCCTTCGGAAGAGCTCAGCGATCTGAACGGCCATGGGGCGGGGGGCGGCGTTTTGTCTGATTTTCCTACCCCCCCCTCGGCTTTTAATAAAGACATTTCCTATGCAAATCCCCCCTCGTCTGTGCTGCCATGGTTGTCGGGGAGCCGGGACGGCCTCGGTGCGGTCCTTTCCAAAGCAGATGGCAACATGCTTAGCTTAGAGCCCAATCAAGGGAGTCTTCCTCTTTCTGCAGCCCACGAAACTGTTTGTTCCCCCGGGAGCAGCTGCTGCTCCGGGGCCTCCCGTTATCGTGCCGGTGTTTGGGCTCCGCCGGGCTCCAGCTCCGGCCCCGCGAGGCCCCGCGCCGCTTCCCAGCCCCGGCGCGCTCGGCGCTTATCGGCCCGGCCTTGCTGTGGCGAAGCAGATTATCTTTGTTGGTGAAACCCCGGGAGCCGGGGGACGTGGTATCGCTTGCAAAATCTGTGCTCTGATAAGCGCTTTCTGAGAAACTTTTATCTCGCGGCGCGCGTGGGAAGGCCGGGCACTGCTGGCTGTGCTCCGCGTGGGCTCCGGCCGGCCTTCCCGGCGGCTTTCCATGCACGGCTGCGGAAAGCAGCACCTCCGGGTGCCACAGGGTCCCATGGAGCCAGGTGCCATCCCCGGTGCGTGGCAGGGCCGCGGGCCGGCTCCGGGGCTGGCAGCGGGTGGGCGATGGTGCGGCAGCGGCAGGTTCGGGGCACGGCTGCCCCCTCGCCGTGCACAGCTTTGTCCAGCGACGATCGAGAGCAAACCTGGAAGGCGAGAGGCTTCTTCGCCTGGAAGGAAACACAGCCCTGCGCCCCACATCCCTGCGCCCCACATCCCTGCGCCCCACATCCCTGTGCCCCCACAGCCCCGCATCCCTGCAGCTGCACGGCCCCGCACCCCTGCAACCCAACATCCCTGCATCCCTGCAACCCCACATCCCTGTGCCCCCACAGCCCCACAGCCCCACATCCCTGCATCCCCACAACCCCACATCCCTGTGCCCCTGCATCCCCACATCCCTGCACCCCCACAGCCCCGCATCCCTACAACCCCACATCCCCACATCCCTGCATCCCCACATCCCTGCATCCCCACATCCCTGCTGCTGCACAACCCCACATTCCTGCACCCCTGCAACTCCATATCCCTGCAACCCCACATTCCTGCATCCCCACAGCTGTTTATCCCCCTATCCCTGTACCCTCATCCACCATCCCTGTACTCCTGCATTCCCACATCCCTGTATCCCCATATCCTTGTATCCCTGCATCCCCACATCCCTACACCCCCCCACATCCTTGCATCCCCTTATCTCTGCACCCCCACATCCCTATATCCCTGCACCCCAGCATCCCCTTATCCCTGCACCCCCAGATCCCTGCACCCCACATCCCTATATCCCTTCACCCCCCACCTCTATTCCTGTACCCCTGCATTCCCGTATCCCTACCCCCCCTCCCTGGCATCTGTGCATCCCCACACCTGTGCATCCCTGTATCCCTGAGTCCTGCAGCCCCACATCCCTGCCCCTATCTGGGGCACGGCCCTGGCAGGGGATCCTTGCTGGGTGTCCCCCCCCCTGCCCCGGCTCTCCCCATGCCGTCCCGGCCGGGGTGGCTGCCCACGCGGCTCCGGGGCCAGCGCGGGACCACGCACGGGCCGTGCCCCTCCGGCCGGCCGCCACGCTCTCGCCCGGCTCGCGCTGTGCCGGGGGGGCTCCTGCGCGCACAAAGAGCCCCTTCTGCCCCAGCGCGGCCGTGGGCGGCCCGGACTTCCCTGTTTTCTTGGCTGCGAGACCGCAGGGCCGCGCGCGGGGGGGGCCACGCGCATTCCTCGCTGCAGCAGGGCACCGCGGCCGCCGGCACCCGCATCCCGGCGGTGGCACGGCCAACGCGGCACCTCGCCCGGCGCCCGCAAACGCGGTCTCGTGGCAGCGATGACCCCTGCTAGCCAGGACACGTGTCCTGCTTTGCATTTTGGGGCATTAAAAGGAAAAAATTGAGCTGTGGATGGAGATATGAGAACAAGCCACTTATTTTTAAGTGCATTGGTTTTAATGCAGCTGTGACATGCTCTAGGTACCAGAAAGGAAAGCAAGGGTTTTTTGCCTGAATATTGATTTGGTTCTATTTTACATCTACAAGAGCGGGCAAAGTTTTCGAATGCATTTTCCTTTTGTTTTGGGAAGCCATGGAAACATTTCCCTGGAAAACAGCGGTCGCCGCCAGGCCCAGGAGCCCGCGGCAGCCTGGGGAAGAGGCGCAGAGCTCGGCCAGGTCGCTGCAGCGGGTTTAACGTTCGCATGCTGCGTGTTCACCCTTCCAAACCGATATCCTGTTTGCTAAGATCTGCCCGTAGCCAAGATTATAAGCAAACATCTTGCTGAATATGGCTTTTAACAGCTGAAAATCAAAGCTCAGGGGTTTTTAATGAGCAGAAAGGAAACGAGTGCCGCTTTGGGGACGCGCAAGCGGTGAAGCTGGAGGTCGGGGCAAAGCGAGCGCGTTGCTGCCGGAGCAGGTCTCTCGGGCCGCTCTCGGCTTTCCCAGCGCCCAGGCGCTGCCACCCCGGGGACGGGGACGGCGAGCGGGGCCAGCCGCGGGCGGACGGGGCCGAGCTGGGTCAGGCACGTGCGGGTCGATCTTGCCGCCTCGCCAGCCTCACAGCTGGAGCTCTGCGTACAGATGTGCAGGGGGACGGGGCTCTCACGAGCTCCTTCCCGTAGGAAGCAAACCCAAACGAAGCGGGGACGGGGCAGAGCCCTGCCCCAGCGCAGCGCCAGGGCATCCTGCTGCAAGGGGGGCCGGCAAGCGGCGAAAGGGAGCAGCCAGCAGGGGAGAAGCCACTGCCGTATTTATTTACTGTTGCATTTATTTACGGTTTTACATGGACGCGTCTATTTCAAGCCTAACAAATATTTAACGTTGGTATTTATTTATGCATTTGTTTTTGAAGCGGCCGGCTGTCCCGGGGGCACGCTGCAGCACCGATACCTGGCTCGCTCCCCACCGGAGCGGAGGTGCGGGGAAAGGAGGCTGGGGAGAGGCGGCGGAGCGGCTGGGAGCCTCGGGAAGCTTCACGCGATCGGGACTGCCCGGGCACTTTGCCTGTGCGACGTTACCAGCCTCTCCCCCGCCTTGCTGGGGACACCCCGGGGGGCCCGAGCCCCTCAGTCTCCCCCCGACCCGCTCCTCTGCCTGAACTGCTGAGCTGCGAACAGCAGGACTGCCCAGGCCACATCTGCTAGACCACGTTTTTAGTTCTTTCCTTCCACAAATCAAGAGAAGCCAACCCTGAAACTACAGCAGGCCACAGACCGTCAGAAATATCGTAACAAAAATAATCTCTTACACGAGATAAGCAGGATCCACTTTCTCTTGAGACCTGGGTAAATGCAGCATTGGCCACCAGCTCGTAATGAAAGGACAGAGGGGGACATGCAGCAGCAGAGATAAGAGGTTTCATCTTCTACATGCTTTCAAATCAGAAACTGATGGTTAATCAAACTAAATCAAGTAAAATTAAAAGAGCATAAAACAGCCTGTGTGAACCTCACAGTGATCAGCTACTTATAATCTGAAGGAAGCAACGCACACATGCTGAACACTGCCATCTCCGAGCGTAGCCTTCCTCAGGAAGCAGCACGGTGTACTCGTTCAACGGTACACGTAGCAAATGCAGGGGCTAAATCATGCTTAAAGGTGCTCCAAAACTACCCTGGGTCTGCTTCCGATACGGCTGGCTTCAGGAGCCGTGCCCCGGAAGTGTCACTGGGATCCTTTGTGCCAGGCACCGCAGCACCCAAATGGCAACATCTGCTAGAAACCAAAGCAGAGGATGAACCATGCTGGCAGCTTCGCAGGAGCTGCCTCGGTGCTGCTGAAAGGGAGCAGAGAGCAAGGGGCCCCCAGCAGCTCTGGGAACAGATGTGCCTGCACACTTCCCTTTTTTAGCAGCGCTGAAGGAGGCAGAACCAGAGTCCAGGAGTGCAGGGAAAGGGAGAGCAAGGGGCACCCTCAGGCCTCAGCCACGCTGCGGCCCCGTGCCCGTATAGCTCAGTGACTGCACTGCCCGGCCTCTGCGGGTCCGAGGGCACACACCGACTCAGCCCTGAGGCTGAGGGAGATGAGCCCCAAAACATTGCTGCTTTGCAGAAATCTTGTTTTTCCACTACACGTTTGGAACAGGCCTTCAGAAGTTAAGTAGAAAAGGGAAAAAAGGCAGCTCTGCTCCCACCACTACCAAGTGACGCTTTTAGTCTTGGCCTGTTGTTATGACAGGATTGAGAGTCTTCAGGAGCAGCAGTCATGGCATTCATTCCCCATGAAGGCACTCATTGCAGTACACACAAGCACTTTTTGGAGCAATGGCTCCAAGCAGTCAGTATTTGCTGCAGCTCCCATGCGTGTATTTTCACTGCCCTCTAGCGCCCGCTCCTGCCCTCCCACTTCGGCGCTGAAATGTCCCAGTACCTCCCAGTGAGGAGGAACTGAGCACAGGAGAAAGCACATGAGAGGGAACAGGACCCAGATCGTGAAATGAAACCTCTGACACAGCTGTAGTTTGCAGACAGATGAACTGCTCTGCGTTTGTATACTCCAATGATACATAAATTGACCTGCAGTTCTTACATAAACATTAAGACCAAGGCAACATTTCCCATTAAACTCTGTAAAACGTTAGGCAAAACTATACAATCTTCCAAAAAGTGCAGCCATTCCAGCACTGGAACATCAGCATTTTCACTTCTGAGAGAAGCCACTAGAGTTCTCTGCAGTTAAGCAGTCTCCTTCACCCAAATATTTCAAAAAAGTCATGACAGGATACAGGCTGCTGAAATACCCACATTCCAGTCACTTAAGCACTACAAGAGTGTCTTAACACACACGGAACAGTGACACACTGTGCGTAAGTTGTGCGTATCTTACAGCTTCATTTAGTAGTGCACAGGATCCTACTAATAGCTAGAGTAATTGCACTGCAAATTTAAGTGGAATGAGAACAAGCTCTACAGTCAGTTTAGGCATTGTTTGTTTTCTTCTCTGACTCTTCTTTCTTTGGATCCTGCTTCAGCTTGTAATCAGCCAAGGCGGCCTTGATTGCATCTTCAGCCAACACTACAAAGAAAACAAAACAAGGTTTTACGAACGTTTCAAAGAAGGTGAAAAGTCAGAACAGAACATGCGGTAAAACCAGCAGCAGCAAACCCCACAGAAGTTAGCTTAACAGTTTGAGGACAGCGTTGATATCTTAGAAGGAGAAAGTCAGAAGTCAAACGTTTTATTATCACCCATCTTCTGAGCTATGCAGAATCCAAAAGATGAAAGAGACCTGAAAACTTAATGTCACCCCAAAGCCCAAATATAAGCTACTTTCTCATGCAGGCCTGCCTTAGTTGTTCCTCACACAGGTACTTCATTTGGTAATAACATTTGGAAGCATCTGTGCTAGTGCCAGAAGTCTTATTCATGCAAGCTTGCGTTTGCACTTTGTGTTTTGAACAGTTTAGTCCTGTACTTACTAGAGCAGTGCAGTTTGACTGGAGGAAGGCAAAGTTCTTTAGCAATATCTGTGTTCCTGATCTTCAAAGCTTCATCAACCTGAAATACACAGTCACTGTGAAGTCACTAGTCATCTGATGTATAATACAGGCTCCAAATGCATTTGCCAGAAAATTGCTTTAAGGCTACAGAGGCCAACAGAACCCACACAGAAGAGGATCTCAACTGCCGCTGGCAGCAGAGGATGCTGGATAACAGGGTAACATGAGAAAGCCCCTCAGCATCTACTCCCTTTTCTTCTGTGCCTGCCAAGTGACAAATTTAAGGAACATCTCCAGTTGAGCAGTGGTGTTAACTAATCAAAACATGCTAGTATTATGGATTGAGCATGACTGTGAGGAAACTGTTTTCTTTACCTTTTCTCACAATACAGAAACACAAGCCTTGTTAAATTTGTAGAAAACGGGGATAAGCAATCTGCAAACTGTTACAGATTTCCTCCCCTCCCCAATCTCATAACTGGCATCTGTTTTGTCCTGCTGCATAACACACGAAGCGTTTCTCTGCAAATTAGTGCAGGTTCTTGGAAGAAACAGCTATTGCCCCAGGAGCCAGGCCACTGACAGGGCCAAAGTTCGCCGCCGCTGCCTCCTAAGCTACTGCACCACAGAGCGCAAATCATACGCGATGCTTTCCACACCTCCCTTTCCCACGCAATCCCAACGCGGAGCAGGCTTGAAAGTTTAAATGCTTTCCATGGCATCGCCCCGCGGGGGCCCTTACCGTTTTCCCTTTAACCCACTCGGTGGCCAGCGAACTGGAGGCGATGGCCGATCCGCAGCCGAACGTCTTGAAGCGGGCGTCGATGATCTTCCCGTTCTCGTCCACCTCCACCTGCGGGAACGTCGGCGGCACCTCAGGGGCCGGCTCCGCCTTGCCGGGCGCCCCGGGGCCACCTCGGGGGCTGGGGAGGGGGATCGGGAAGCGCCCGGCTCGCTCCCCCCGGGCTCCGGGGGGGCGGAGAGGGACCAGGCCCGGCGCCCCGAGGACAGGCGCGGGGCGACCCCCCCCCTCACCTGCAGCTTCATGACGTCCCCGCAGGCGGGGGCGCCCACCAGGCCGGTGCCCACGTTCTTGGCGTTGCGGTCGAGGGAGCCGACGTTGCGCGGGTTCTCGTAGTGATCCACCACCTGCGCGCGGGCACGCGTCACCCACGGCCGCCCCAACGGCCGCCGCCGTCCCCCCTCCCTCCCCGCCGCCGCCGCCGCCGTGTCCCCCCCCCCCCGCCCCGCCCCGGTCACCTTCTTGTGGTAGCCCAGCCTCGCCGCCGCCTCGCCGCGCCCGGGCCGCAGCAGCGCGGCCCCCACCGCCCTCAGCGCCGCCATCTTGGTCCGCGCGGGGGCGGGACGCGCGGCGCCGCCCTTTTATAGCCTCGCGCGCCCCCCCCCCAACCCCCCCGCGCGGGGGCGGGGCCGTTGGGGCCGTTACGCGCGGCGCTGTGGGGAGCGGGGCGCGGCAGGAGCCGTTGCCGTTGCCGTTGCGGGCCTGTGCGGGCGGGTTGTACAACCGCCTGTCAGAAACGGCGCCGGGCGCCCGTGCCCCGAGGCGCCGGAGAGCCTCCCCGCCCTCGTTTGTTATCGCTCCCTGACGTTACTGGGCCCGCGGCACCGCCGTTCTGTCGGCCTAGGTGTATCCTAAGCGCTCAGTCGACGGTTGCGTTGCTCGCGGCCTGCCCCGGCCGCTCTGCCCGGGGTCTGCCCGGCAGCCAGGCTCAGGTTTCCGCATCGCCCGTGGCTTTGCCGCGTCGCTGCTCTCAGGCGCGCTTTGCTGGCGCTGGGAGGTGGCGTGTTCGCGGGGGGCGCGCGGAGCGCGTGCTCGGGCGAGATAGCAGCGCTTGCTCGGCGCCCCTCTCTCCCGGCCTCGCGTCGTGCGTCAGTGATAGGACCCAGCTGTGACAAAAGCCATCTTGTGAGCGGAGCGAACGCTGAGCGCTCTCTTCAAGGACTCTATCGCTGCCGCCAAAACGGATGATGACTAAGACACGGATTCGAGCTATTCGCTCCTTTCGGTTTTCTCCTCGCGGAGTGTGGCGCAGCAGCCCTCGGCGGCCAGGGCGGGGCTGGGCCCCCCGCCAGGCACCATGTGCGGGGCGCAGCCGCCACACTCAACATGGCGGAGCCGCGGCGCACGCACGCTCCGGGCGCGGGCGGACCTTCTCGGAGGCCCCCTGACGGCCAGGGCCCGGGGTGGCCGCAGCGATGCCTGCGCCCCGCAGCAGCCGACAAGGCGGGCGGCTAGGGGCCGCTCGGCGGGGAGCGGCGCCGGTGCGCGGCGGAGCGCGGGGCCTTGCGGGCGGCGGCTCACCCCGCTCCCCGCTGGGTTCGCCCGGCGGCAGTGCGTGGCGGCGGCTCAGGCGCGGGGCGGGCAGCCCCGGCGGCTGGCGGAGCGGCGCTAGCTGCGAAGGGAGCTGCATAAGATGGCGGCGGCGGGAGCCGAGGCGGCTGCAGCAGCGGCGGCGGCGGAGGAGGAGGAGAAGAAGGAGAAGCGGTTGCCGGAGGGCGATCCCGAGTCGGGCGGCGACTCGGAGGATGAGGGCGACTCGGACTCGTCGGGCGACGGCGAGGATGAGGAGAAGGAGAACGAGGCCGAGATCCAGCGGCTGGAGGAGCAGGTGAGGCCCGCGCAAACCGGCGGCGTGTGGGGAGGGGGCGGCGGGGCAGCACCTCGGCCCGGCCCCGGCCGGGGAGCGGCGCCCGGCTCCGGCGCTGGCGGGGAAGCGGCCGAGGCCTCGCCGCCGGCCGCCTGGGTCGGCCCCTGCGCGGGCGGCCCGCCTCCGCCGCACGTGTTGCCCCGAGAGACGCGGCGGCCGCGGGCGGCTCCGGGCGCCCTGGGGGAGAGGAGGCTGCGCCCGGGCTCCCTGGGAGCTGGCGGCTCCTCTCTGGGCGACCTCGCAGCAGGTCACGGAGCCCACCCGCGCTGTGGTTTTCCTTTTATGACTAATTACTGAAGTATCTGCAGCGACACCAGAAAACTCTTCGATTTCTCGCGTAGTGTGGTGCCGTGATTTGTTTGGGCAGGGAGGTTGAGTCTGAAGTGTGCGGGGGGAGCGGTGGTTTGCTTTTTGGGGGAGGGGGATTCTTTCGGAAAGCCTGCGGATAAGAGCCTTGTGAATGAACAGCTTCATTCATTGAAAAAGCTCTTGTTGCTGTCTTTGTGGTTTGTTTGTTTGTTTTCGCTATGGAAGAAACAAAAATATTTTGAAAACACTTCTTTACTGGAGAAAGTGTTCTCGTCAATGTCCGCTTTGTGTAAGAGCGGTGAAATCAGCATTGTTTGGGTGCCCACTGTCCCATTTCCGATGGAAATAACAGCTTTGGTCAATTTTTGCAAACAGATGTCTTGTGCTCCTGACCTCAGCGTTTGCACTACTCAACAGGAGCTTTTAGCTCTAAAACCTTATCTTTAAAGATTTGTTTAACTTGGCAGCATTTTTTTTATATAATTTTTATGACCTGAAAGCATCTTGCAAACAGGAGTGAAGTTCGGCGCTGCCCTGTGCAGGAAAATAGGTTTTGTCTCTCCGTTGTGAACAGGTGATGATGTTCATATGCTTGAAAAGGAAAGTGTGGCGTTCTGTTCTGCTAAGTGGTTTTCGACTTCTGCAGGTCTGTCACTTAACAGGCTAGAAAAAGACTCTTCTTTTTTTTCTTTTTTTTTCTTTTTTTAAGCTTTCTATCAATGCTTTTGACTACAACTGTCACTTGGATCTGATAAAACTGCTCCGCCAAGAGGGAGAGCTGGTAAAGCTCAGAAGAGCTCGTCAGAAGATGAGTGAACTCTTTCCGCTTACTGAAGGTATAGAACATCTTCAGCTAATGTTGCAGCCAATGCTATTTAAGTGTCATCTGTGTGAAATGCCATTGTTTCAGCAGTGAAATAATGAGTTTGTCAGGTCTCGACAAGTCTCAACCAGACGAGTCCAAAAGAACAGATCAGGGACTCCTTAAACTCTGAACAATGCTGGTGTTTATGGCCAGTGTTGACCTTGGGCTCTGGCAGATGCACTGCTGGAATTCAAGTTTTTACTGCTTGCAGCTGCCTACGCTGTCCTCTGCCAGAGGCTGCTGTATACTGAAACTGGTGGGAGGGTGCGTGTGTGTGTGTGTGCACACACGTGTGCGTGCCCTGGTACTCCAGTTTATGGTCTGTTAGCCTAAGCTGCTGATGAAGATGGCTTGCCGCCAGAGCGTGATCTGCTTCAGCCCAGGAGCAGGCGCATGTTTGCTTGTGCCCACTTTGCTGTAGGGTGGTAACATACAGCTGTGAGATGGCAGCATGGAAATGGCTCTAGTCATTTATTCCACAAATGTGACTCGGAGCCTAGACAGACTCTCAAAAGTTAATATTTTTGTTGCCTGCCTGTGCAGTTAGTGGAAGCTGTAGATAGCCCTTGAAATGAGGGTTTTTTTTTTTTTTTTTTTTTTAATTTCGTAACAAACTCGAAGGTGGTGTAAATGTTGCAGAGGCTGTTCTGCTGCTGTCCTTTTAGCATAGGCAGGGGAAAGTTTCCCCTCTATGTATCAGGAACTCTGCAGCCTCTAATGTCGGTTACTGGTGGGGTTCTTTTGTGTTGTTTTTTTGTCCTTAAAGTTTCAGGAAAGATGTACCTCTTTATGCCAGCTGGTTACTGGCACCGCACTGATCCTCTGCCCAAGGCGTTGATAAATCACTGTTTGCAACTTCTGCTATCTTTAAATACAAATGTACTTGTTTAGTACCAAGTTGCAACTGTCTGTATGAGATTTCTCATTGAAATTCATCATGAGTAATTGTGGAGGCCAAACACACTCTCTTCTCCCCCTTCCCTCCCTCCATTTTTTTAAGGAGTCTGTTTTAAAAACTGACCAAAAAATTCAACAAGCGGATTTAACTTAATCTTTCTGAATGGTGGTAATGCATTCTAAACTTCTTGCTTTCAGAAATTTGGCTGGACTGGTTGAAGGATGAGATAAAAATGGCTTCTGAAAGCTCTGAGCGAGAGAAAGTTTATGAGCTATTTGAGAGAGCTGTGAAGGACTATATCTGTAAGTTCTTAATATATCCTACAAAATATATAGTGTTGCATTTGGATCATAGCTTTCTATTTCCAGGAAAGTTTCTTCCTTTTGTTATTTCTGTTACAATGCAGAAACTGGATCAAAACTATTAGTGTGAAATAAGCCTCAGTTTTTCTGTAGCATGGGAATTAAAGGCTGTTTAAAGACAAGACTTGTTATGTACCACTGCAGTCTTTAAGTTTTTCTAAAAGAATGTTGCAGAAAGTTGTAAATGCATTTTTCACACTTCTCTGATTTCAAAAACAGCAAGTATTATGCATGCTTTTTTTGGCTTTTGATGAACTTCTTACCTGCAGACAATGCCTTCAGTGTTACTCACTGGGTTCTTTAGCTCTTCCTTTATGGAAAAAGAATGCTTTTGAAAGGCTGGCTTCTACAGTTATTTTCTGTGTTGCTTAATGCAACACAGTCCTTACTGCTGTTTCCACCATGTGACAGCTCTTTCAGAGCAGGTCACAGATACTGCCTTGGGGACAGCATTCTCAAAACCCTACTACACAGGTAACCCTTGCCATGCTGCAGCGCTAGACTCTGATCCTTCCCATTAAAAAGGAGAGAAGTATGTGGTGCCTTGTCTCTCCATTTATCAGGACCTCACTGCTGCCATGTGCCAAGCTAAAGCACTGAATAACCTTATTCTTTTGGAGCATTGTGGTGAGGTGCTGAAAATATGTAGTCTGAAGTGAGTAGTAGAGGGGACTTGGTAGCATTGGAGGAAAATCACTTGCAGAAGCTACATGTAAAATGTCACGTTACTGTACCAGGACAGCTGATGTTGCAGGGTGTTTTTGATTGTTCCTCTCTATATTCTTTTTTTCCTGAACTAAGAGGAGGTAGTTGGGATCTGATAAATAGGTTGCACTTAAGGTTTGGAAAGGCCTTTTTCTGGAATTTGAGTTTTGCAGTCTAAAATCTGTTGGTTGATGATCTCTGCTGGAGTCCTCGATTTGCTCAAGTGCTGCTGTTGGTGGGATGGGTGCTGGGCAAGCTAAGGCTATTCTGGCACATCCTCCTCACCTTCATAATTCTGCTGCTTAAGCAGTGGCTGAACAGGCAGTTACGGGAGTCTGGAAAGACAAAAAAGACCTACATTCAACTCGGAGTTCTGTGGGAGTGTGACAGGTTCATGGTCCCAGCTCTGTGCACATGCTTGAGAGAAGTCAAGTGGCTGTTGGACAGTCTTGATGTACCTCTCTGACGTAGCTTGCGTGCCAGAGGTGGCCTATAGGAGCCTGTCAGTGTCAGTCAGTAACGACCATAACAGTGATTTCTTTCAGAAGAGAAATTTTAGCTGCTGGTGCTGATTCAATGCCTAGAATATATATATTTTTTCCTACATTGGATGATAAAGACAATTCATATATCTTGGTCTGTTTGTATGCTGTGAGTGATAGGTGTTCAGGAAGTAGAGGTGTTTTTTGTTTTGTTTTTTTTGTTCTTTTTTGAGGGGAGTAGATTATCTGTTTCTCACAAATCTTTTTAGGTCCTGAAATTTGGCTGGAATATGCCCAGTATTCAATTGGTGGCATTGGACAGGAAGGAGGAATTGAGAAAGTTCGTTCAATATTTGAGAGAGCATTAACTGCTGTAGGACTGCATGTGACAAAAGGAACAGCGTTATGGGAAGCATACCGTGAGTTTGAGAATGCCATATTGGAAACGGCACAGGTAAGGCTGTTTTCCTGGGCACTTGTGAGTAACAAGTGGTGGGGGGTAGGTTTCTGTAGTCATCTCGTACTGCTCCATCATCAGCCTCTTCCTAGAAAGAGGAAGCAGTCTCACTTAATTGTTTGTGATCAACTCTAGGAAACCGATCCCTTGGTCTAGGAAAAATGTTTGTGCATGGAGGTGATACAGTGATAGATCTGTGTTTAAACAAGATCATAAAAGTCTCATATCCCTAAGTAAAAGTGTACTACTTTAGCTCGAACTGGCAAGAATAGCTTTAAATTAAGTAACTTCATTATTAAATAGTAATGTTCTTGCCCTTCAATATTTAGCCACGTAGTCTGGAAATGTAAACATGATAATTGTCTTTCTACTTCAGCTTGGAATTCATTCATTATTTCACCCTTTTTGTGGCTTTTTGGTTTTAGTATACTACCTCTGGCACATACAGGTTTGAAGTCTACAGAAAATGCAAAGCTCTCCAGAACATCAGTATTCTTATTTCTTGGTGGTTTACTACATAAGATGTGGAAGTTAACCAGTCACTAATGAAGCTCTAACAAAAGAGTAACTGGAGAACACCATTTCTCTCTGTAGTAAATGGAAAAAGTTGGAAGTCTTAAGTTACTTGTGCAAGCACCAGATTTATTGAAAACCTACCTGGCAGCCCATGGATTTGTGAAATGACATGGTCATGTGCCATATTTTAGAGTTATTATTTCCCTATGTATGTGTCGGCTTTCAGTTAGGAATGCTTTTTGCATTCATCCAACTTCTGAATCTAGCAAGTTCCAGGTTTTAGCTTTTACAGTTGTCACCTGAGATGCCAGTTTGCCCTGTCTGCTCTATAAGGATCAAGTTGTCATTTGGAGCCCAGTTCCCTGCTGCATAAACAATATCCCATCGTGTTCATCAGCTCAGGGTTGAGGGAACTGATTAAATTTCAATCCTTTTGTCTGTAGCCGGCTCCTGGCAGCGTTCCGTTGCCTGAGCAGCAGCAGATGCTCTGCAGTCAGCTTGAGAAGATCCACACGCTGTTCAGGCGCCAGCTGGGGATCCCACTGTTAGGTAAGAGCCCGCGTGCTTGGAAGCATGACATGGATAAGCTGTCTTATGGTGAGGCAGGCATTACTTGTTATTCTTTTGCTAGTGTCACGACAACTGCTGCTCCAGTGCTTCTGTGGTTTAATCAACGACGTTTGCCTGTCTTGAGGGACTCTTAAATGATGCATGGATCCCTTTTGTTCAGAAAAAATTCTTACTCATTAAAACTTGGTATCTTAGCACTTGAAAAGCTTTTATCAGTTTGTTTCTTCAGTACATAATTTGAAGTCATCTAGGCTTTTTAGGGTACAAGTGATTAGCACAAAACCAAGAGTATTAAGAGCAAGGAATTCTACTATGAAGATCATCAAGAACCTTGATTGGTGGGGGATAAATCCTGTAAGCTAGAATATTAGAATCTTGCCACGTCAGGTTCATGCTTTCAATTTCCTGGCTCTCTTTTCTTGCCTTTTTGCATGCTTATAGGAGAAAGTTAAGCACAATTCTTTGGCTTCATTTATATATTGAAAGAATTTGGGTTGGTATCTTTCTTTAAAACCCTGGGAGTCTTGCCACTCTGGTTTTCTAAATCAAACCATCAGCTTTCAAGTAACTTGTCCCAAGTTTGTTTTAGAATGCACTGTATAAGATGAAGTATTTGAACCCTTTAAATGTGCAGTAGTGTGACAGTTAAGATATGGAAGTGTAAACAGAAATATGCCTGTGTTGTTAGCATCAAACATAGGTTGAATTCTTTTTACTTAGTCCAATGAATGTGTTAGTGATGGGGTTTCATGTCTGTATTAATAGATATGGAAGCTTCATATGCTGAATATGAGGAATGGTCAGAAGATCCAATACCAGAAACAATAATAAAGAACTACAAAAAGGCTCTGCAGCAACTGGAGAACTGTAAACCATATGAAGAGGCACTGGTAACTGTTATTTATACCCTCTTTTAAGACTAAGAGTTAATGAGTTGCTCTGGCATGATTTTGTCTCTAGTCAGGGAGATAAAGTAGCTCTCTGAATGTTACTTTGTGACTCTTAATTGTGTAAGAAACTTAACAATCATATATTGGAAACTATAGAAAGAGGATCACCTCGTCACTGTACTATGTCAGCCAAACCTAAGACACATGTTTTAGTTCTGTGGTTGTTTCTTCAGGACTGGGCTAAGAGGCATAAGTAGGGATCTGAGCCTGGCTTTAAAACCAGGATGGTGTTCGGAGATCTGTGAAAATCAAAAGCTGGAATATAGTTCCCCAAACTGACACCCTAATGCTGTTGACGTTTAGAGGCCAAGCTCTGGTTTGGAATTTTGCATGAGACCATGTTGAGTGAGAACTGAACTGCTTGAATCATGCTTTGTTTGGAAGATGTTTATTTTCCGTGTCCCTGTTTGTCTTGTAGCTGAGTGCTGAAACACCGAAGCTAGCAGAATATCAAGCCTATATCGATTTTGAAATGAAAGCAGGTGATCCAGCTCGCATTCAGTTGATCTATGAGAGGGCTTTGGCTGAGAACTGCCTCGTGCCAGATCTTTGGGCACGATACAATCAGTATTTGGTAAGGGGAAAAAAAACAGGTGTCTGGGGTTTTATTTTCTTATTTTTTCTTAGTTGTTGATAAATGATCAGCAAGTTCTATCTCAGTCCTGCTCCTTAGTTTTTAAATTCTCAGCATGCTGGTAGCCAAGTAGCTTGTCAGTTACTTCAACGCAATTTCCACTTTTACCTTTTCTTCCTTTCTGTTTTTATCAGTGATACACCTATTGATCAAGTGAACATTTGCTCACTTTTTCATCTAGTTGTGTAATTCTTCTTCCAGATGTGTATTTTCACTGCAGAATTAAATTGGGCGGGGCGGGGGGGGGGGGGGGGGATGGGGATGGACATTGAGGTTTGGGCTACCTGGTAAAGAACTGACCGGGTGTGACCAGCCATACCGAAAGCCCTGGGGTTGTCTCTGGTAGTTAGTCATCCAGGGGCACTGCCTCTGAGGATGTCCCTCCTGGTCTTTCAGCTTTTGTAGGAAAAGTGGTTCCTCAGCTCTGTCTGAATTGTTGGGGAACCTTTCTGGCCTTCAGAGGGCACAGATAAACTGTTGAAAACATTTGAGGGTTGTGCATGGACAGAAGGTGGTTTTATTGAGAGCTCAATGCAACTTGCTGCAGGAGGCTTGTCTAGGCCGACTTGCTCCATCCTCTCTCACTTATCTCACCAGCTTGAGAAAGCAGGTTGCAGATGGAACAGCACCTCCCCTGAACAGGCTATGCATGCACCCTGTTTCTGGTATCTTTCTCTCCCCTCTTGACATATTAAGAAGAGCTGGGAATTTACTTGGTGCTTTTATTATACCTGTCTTGTTGGTAGAAAATCTGGCTTGGCTAAAACAAAGCAGTTAAGTGTTGTGGACTTCAATGTGGCATGCAGTTCCCCCCACCCCCACGCTCCTGAACCTGTCTTTCCTATTTGGAGTGTGTTCACGGGTTTTTTAGGAATATAGCTCTGAAAATACCCATCCTGTCTTAACTCTTCAAATATAAGATGAAAAGGAGTGTGGGCTTTTGGGGTTTGGTTTTTTTTTCTTTTGTTTTAAGATGTCTGCTCTTTATAGGCTAGTATTTGTCTCAGATGGGCTCTCCTGAGTAATGAGCTTAAATTTCATTCTATGATTATTTCAGGACCGGCAGCTGAAAGTGAAAGAACTGGTCTTATCTGCTCACGATCGTGCTGTTAGGAACTGTCCCTGGACAGTTGGGCTGTGGATTCGATATCTCTTAGCGATGGAAAGGCATAGAGTTGATCACTGCATTGTTTCCGGTAAAGAAGGACTGCTTCAGCAAAACTTCTCACGACATTGAACTGCTTTCTGAACTTTGAATAAGGATGTGTATGGGACAAATAGTGACCTGGATGATACTGATAAGATTCCTTGTAATCCTTATGCAGCAGTGTTAAAGCTATGAAGTTTACAGTAACATGCTTCTAGAGTAAAGCTGCTTATGTGCAATAGTGCCCCTTCTGAACAAACATCTTGCTTTAACTTTGCTTGAGCATTACTGAATTAACCTTTTACACTCACTTCCTAAACCAGTTTACTGTATATAGGGTTTTGTATATTTTCTTATCTTTTGGGGCATATAAGTTGTGCATATTTCTCCTCCTCCATGCTGTAGCTTGTGACTTTTGCTAATAATTAAAAAGCAAATATGTGTTTGTCTCTTCTCTTTCAGAAATTTTTGAAAAGGCTCTGAATGCAGGTTTTATTCAGGCAACGGACTACGTAGAAATCTGGCAGGCGTATCTTGATTACTTAAGAAGAAGGGTGGATTTTACACAAGGTATATATCATGTGCTAATAAATACTCAAACTGTTTTCTATGTATCTCTTTGAAAGAGTGATAATACTTTTTTAATACTTAACAGTCATCTTATGTCTCACAAAAATTACCTTTGGCCAGTTAGTGCCTATAAAATGTTCTAACTTGTTTGTTTTAAAGCAGCTGCTGGTTGAGAGAATAGATTGTGCTGTCACAAAAATGCCCTGGTTTGTGTGTTAGGCACTAGGGTTTTTATATTATACACATAGTGAGTTTTATTGAAGTATTTTTGTTTCTTCAAAATGTAATCATCTTGTATGTTAGTGAGGAAGCTGTAATGGGTGAGAGAGGAAAGCCATTATTTTTAAGACAGTTCTTTCTTTCCTCTTTTTTTTTTTCTTTCTCAAGACTCAAGTAAAGAGCTAGAAGAGCTGAGGTCTGCATTTGCACGTGCTGTGGAGTATTTGAAACAGGAAGTAGAAGAGCGTAAGTTAAAGCATCCACTATATCATTTTTCTTGTTCAAGTGTTTCTTTTTAATTATAAATACATGTGGAGAGCTAGTTTTATTAACTTCCTTTAAAATGTTTGAGACTTTCGAAGGCAAGCTACAGATGTTTCATCTACAAAGTAAAACTTATTTGTCTAATAAATAATTTATTTCCAAAAGCCATTCAGAAAGAATACTTTTTTATATATATATATATATATATTTTTTTTTTTTTTCCGAAGGCTTCAGTGAGAGTGGGGATCCATCCTGCACCATCATGCAAAACTGGGCGAGAGTTGAGGTGATGTTTCTGTCTGCTGTATTTAAATTGCTAGACTAGAAGAGATGTACTTTTTTAAACATTCTTAGCACAGAAAGCATGCAGTCCTTCTGTAATGATTGGCCTTTTGTCTCTAACTTCAGTGAGGAAATCTTTTTTCTACTTTTGTGTCTGGTCAAGCAAAGCAAGTGTAGTTTTGGCCTCTAAGCAAGGCACCGCAGATAGGAAACAGCATTCTGCTAGAGAAAGCTAGAGGGGACTGTTTGCGTATGTCTGTCACTGCTGTGACTGCAACACAGTATAAACATGTTTGAGTAACTTGTTTAGCTGCCCCGTAAACAGGCTAGCCACAGTGGCTTGGACTCAAACGCTGACCAAGTCAGTAAACTGCATTGAATCCTACCTGGTTTAATACTGTCTACACTAACTAGTTTCAAATTAGTACTGGTATCTTGGCATGCTAATGCCGTCACCGCATGAGAGCAGGCATTCTTTTTCCTTCCTTTGCCCCACACACACAATTCTCGATAAATCATGTCACCTCTGTGCTCTGATTTCTCTGTGCTCTGATTTCTCTGTGCTCTGATTTCTCTGTGCTCTGATTTCTCTGTGCTCTGATTTCTCTGTGCTCTGATTTCTCTGTGCTCTGATTTCTCTGTGCTCTGATTTCTCTGTGCTCTGATTTCTCTGTGCTCTGATTTCTCTGTGCTCTGATTTCTCTGTGCTCTGATTTCTCTGTGCTCTGATTTCTCTGTGCTCTGATTTCTCTGTGCTCTGATTTCTCTGTGCTCTGATTTCTCTGTGCTCTGATTTCTCTGTGCTCTGATTTCTCTGTGCTCTGATTTCTCTGTGCTCTGATTGGCTTGCCAAAATCTCGGATACTGTAGTCATTGTGACTAAATGTAGGTCTGCATCTGAATTAATTATCGTTCACTTTCTCCGCACTTAGTAGAGAGTGAAGTAGGTGCTTCTAGGTGTGATTCAGGTTATGCTAAAGCAGTTCTAGGAAGTTAACTGTCTAATGCAGTGCCTGTGTATCTCCCTAAAGTTAGATCAGATTAATTACACTTGGATATCTTGAATTCCCCTCACCCAAATTGAAGAGGCTTAGAGTAATAATAGGGGAAACGAAATATTTCTTTAGATTGTGCTGAAATGCAAAACCATTTCTCAGTAGTAGATGTGTTCAGGGATAATGGCAAAATGAAAAGTTCAGAAATAATTGTCTCAAACTTCGTATAATGACCAAAGTGAAATGTATGTGGGAACCAGAGACCAAGACTGATGTAACAGCTGGGCAGAGAAATGTTACTTATAGTAGGATTGCATTATATGTTCAATTTTATGACTCTAAAAAAACCATATCTTCTTGAGTTTGTGTACATGAGCTTTGATGGTGGGTTTGGGTTTTTTTTTTTTTTTTGTGGGGGGATGGAAGGAGATGTTAGAGAAATTATCCTAAATTATATTGGATACTTTGAATGCTGTTTTTCAGGCCCGCTTATGTAACAATATGCAGAAGGCCAGAGAACTTTGGGACAACATTATGACTAAAGGGAATGCCAAATATGCCAATATGTGGCTGGAATATTATAACCTAGAAAGGTAGGAGCTTGGTTGGATGGAAGAGTTAATTAGATCTTTTAGTTTCCTCATCAGTTTGTGACAAGAGAGATATACTTAACATTGATATATCATATGAGTTTGTAATGTGCTTTTGAGATTCTTACAGCAGCTCTAACATATCTCTGAAATATTACAACAGCAAAGCATAGTGTGTGTTACTTGGGGAAGAGGGAGAAGCAGTTGCGTAGCATGTAGTCATCTCTGTTTCGTAATTATGATACGGAGGATTGGCTCCTTACTGCTGTGATTTCCCTAACGTAGAGCTCACGGTGATACTCAGCACTGCCGGAAGGCCTTGCACCGAGCTGTACAGTGTACAAGTGACTATCCAGAGCATGTCTGCGAGGTGCTGCTCACGCTGGAGAGGATAGAAGGTAACATCACGTTGTCTACTTATCACTTTACCGAGCCTAGTTTGTACAATGAGACAGAGTGAATTTTGATGTAATGTTTTGTTTTCTGGTAACCCCCACCCCAACTAAATGCATTTATTCCCATCTTTACACGTAAGAGAGGGTACCTTCCTTTTGACTGCTATAGTGTGCAGAAGCAGTTTTTATTTCTGTCCTGATTTAGAGCTTGCTAAAATATGAAAAAGGCATGGAAAAATCCTGTGGAGCTTTGTATCACAAAGGAGAGATTTTTGCTCTGCTTGGCATTTGAAGGCCACTGGTTATATTTAGAATTTTCATGTATAATGGTTAATATTAAAAAAAAAAAAGTGTAAACTCATTTTTCTAGAATTGTATTTTCAAAAATGTGAGGGCTAAACACAAGGGTTTTCTTCATCCTTTAGGAACACTGGAGGACTGGGATGCAGCTGTTCAAAAAACAGAAAACAGATTAGCTCGAGTTAATGAACAAAGAGCAAAGGTCAGAACTTTCTGTGAACTATGTAAGCAATTTATAGGAAATACCTATTTTAGGGTTATCCTTGCCTGAATGTCAGATTTCTAATGTCATTTCCCATGGATGAGCCTGAGTCTGAACTGTCTTAAAGCCTTAAAACTATTGATTTTTTTTAGTTTAAAAGTATAGTTAGTTTCTTTTGATGTTCTTTTCTTCCACCTTTTGACACCTGGATGGATACAATAATGGCTTGAGCATTCTAAGCAAGCTATAAGAACAAGCAACAGAGATGTGCTTTAAATGATAATCCTATTACTGTTGTATTTTGTGTAGCTTAGGGGAAAAACCTCCAGGCTCTGCGCTTCTAGAAAATAGTGTGTTAGGAATGCTCTGCAAACTGCAGTCTCTTAAATAAATAAATAATCCTGCGTATCTGTAGGCTGCTGAGAAAGAAGCTGCTTTGGCAAAGCTGGAGGAGGAGAAAGCTGAGCAACGAAAGCAGTCTCGGGCTGAAAAGAAAGCTTCCAAAAAGGCTAAAAAAACCAGGACTGGGGACAAGCGCAAAGCAGAGGATGATGATGAGGGAGAATGGGGGCAAGAAGAAGAAGGTAAAAACTTAAGACTTCAATCCTCTGGCAACAGGATTCTTGGTTGCCTCTCCAGTTAGTAATATCTTCAGAGTTGCTCTCTTTTCAGGGTCTCTTTCTCCTAGGAGGCCTTCATTCCATGTGGAGAAAGATTGTTTTTCTTATCAGTCATAGTGAAATGAAAGCAAGATTAAATACTTTCTTGAAGAAGAGAAGTATATGTTTATAAAGAGATTTTTCTTGTTTCATATATCATGTGTGCCTTAAGTAAAAATGTTTTCATTTTCCTGAATTATCAAATGATGCAGAGGTCTGAATCTAAATTAAGTTATGCAGTATTGTAACAGTCTCTTAGAGAGTGGAAAGAGAAGACTTTAAATAAATTGCCACCCTGGGAGTTTTGAAAACTTTTAGCTGCCTTGGGGAAAAAAATGTTATATCCCGTTAGGCAAAGAAATAACTTGAGTAGGTTGCTGTAACTGACAGAAATGGAAAAATATCCATGTTGATTTCATCTAAATCCTTGCTGTCTTGGTCATGTAATCTGTTGTTCTTCATTATTAGAAGACTGAGAGAAGTATTTGTGTCCTGTCTTTAAGACGTGTCATTGTCCTTGTTTTCACATGCAGTTTTCAAAGGCTATAGTGATAATGGAGGACAGTTCTTTTAATTAAAAAAAAAAAAAGAGAGAGAGAGAGGAGAAATGGTCTAACTCTTCTAGTAAGGCTTTCAATTTCATTAACCAGCAGAGCAGCCCAGCAAGAGACATAAGGGAGATGGTGATGTTTTACTTGCTGAAGAAGAAATGGAGGTGGAAACTGGCCTGTTTGGAAGGAGTGGACCTGAAACGTCTGATCACCCACAAAACCAAAAGGAAAAGGCATCTACCAGTCGAAAAGACATACCCAAAGTTCTCCATGACAGCAGTAAAGATAACGTTACAGTCTTTGTCAGCAATCTTTCTTACAGCATGGCAGACCCTGAGGTGAAACTGAAAGAGCTCTTTGAGAGCTGTGGGGAGGTAGCAGAAATCCGGCCGGTGTTCAGTAACAAGGGGACTTTCCGGGGCTACTGCTATGTAGAATTCAAGGAGGAAAAATCGGCTCTCCAAGCTCTTGGATTGGATCGCAAAGTTGTGGAGGGAAGACCCATGTTTGTTTCTCCGTGTATCGACAAGAACAAGAATCCAGACTTCAAGGTACAATTTTCTTTTATTATTCTTTCTAGAAATAGGTTGAAGAGTGGGACTGCTTGAAAAAAACTAGCAGAATGTTACTTCCACAGTGCTTGCATCTAATAAATTAACATTTTGCTAGTTAGGAATGGTACCTGTTATGTCTCAGCAGGAAAATTTGTTTTTTTAGGAGCTCTTGTATCTTCTGTTTCTTTGCTGTAAGCTAGACTGATACTAGCAGATATCTTCAAATCTTTGACTAAACCAACCTAAGCAAGTTGTTAATGATGTGTGTACCCAGACTGCTAATTGTGCATCTCAAGTAATCTGTAAAGTGCTTTTCTTGGTTTTGTTTTTATAGCTGTAGGCATTATAGAGCTACTGGTTCTTGTTAATGATGCATACTAGATAGACACAAATTGTGTAACTTGTATGTGTTTTTTTGCATTATTGGATTATTGTACAGAAAAAAGTAGTACTTGGTGACAAGCAAGAAAACACATTAATAGTGGCTGTTCTCACCATGAAGCAGACGTAGATATGTAGAAACTTCTCAGTTAGAAGAACTGCTTGCCGCTCCTTGGAAGTGCCTGCTTTTTGGGGGGGTGGGTAGTTATACAAATATCTTTCAAGATGCTACCTATGACTTCCTTATTTTGCACAAATATGAAGTTTTTTGATGGAGCTTTAGGAATTAAAATAGTTTGGAACCGCTTACTTGGTAGGGGACTAACAGCCTTTTCATTTCTGTAGGTATTCAGGTATAGCACTACATTGGAGAAACACAAACTGTTCATATCTGGTTTGCCATTTTCTTGCACTAAGGAAGAGCTGGAAGATGTCTGTAAAGCACATGGAAATGTGAAAGACATTAGGTTGGTCACCAATCGAGCTGGAAAACCCAAAGTAAGCATCCTTACTGTACTGTTAATTTTAAGGAAACCTCCTAAGAGGCACTTTTGATTAGTTTTTTTTATGAGGTTTGCATACAAAGGTATTCGTATTTTAAAAGCCAACCTGGCTTTGTATAGGTTTATACAGCTTAGTGTGGCTTTGTGCGAACAAATGAGAGACAAGAGGCGGGGAAAGGATTTTTTTCTAAAATACTTTTAACTTGAGCAAGAAGAATGTGCAATATAAATGGGGTGAAGAGAAAGATGTTTGCAGCAGTTTCAGCCTAGTAAGAAGAGGCATTAGTAAGTCTGCAAAGAATATTTGCTTTCTAAAATAACTGTCTTGGTAGTGTTCATGTGATAGTGATTCCCCTCCTCCCCGTCTTCAGTTTCTTGCTACTATTGTTCACAGCACCTGCTGCAGTAATGAATTTGCCAGTGAGAAATTAGCCACCTTTTCTCTGAGGCTTATTTCCATCCTAGAATAAGTAGGTGCTCGTTAAATAAGAGATTCAAAACCAGCTGATGTTCTGCGGAAACACTGTGTGACACCTCTGGTCTGTCTGCATGTTAGGTGCTTCCCACAGGTGTCATTCTGATAATGCACATGTAAATTAAAATTTATTTTATTTATTTTTTTTCCCCTAGCTCTTGGTGATACCTAAAATACCTAAAAAGTTTCCATTTATGCCTATCTTGTGATGAGTGGTCTTGTCTGTACCCCAGATCTTGCAGTCCAGGTTCCCAGCTTAATTTGAGTGGGGATTCTGTTTAAACCATGAATAAATGTACTTTAAATGAATGTGCCGCATAAAACCTGATGCGTGTGCAATCCTATGAAGCTGGGTAATCCAAACAACTCGGCTTCGGGGGTTGAATGTCACTTGAAAGAGTGACGGAAGTGGAATTGGGAGATGATGCTTCTTATTTAGCAAACTCGCTGTAGCTGTCTGCAATAGCAGATGCCAAGGAGATTCCTTTCTATCAGCTTTGCTGGAAATAAGGAACTCAGGGTGTACCAGCAGCACCGTGGTTAGCAGCTGTTACTCCTGAACATGTCTCGAAGAATACCAGGACTCTTGGCCATGTTTAGGTCTGTTTTCTGTATGACTTTTTCCTCTCAGTTGGCAGAGTTCTCTGCACAAGGTGTCGCGTAGAGAGAAAGGTGCAGTAAAACTAAGGAAGGCCACCTCTTTCCTTGCTTAGGGCCTGGCCTATGTGGAATATGAGAACGAAGCTCAGGCCTCGCAGGCTGTACTGAAAATGGATGGCCTGACAGTTAAAGAACATGTCATCAAGGTGGCGATCAGTAACCCGCCTCTCCGAAAGCTGCCAGACAAGCCTGAGGCGGGCCGAGCCTCGCAGTTCGCAGCACCACGGCAGGCTTACGGAGCGTAAGTATTCGTGAGGGAGATGCCGTGGCAATGCTTAGAAAGCAAGCACTGGGTTTCTTTATATGCTGAAATGTAGGAATTTCTTGTGTAGGATACAAGAGAATGTTTAAAAGATACCGTAACATTTTTTGGATTGCTGGACTGAGGAAGAAAAGCACACTTTTTTTTTCTTTGCATTAACAATTTAAAGAGTCCAGTAGTGAATAGAAGTATCCACTGCTGGGCACCCTGTGATCTGCTGTTAGCACCTCAGTGCTGGTAGCTGTTCCCCGTCCTCTGGTTCTGAAGCCCTAGCCGCTGCTCACCGTGCGCGTTGAGGCGGCTCGTTGATCCCGGGGCGCTCCCTCTGCTTGGGTGGGTTGGCATTGCATCCCTGTGTCCTGCGGAAGAACAGGGAGCCTCAGTTTCTGGGGACTGCTGGGCAGTTGTTTTCTGCCGGGACTAGGTATACTGTTTCAAAGGGCGTCAGTTAAAAGCTTTTGTGCGCTGCTTATTGCTGAAGCAAATGAGAAGAATGAGCATCTCTGTTGGTGAATAAAGCGCTTCTTGTTTCCCTGTACTAAAACAGTATGTCCAAAGAGAACTGGAATATCTTTAACTGTGACTTCTTGCCCTCCAGGCGAGGCAAGGGAAGGACGCAGCTCTCGATGATGCCTCGTGCATTACAGCGCCAGAATCATCCTGTGACTAAGGCTGAGAACGGGATGGTCCAGAATTCACCAGCAACTTCATCCGAACCCTCTGAGGAGCCTAAAAAGATGTCTAATGCTGATTTTGCCAGGATGCTACTGAAAAAGTGAGCAAAAAGTCTGCAATCAGCTGGTTTGGTAAAATGTGAAATGCCTTTATGGAAGCCATGTTGTGTCCTTAATTGTGCTAGCAAGGAGAGAGCGCCAGTCACAATCATGTATAAATACCGTTCTGGACTACTACATGCATCAAGATAAGTGTAGAATGGTACAGATCCATTTTTTCCTCTGTTTCTAAGAGCAAAGAGTTATACTATGTTCTGGTAAAATGGCTTTAAATGATCCCTCATATTGAGGGTAATGAGGGAGGAAATATTTCCTTTACAGGGTGGATGCCACATGAAACTTTATGAATACTTCATGAATATTTTTCTTTCATTAAAGAATGAGATGCTATGTGAAAGCCTAGTGATAACCTCGTTAAGCTGCGCTGGTCAGAAGTTCAGATTGTGATTGAAGTCATTCTCTCTGACAACAAACACACTTTTCTTTTTTACACCCGCCCACCCACCCACCTTTCCATTAAAAAATGGCAAATGCTAGTAAATTCACCACAATGGCCTATTTTAGTATTGGGAGAGTTTCTATACGTATGTGTGTATATGTGTATATATACAAATATACATACATATATATGTATTCAGTTAACGTCCTGTTCAAGTTGACCTGTTTTTTATATTGTGTATTTGTAAATGACATTCAAACTATTATTTTTAAGTGTCATGAAATAATACTAGATCTAGTAATTTTGTTTCCCATAAAAGCTGTACATGCTGTTGCTGAGGACCATTTTTTGTTTTTGTTTGCTAGCTAGCTCACATGTCTTTGCAGGTGGTTTCTGTATGGTTTTGTACAAATGTGAAGTGCAAGCTGAAGTTTCTTGGTTTATTAAACTCAAGTTCTCAAAGGTTTTCTATAAATATGGTTGCTTTTGTTTAAATGTGGGTGACCGAATTGCACTTATCCTATGGCAGCTGGGTAATACTGATGTACCTCCCCTCTCAGGTGCACTGAGATACATAGTATCGGTTATATGTTTAAGTACCTCATTCCATTTAGTATGAGCATCCTGAAACCACTTCAGTAATCACCCTGGTGACTTAAAATAATCTAGTGCACGGTCTTGGATAGAAATATTATTGCTTCTCTGACTAAAACTGCTGCTGACTTTGGAAGCCAGCATACACGGGAGTTGAATGTGGGGGGGGGAAGCAGTACTGAGTTCACTTGTACAATGCAAGTACTGCTGCAAATAAATACTATTTTCAGTATTTGAATTTTGTACTGACTTGACTTGGCTTTACTTTGAAATAAAGGAGTTAGCATCATAGTTTTGAACCAGGTGCAACGGGCAGTTGTGGATGATACACTGAGGGACCAAGTTTTATCAGTGCTTGTCCCCACTCCTGTGTGCCCTCCCTTCTGTGCCAGAAGCTTGGGGACAACTGTTCAGCATTGCTTAATGGCCTTTGCATCACAAAACCAACCTGGTAACATTCTAATCAATGTTTTGGTATGTAGTTTAAATTTGTGTGTGTGGGGGGGAATTGCTAAGGCTGGTGTAGCTGGATGCTTGCATTGCCCTTTGATTTCAGGCAGGCATGTACACAAAACTAATCATTCATCACTGCTGTTTTATTTGTATGTTGGCTGCTAGGGTCGGACTTGCTACTTCAGGGCCCTGCGTTATGCCCCGCGGTGTAGTAGAGATGCAGTCTGGCATTGCACAGGGAACCAGGGTGTGTACTAGATGACACTTTAGGAACTGAGTTGTGAACATTTCTTAGCTTACTGCAGTAGAAAAGTGTTTTGAGAATAGTTTATTCCAAACAAAGACTTTAATATTAAAATACTTTATTAATCTGTTACTAAAATAACTTTTTTTTCAGAGCTCTAAAGTGCAGAACTTTTTATATTCACCTTGCACTACAAAAATAAAGCATGCTTTGTAAAAACTAAACAACCTCCCCTTTGTTTTCCCTGTCAGCAGTAATCAATACTGGTGCTATTTAGGTAACTCCAAATCCTGTCCTATTGTCCGCTTGCTCTATAAAATATAACTATCTTGAAAGAAATACTTGAAATGGAGGAAACGGATACTGGCACAGGACAGTTTAACAACCCCTGCTGTTCTGCAGGGCAGTTCAGCGTAACAGCACTCTGAGTTCAGAAATCTCTTAGATGCAGTCCAGGTCGGGGTGCTGGAATCTGTTACGTTTGGAATTACGCCGTTACACAATGGGCAGACAGCATCTAGAGAGCTCCTCTTTTATAAATTAGATTGCAGGTGCTCTTACCCTTAAAGCAAAGATAAGATAACTTATGTCCAAACATGATTTTTAGTGCTGCCAATATAATTTTTCCATTATTTGAACTGGACAGCAGTTTCCAGCTACACTAACTGACACTGCACCACAAAGAAGCCTCGTGATGCTTTAAACATGTATCACACTAATAACATGAACTAGTAATTACTGAATTTTTTGCTAAAACTTCTCTTGTGTAGACTGAAAGAGCTAAAAGTTTTTGGCAAATGTGAAAGAATTTTTAGGGTGTAGAGAACTCACTACACAAATTCTTAGTGAAAGGCTGATATGGGTTGTCTCACTGTCATGTATAATAACTGTTTCTGCCCCCAGTGTTGCAGAAACAAGCTATTTTTCAAACCCTCAGCTGAAATGGGTGAAGACAGTTGCAGTTTTCCAGGGATCCTGCTTGGTGGAGGGGCCTCAGAGCGGCAGGTGGTCCTGCTGTCTAAGGTAGAGCAAAAGCATCTTGCAGTTAAATAAGGAGCCAGAGAGCATTTCTTCACTTGTTCCACTGTAATCTTAAACCAAGCATTTCCCAGCTGTTGCACAAACTCACCACAGGAAAGGCAACTGAAAGTAAACATGCAAAGTGCTACTAAAAACAGAAATGGAAGGGGAAAATGCCTTTGCTGAGCTGAAGTTAGCCTCCTTCATTAGCAGTAATAAATAAAAGGAGGGCAAACTTGCATGAGCAAAGGGGTAAAGCCTGATTAACACGGCTAGGACAGTGTTGTAACTGCACATTTTGTTGGACGATAGGGAAGGGATAACAAAGCTAAGACGGTCTTGCCTAGCAGCTACTTTGTAAGGTGAGACAATACAGTCAACAAACTAGGTAAAGGGTTGTGATGGAAGTGGCTTCTCAAAACTCAGTTTTAAGGAAAAATAAAATTATTTCTACTGCGGCTTGTTGAGTGACATTTGCAAATTGATACCCTCCTGACTCCCCTCCCCATCTCCTTCCAGTAGCACGGGCAAGTTACAGTACACACTCAACATCAACAATTCACACGTCAGCTTGGCATAATGTATATAAATAAATTACATTAAATTAATCAAATGTAAGAAACTTTAAATAAATGAAATGCTAAAGAGTGACACCTCCTGTTGAGTTATTTCTTGGCAGCAGTACTGAGTGGCTTTCTGTTCTCCTACACATTTGTCTGTTTTTTGAATGTCCCCAACACTCAAGTCTTGACTGGGATAGTTTGTTTGCACCCAGCGGTGCTGCCATCTGCTTCGGGTAAGCCCACGGAGTATTCGGTGGTGGCGATGAGCAACATGTCCAGGGTTGTCTCAGTACATTTAGCAATGAAGCGTATGAAAGGTCTCACGTCGCCCTCGTTGGCTACTTCCAAGACGTGGTAATACTCTGCGCGCTGCTCTTTGCGGATTGTGATGGGTGGGTAGCCGGCCTGCATTAATATGAGGTTCATTAACAGACGTGAGGTCCTTCCGTTGCCATCTACAAATGGATGGATGTAAACCAGCTTGTAGTGGGTTAACGCAGCAAATTCCACAGGGTGCAAGCTCATGGCATCTTCGGAGTTAAGCCACTGGACAAACTCCTGCATCTGTTTTTGGACATCTTGAGGATGTGGTGGTATGTGATGCCCTACAAACACCTGGGTAGTCCTGAACCTCCCTGCCTCCACAGGGTCGGCGTAGCCCAGCACTCTTCGGTGTATCTCCAAAATGTCGCTGATGGTGACGGAGCCTATTCGTGATACCAGCGTGGTATTTACGTATTTCAAAGCTGCGTGCATGCCGATTACCTCGTTCTGCTCCACTAGGCTTTTTCCAGGAACAGCGTATCTGGTCTCAATGATGTGCCGTATCTCTGACAGCGTCAGAGTGTTCCCTTCAATAGCAACCGTGTGGTAAATGTGGTGATAATAGGACTCTTCCATGACTCGGCGCAGGGCGGAATTGCCTTTGGGGATTGCCATCACTTTTTTAACTTTACTGTCAATAATGCTGAAATACCTCTGGTCTATCTCTTCAACTAAAGGTAGAGTTCGGTCCCGATTGATCAAAGCTTTCTCATTGCAAGGAGAAATGGTCAGCGCTTTGGAGTACAAATAGTCTGCTTGAAGAATGTCTTTTTCCTCTTCAGAAAAGATGCCAAATTCATTCAGGGCATCCACATAATCAGGATCTATTTTGAGGGCATATACAAAGAGTTTGTGGGCCTTCTCCCGCTTTCCTTGACGCTTCATTTCGAGGGCTTGATTCAGAGCAGCTTTGGCTTCTGACTTCACTTCTGAAAGACAATACGAGCAGTTAGATAACAGGGAAGTGGGTTTTACCGAGAGCCTCTGGAAGACTGTCACCAATATGAAAATTAAATAAAGCCAATCCAGAAGAGCTGCAGCAAAGAATTTGTATCCAGCCTTTACCCAAGGTGTAGATGCTTCTGGTGCCTGCAAACACCAGAGGTTTGGGCCGTGTTTACACACCACGTACCTGACGGCACGGCTGTTTCCGGCAGGAAGCGTGGCGAGGCGTGATCCGTGACCAGCACAGCTCAAGCTGGCCGCGCCAGCACAGGTGCAGCTATGCTGGCAGAACTCACTTTTGCTACCAGACTACTCTGCATGAGGATACCTGGTCTTAACTAAGTTCAATGGCATTAATGCCAGTTTTCTGGATATAAGCAGAGTCCACGTTACAGCTGCTAATAGCGCTTCTATCAGTTTTTTTGCTGAAGTATTAAACATCTTCCCAGTAATAATAGCTTCGATGTGATCAAAGACAGAGTGCTAGAATCATGACTCCTTTGAATGTTTTTCAGAGGAATGCCCTGTCCGATAAAGCTAACAATCGCAGCCAGTGTACGCTCCAGAAAGTGAATATTACAGCTGTTTAATGATCACCAGAATTTCAGGGGTAATGCTTTGTAACCCAGGTTACTGTGCATTAAAACACAACTCCAACCTCCAGTTACCTTAATAGAGCTTAGTGTTATATAAAACAACAGGAGGAACTTCTGAGCGATTAAGCAGTGCTGGGAAAGCAGCAGCCCCTCACGCCTTTGTGGCTCACAGCAATGGAATGCAGCTAGCCTGCTGCCTGGGAGCTGGGTGGCAGTGGCACATGTGACCTCTCGGTGATTTAGAGCTGAGTTTAATTTGCAATTGGGTAGCAAGAGTTCAGTACTTGTCTGAGGGTGTGTGGAGATCACCCGGCAGGGGCTGCGGATCCCCAGACACTGGTTGTTGTTACACGGTTACTCAGCTGTTCCCCTGCGCTGTGCGGGGACGGACTCTTACCTGGAGAGGCTTTGCCTTTCAGCACCAGCAGCTCTAACCCGTTCGAGGTCACGCTCAGCCCAGTTGTTTGGCCTGTGTATCGGGTGATCCCCAAGTAGCTGCCCCCCAGTTTGCTCTTCAGGAAGGAGAGTCCTTTGAGCACTGCCTGGCACTGGTCTTCCACAGCAGCCAGCGGCAGCAGCAGCATCAGGAGCGAGCCCAGGAGGAGCACGGCCACGGCCGCCCACCGGATGCGGACCCACAGGGTTATCCATTTCAGTTCAGGATCTGTCGCCATAGACACAAGATTCATCCTGCTTCCAGGACAGACACGAGAAACATCTCCTCCCTCGCTGCTCTGACCTGGAAAGAGAAACAGCTTTTGCTGTAGAGAGCGCTCTGCGTCACGGGGCCAGCGTGGTGCTTGGGCTCTGGTTTTCCGCTGCAGTTACGGGCACCCACCTTCCCCCCTCACCTCTAAGCGTATCAGGGCAGGGACTGACTGCGTGGGTGTGAGCAATATTCGGCATAACACAAATCCCTGTGGGATCCACTATACGTTAATGCAACACAAGCAGCACAAAGAGACGCAGCTTTTGGAGAGAGGCGTGGAGAGGGGAACCCAGCCTCAGCCTCTCCCCCTGCTCAGTACCTTCCCCCGGGCTCTCCCCCGCAGCTGGGCCCCCCTCACCCCAACTCCTCCCGACCTGGGCTCCCCCTCACTGCCACCCTCCTCCCCAGCCTGGTATCCCCCCGGATCCCCCTTAGCTCCAACCCCCCCACACCTCACCCGGGGTCTCCCTCACCCCTGAGGTCCCCCCCAGCCCTCCCTTGCCTCCGGGCCGCCCCCACGCCACCCCCCGTCTCACCTCAGGCCGTGGCCCCTAATACCTCCCGGTATCCCCCCAGCAGAGGCACCCCCTCACCCCAGGTCCCTCACCCCGCGGTCCCCCTCACCCCCGGGTCCCCCCAGCTCGGGGTCCCCCTCACTCCAGGTCCCCCCAGCTCGGGGTCCTCCTCACCCGCAGGTCCCCTCACCCCGGGTCCCCCCAGCCCGGGGTCCCCGTCACCCCCAGGTCCCTCCCAGCGGGGGTCCCCCCAGACCCCCTCACCCCCAGGTCCCCCCCTCAGCCCGGTCCCCCCCAGCTCCCCTCAGCCCCCCCAAACCACCCCCCTCCGCCCGTCACCTTTGGCGCCGCCCTGACCCACCGGCTGCCGGCTTCAGCCTCGTGACCCCGCCTCCTCCAGGCCCCGCCCCCTCGCCCTGCTATTGGCTGAACCGCGCCCCGTCTCCTTTCTCATTGGCGCTCAGAGCAGATTCCTCGCCTTTGCATCCCGCCCCCTTCCTGCTCCCCGCTTCCTGTGGCGTCTTCCGGATAGCCCCACGCCCCCGGCGCGGGAGAGGCTCGTGGAGAGTGATGATTGGTTCATGCTCACGCCAATCTTAGGCGGGACAGCCAATGAGAAGGGAAGACAGGCGAAGGGGGCGGGCCAGTCCCTATTTAAGCGCGTGGAGGCCGCTTCCCCCGTTGCCACGCAACGCGCCGGGGTGGCCGTTACCGGCCGCCTGCGCCCCTTGGGGCGGCCGTTGCCCCCTCGCTCTCCTCCGAGCGCGCCGGGCAGCGAGGAGCTCCGCTCGGCGCCCAGCCCTCCCCTGTGCGAGGGGCGAGGACCCGGGGTGCTGCCGAGGGAGCAGGACGCGTTGCGGGGAGCTGCGGATGATTCGGTGCCTGGTGCCGGGACGGGCGGCTTCCCCCCAGCTGCCAGCGCAGTCAGTCGTCGCTGGCAGAAAAAGAAATGCTCTGGACTGACGGGAGCGAATGGCGGCTGTGCAGTCCGTTCCCTTCTGTGTGACCGACAACAGAGCAAAGGGGCTGCGGTAAACGCTGCTCGCGGGTAGCCGCCCTTGGTGCTGTCCCACGTGCAGCGCGTGGGCAAACGCTGAGGAAAATGGCTCCAGGCTGCTCCTTTGCAGGCTGTATGTGCTGCATTTCTCTGTAATACGTGCTACTGCAGCGCTCCCCAGCTGTGATGGCTTCTGTCCCTCTAGGGTAGTATTTCCCAGGGAGAGTGACATCCACCTGCATCTTCTTGCTTGTGGTTAGTGCTTTGCCCCTGGCTTGGCTGGAGGAGTAGCAGGTGTATCTAAAGCTTGCCGATGGGGCCAGATTGGGGGTTAGCAAGAGCTTTAGGGGGGGGAAAGAGGCAAACTTAAATGGTCTTGATGAAATGAAGCGATGTTCTCAGAGGAATATGAAATTCAAGGAAGACTAGTGCAGCTGGGAAGGTGGAGTCAGACCCAAATTACAGGTAAAGGAATCATGGGAAAGTGGCAAGTTGTGCAGAATATTGGGGGGTTGTAATGGCTCAGAAGTGGAAGGTGGGTTAATGCGGCAATGCCAGAAAAGCCAACGCCTCTCTAGAGGCTGTGGATGAGGAGGGTAGCGAAGGCGGACGTAGTTAATTCCCTCTGTCCAGCTTCGGGTGCTGCCCTGCCTGACCTGGAGACTGGAGGAAGTCCAGGAAATAAGCAGAATGCCACGAGACCTAGAAAACATGACTTATGAGGGAAGTTTGAAGAAAGTGGTGCTTTTAGCAGAAAAGAGGAGATAAGGGTGGCCATAATATGCAAAGGCAGAAGAGTTAAGTTGATAAGAGTGATTGAGAGGGGTATTAAATGCTAGAGCAGTTTCCCTGTAGAAGCTGGATGGTTTTTTAGAGCTGAGTAAGGCAAACCTGAGCTGGGGACGGCAAGGGCAGGCTTGATGCTCCCTCAGCAGGACGTGCGTCATCCCCAGGGCCTGCCCGTGTACCTGTCTGCTGCAGAACCAGGGGAAGGAGCCAGCTCCAAGATGCGTCCTGGTGATTTGAGCACAGATATAGCACTCCTTCCTCCCTCCCTCCGGTGGTGCTCCTCAAAGCCTCGCTTCTCCCTCCCTCCAGTTGGGAGTACATGCTAGTAAATCGCTGCTCCTACCAAAAAGGAGGACCAGGACCCCATTTCCCAAATGGCAACTGGAACGCAGACCTTTCAGAGCTACTTCTTCCGTGATGTCTGTTCAGATGGTGGACTTCCACGGATGGGAAACAAGCTGCCTTTGCACCCGAACGACCAAGGAACCTGCTGCCGGTGCTCAGGTAAGAGCGCTAAGAGGAACCTCTCCTCCGAGTACGGGGCAGTGAGCTCAGCGGTGTGATCCGGGTTGGCTTTGTGCTGCTCCTCGGCTGTGCTGCGTCTTCTACGTCAGCTCAGAGTTAGGGCTGCTGTTGTGTTACGTGGAGGTTTCTAGGGTTATGGACTCCCAGAATAATTTAGGTGGAAGGGACCTCTGGAGGTCATCTGGTCCGGCTGTGCAGAGAGACCCAGCTTCAAAGTCAGGCCGGGTTGCTCAGGGCCCTGTCCAGCCATGGTCTGGTATCTCCAAGGGCAGTGATTGCTCACCCCTTCTGGGCCCCTCTTCCAGTGTTTGGCCATGCTCCCTGTGGAAAAAATCTCATGTTTTATCGCAGAGTTGGGTGCAGAGAGTATCTTCCTTTTCTTACTTGTTTTCAGGCAGCAGTGGGAAAAGCAGTCACCACGCAGTGCTGGGGCTCTCAGATGTTCATTGATTTTATCAGCCTTGACAAAAGCAGCTTGAGGAACTCAGTCCAACCAGTGTCCCTAAAAAGAGACTGACAGCACCTCAGCTCTGAGACCGCTCAGCAGCAAATGGAGCCCACGGCAGTTCCTGCGGCATGAAATTACCGTGTCCGCTGGCTGTTTGGGGCCTGCCAGGGCCTGTTAATGCTGAGGAAGACGTTTGGGGGATAATTAGCATTTGAAGGATGAGCAGCTCTGCAGCTTTCTCTTGAAAGGCAGCTAACAGAGATGGGTATCTCCCTCAGTGCCGATGATATGGTACCCAAGCAGAATTACAGAGAGACTGTAAGAAATGATGTATTTTTGTTTTAAAATTGGTGAGCAGAACATGTAGAGCCTGGTGAAACGGAGGAGAGCAGCACTGGTAGCCAGGCACGCCTGGCATCTAATCCTGGTTTTGGTGCCTCTCGGTAGCCTTGGAGAAGTCCTTTTCCGAGACTGCTTGATGCCTTGCTGTCCCTCGGGGATGTCATTAGCGCTGCTGATTCTCAGCATTTATGTAACACCTCCGTGCAGATTGGTGCCGGCTCACGGGTTGCCATTGCTGGTTATTATTACTTAATATTTGAGGCCAAATTCAGTGAATCTGGAGCAGGGGGATCCTTGCCGGTAGATGGCAGTGACTCATTTTGCTGCTCGGCAGAAACCTCCCCGTGTGCTGCAGCCTCCCCCCCACCCCGGACCTTCATCCCCCTCTGCTTTCAGAGGAGTGATCATGAAAAACACATTAAGGTTGAGAGAGGCTCTGGTTTGCCTTTGGAACTGTTTGTACTGGGTGAAAATTGCCTGTGTGCGCTCCGAGGCGGTTTCCCGGCTGTATTCCTGGTGAGGTATAGCTGTTGCTGGCGGTACAGCTCTTGCGTGTCTGCAAAGCCTGCGTAGTGCTGCATCCGACTGTAGCCATTAGGCTGAACCTTGCGATAATCCTGCATCTCCCAAATTTATGGGAGGTGACAAAACAGAAATTTTAGTGTTGCTTCTTTCTGGCTTTCTTGGGCAGCATGTTAAAAGGAAAAAAAAATCGTTGCAGAAGGGAAGACTTGTCTGCCTCTCCCCACCCAGCCTCCGTGTCCGACTCGTGCTGCAGAGCCCGGAGATGGTGCACTGCAGGCCAGCGTGCTCCGAGCACACCGGCACGCTGCGTGCGGCCGCGGGGGGTTCGTCCTTCTCCAGCCCCGGGTTCAGCTGTTTCCTGTGCTCCGGGGCGATGCCGGAGGGTCTGGCTTGCAGCTGGCTGCCCCCGGCTCTTGGATTAGCCCGAGTGCCGTGGTACGCTTGAGAGCATCGCTTGGGAAAGGCACACGGGCTGTTTAAGGGTCTTGCAGGCAGGGGAAACGGCTGGTTGCAGAGACGGAATTGCATATTGAAGTGTGGGATTTTAATCAATGAACAGATGGGCAAGTAAGAGATCAAACGCCTGGTGGTAAAGCTGTCACCCGGGTCGGAGCAAGGTTGCGGTGAAAAACGGTTCCGACGTTCTCAGTTGCGCTGTTTACAAGGCAAGCGGAAGCGATGTCCCAGATCTGAGTGCTAGCAAGCAGTGCAAAGACCAAAGGGATTTTTAATTAAAGAGAAAATAGAAGGGTAAGCAAAAAGCGAGAGCCAGATTGCGCTGTGGTGATTACTGCTGCTAGCTGCAAAGCGAAGGCAGCCAGCGAGGGGGTTCAAGGCTAAGTGAACAATTTAAAGCTCTCAGTGCAAACATCGAAGATACACAAATGCAGGACTGAATAGATGGCTGGAAACAAAGCGCCGAGAGGGGCAGAAACAGAGGGCTTTGTGGGCTCTCGTAATGAATAATGAGGAATGAGGTTCTGAGACAGATTGGTTTGCGGCACTGGGAATAAAGAGACAAAAGGAAAACTTTCAAAGCGATGCTGCAGCTGAGCACAGTGTTATTCCGGCTAGGCTGGGACGCAGCCATTCATAGCTGTTCTCACATCACAGCGCTAAGCTTGTTCCAAACAGCAGGTCCCAAGCAAAGCTACCCCGGCATGTCTGTGTGTAATGAGAAACACAATTGAGAGGGAAGAGGGGAATAAGGAGTCCCATCTGTGTGGAAGAAAAGCTTCTTCCTTATTGCCCTTGCAGACAGCACAGGTTTCCAATCCCCTGTGCGTTGCTCCGGGTTTGAACATCTGAGAGGCAGTGAGGCGCGGGAATAACCATCCAAGTGGAGCGGTGAATACCGCTCGGCCGGCGATCTGCCTGGCAGGAGACCGCGTGGAAAGGGCAGGGCGGGGGACAGCTCCCTCTTTTAATATTTGTGAAGCCTTTTCTCAGTCATGGTGCTGGCAGCTATGGAAAACTGGGAGAAAACTTAAAATTTGAAAAACTAAAGCTTTTGCCTGTTCAGGTTTTCAAAGTGGGTGCGTATTTTGGGGGAGAGAACAATGTTGTTTCTGGTGGTGGTTCAGGGTTCTCGGCAGGTGTCTTTGAGTGAAAAAGATCAGTTTTTTCAAAAGTTGACGGGTAGGAAACTGCAGTCTCGTGTGTTGCCAGGCTGGAAAGGGCGTTTCTTGGGAATCTCTGTGCCACGGAGCCTTGCTAGGGCCTTCGCTGCCGTTTACGTGCCGTTTACGTGCCGTTTACGTGCCGTTTACGTGCCGTTTACGTGCCGTTTACGTGCCGTTTACGTGCCGTTTACGTGCCGTTTACGTGCCGTTTACGTGCCGTTTACGTGCCGTTTACGTGCCGTTTACGTGCCGTTTACGTGCCGTTTACGTGCCGTTTACGTGCCGTTTACGTGCCGTTTACGTGCCGTTTACGTGCCGTTTACGTGCCAAACTCTGTGGCAGCTCTGCCTCCGAGGGGCTGAGAGAGGGATAAGGCAAGTGACTGCTTGGCTGAACACTTGTCTCCGGCCTGTCCTTGAAGCTGGTGTAGAAATGCTGACTCTATAATAAGAATCGTTTTGGACTAACTGCCACATATACTTGACTAATGTGACTCCACGCCAGGCAATCTGGAAATACATTAAAGCCGTGAGCTGCTGCGCCGATGATCTGCATGTCAATAACAGAAGGGAAATTGCCTCCCGCGGGCTCCTCTCCCTGGTTTGATCCTGCGAGGTGCCAGGTATCCCCAGCTCCAGCTGGTTTAATCGGTTCCAGGAGGCAGCCGAGACCTCCTGGGATAACGAGGTCTTCTGGGGCGAGATGCTCCGCTGGGCTCTTGCTTTCCCCTCCCTGCTCCTCTGGCCAAGTGCGTGGCGGGGTCAGCTAAAAATGCGGAAAAGCGGTGCTTGTTAAGCAGGATTCAGACCTACTGCAGCAAGCACGCTGTCGCTGGGGTCTTGTCTGCAAAATGCATTATTCAGTAGTCAAAAATCCGTACAGTCGCCGTCTCTAGGGCTTGTAATCCAGGACAAGAGGGCTAAAACAGGCAAGAGGGTAGGAGTTTTGTGGGAGCAGATTACGAAGGGAGCTGTTTTCCTGCGTAAGGTTCTCGGCTCGCCCCTGCTAAGGTGCTGCCGGAGCTTCGCGGGTGTCCTGCGGCGGCTCGGCAGGACGAGGCAGCGGCTTTCGAGGCTCAGAGGTGGCACTTTTGCTTGCTGATGTGAAGGTGGCACTGGCTTGGCTGGGCCAGGGCTGGACACGGCCCTTCCCGCGGGCAGGACGGGTCAGTCGGTGCTGTCGGGGGCTCTCAGGGCCTGTGCTCCGGTGGGGGTCCAGGGGAGACCCCCGCGCTGGCCCCACGCCACGCTGTGCTTGGGAAACCTTCTCATCGTGGATGTCCTGCGGCTCTCGCCTCCGGGGCCGTCCTCAGAATGCCCTCTCTGTTCAGCACGGCTCTGGGAACCACTAGATCCTCTTTGCTCTTCCTTTTATTTCTTTTCTTGGTGCTGTTCAGCTGCAGGAGGCTTTGCAGCTGGAGGATGAAGCGGGCCTTGTTGCCCGGCCAGAGGCTCTTCCTCTGCGGCGGCCGTCCCTGTTCCCGTCCCCCCGGGGAAGGTCTTTCTCCTCAGCCCGGGAGGTTGGGACACCTTTTCGGTGCCAGCCCGGGCCCCGCAGCTGCGGCAGCCTTCGCCCACGCCAGCGACGCAGACTGATGCTGAAGTCGAGAGCTGGTGGGTTGCAGGCAGCCGGGGCCGCGGATGGGAGGCTTTCTCCTAACTGCCCAAAGAATAAAATAAAGGCGCCGGAGAGGGTAGGGCTTGCGATCGCTGCGGAGAGGGAGGGGGCGGCCGGGTCCCTGGGGGGCCTCCGGTGCCCCAGCGGTGGCCGAGGAGGGGCAGGGGGCTCGGAGGGGGACGCACCGGGCGTCCTGGCCCCCGGGCGCTGGCGCAGCGGCTGCCTGCTGCCCCCCCCTTGCCGCCGGGCTGGCAGGAGCCCCGGGGGGGGGGAACGGCATCACCGGGGGTCTCTGGGGAAGGCGGAGGGATGGCACGGAGGGGAGCGCCGGCTCGGAGCAGCCTTTCTGGTGGGCCGTAGCTGGGAAGTGGTGGCTTTGCCGAGCTGCTGCCCTGCCCCGGGCAGCTCAGCGGGAGCAGGATCCCCCGGGAAAGGCCCTGGCAGCCTGGGTGCTCCCTACGGGAGGGCAGGTTTGTGCTCCGTGATGCTCCCCGCTGCTCTCGGCTCCCTGCTCTTCCTCCTGCTAGCAGCAGGTATATTTTGCCTGTTGCAATTCCCTGCTGTCTTTGCAGTCTTTATTGCGGAGCTACGCGTATCCGACCACGCGCGCACACCCCCATACAAAGAAACGCACCTCCTGCTCTGCAAACAGGAGCTGTAAAGCAGCCGTGCGTTAGCGAATCTCCGTGCTACCTCTGTCTCTGCAGGGCAGGGAATGTGTCTTGGGACAGCAGGACGCTGGCACCGTAACCCAGCCCTTCGTCCCGGAGGGCACTGCCCGTTCCCTGGCTCGTGAAGCCGGGACCACCGGGCCTTGAGGGAAAATAAGGCTTTTGCAGTGTGGCGGGGTCTTTAATCACCGTATTTGGCCAAATGCCTTGGCCAGCTGACGGGCTTTGGAGGCCAGCTCTTCCTTCAGCCATCAAGTCTTCTATTATTGCTGTTTTCGGAAGGAAGGGCTGGGAGTCCCTTTCTTACTGAGTTGTAATGTTTCCGTCTTGCTCGCCGTGGGCTGCCCATGAGGGCCCCTGCTTGCCCTGGGCTCCCGCAGCCCTGCCCGGTAATGAGGCTCCGTACACGCAGCCTCGAGAGCTGCTGCGGTGCCAAAACCTTGGGGAGGTGAAGCAGGTGCTCTGGCGCAGAGGCCTCGATAAATGCCAGCCACTCCAGCTTTGCTTCTCCATGAATCCGAGTTTCCCAAGGCTCCCAGAGACTGGGATATTCACGTGGCTTTTCATGTGTGTCGATCAGTGGTAGATGATCCTTATAAATCATAAAACATCTCTGTAGCTGGTAACATTGAAATGTAGATCTGACCTCAGGAACTCTGCATGATTATTTTTTCAGCAATGACATTTGGAAACAAACAAAGCAACAGTCGGAATTAATGGATTTGCAAAGCAATCTTTGCTGTTTGGGGCCTCGGCAGAGCGTAGCTGCTGGCTAGAGAGCCCTCTCGGAAATACGGAGGAAGGGGGCATGTGTAGTTCACAGCTTTCTGTGGATCTTATTTCCCTGCATGCTGCTAAATAAAATGTGTCCTCTGCAATTCTTCCAAATTAAAATTCAGGCTCCCCTCTACCTGCTACCGGCAGTGGAACAGAACAGTCCCTGTTTATGACCGGCAGTGTAACTCCGTTTTTATCAGGTTCCTCCAGCACTCTGCAAAAATTGGAGTTGCTAAACATTTCACTTTATATGGCCGGATTTAATTACGTTGGAAATGCAACGTTAAATCTCCTCTGCTGGGCTTTATGGCCCTCGCCGGGAAGCGGCTGAGCGGGCGCTGCGTGTAAATCTGCCTGCGGGATGCGACATGGGCACAGGCACGGGCAGGTTTCCCGGGTGCGTGGCAGCGCGAGGAAGCTCTCGCGGTGTCGTTCACGTGTGGGTCTTTGCCCTGCCGATGCCGGGGACGCCAGCAGAGCCGGGCCGTGTGCTCAGCACGCGCCGTCCGGTCCCAGAGCCCTCGCCGCCGGCCGCGGGTTCCTGGGGGAGCGGTGCTGGGGTGGGCTGCGGCCTGCTGCTTTCCTCGTTCACCTCGGGTGAAGGGAAGTGGAAACGAGGGGTGCGTCGGTGCTGCGAGGCGCAGCTCCTTCCCGGCCGGGGCGTGGGCGCAGCGCGCTGCCGGAGCAGGTCTCGGTGCGCGGTTCCCCGGGGTGAAGCGCCAGCACCATGGAAACAAACCCGGTGAAGCCGGTGCGCACACGCGCACTTGTCTGCGGTCTGGCAGCCAAGGTGATCTGTCTGGACCCGTTGCTGTGCTGGCTGCGAGGAAGCCTTTCTGACGAAGCGCTGCCATCGTCTCTTGCCTTGCAGACAGCTTGTTACCGCTTTCTGGTGCTTGGATCCGACGCCCCTGCGGCCCCGCGGTGGGTGAGTGGCAGCCCGTCGCAGACAGAGCTGCTTTCTGCCGTCCCTCGCTGCGGCTTCCTCGCCTGCCTTTCACTGCGCTCCAAAAACTGCAGCTTGCTTCTGCGCTGTGCGCAGCTAATGATCAGCTAACGCCGGGTGAATAGGAGCCGCATCCTGCATTGCTGGCAGCTGGATGCAGCTCAGATCCTGAAAGCAGGGATGCGTCTGCTGCTTTCGCTGGCTGGGCCGGCGCCGTGCCTTTGCACGGAGGAGCGAAGAGCTTCCCTCTCCTCGGAGGCTCGTCCGGTCTGGAGGCAATTGCGAGAGACTGCCGTTTCTCCCAGACGTGGCAAATGGCTCCAGGCAAGAGCTGAGAGCCCCGTGGAATCGCTTCAGGAGAAGCGGTGCTCGCTGAGTGTTTCAGTAACCGGCCAACGTTGGGCGATAACTCGGCACAGCCCCTCCGTACACCTCGGGGACGGAGTGACGGTGTGGCCTGCCGGTGCTGCCTGCCACAGCTGTGTGGTCAGTACTGCTGAGAGCCAGGGTGATGCTCTCCGCTTACGTGGGAAGCAGCATTTAAAGGCTTTTTGCTCTAGAGGGAAGCAGGAATGTTCCTCCTCACCCTGCATTTATGGACTCCTGGTTGTCCTGGCACATATGCTCCATATATCCAGGGCTTCAAAGGAAGAGAAGAGGCTGAGGATGGAGACAGCCATTTGCTGTGCCATCTGCCTGTGGTCTGGGAAGATGCCGGTGCTCGCCTGGCCTCTGCTCCGGGAAAGCTGGGTCACTCATTTGGTCCAGCTACCGAATTAGTGGGAGTGGGATCGTGCAAAAGCAGCAGTTGTAGCTCCTGTGGGAACCCTTAAATGTCAGGAGCGAGTAGTAGCCTCATCATTTTTGGCTACTTTATTTGCGGATGTTTCACTGAGGCGAAATCCTGCTGGTGTTGGGGTTATATGCATCCCTGGACGCGGGCAGTAGGCTGGGCATGCTGCCTGGTTTCCCAGGCCTTAAAACTGCTAATAAATGGACTTTTGCAGAACCCAATCTTTGCTGCATTTTTGTTCTTGTTTAGTTATTACATTTAGTCTCCAGTGATTACAGAGCTGACAGCTGGTAAAGATTTGCATATGGCATGAAATTAAGTGAGTTCATTTTAATGTCTAATCTGTGCAAAGCTCAAATTTGGTTTCTAAAAGCCTTGCTTTGCCTTATCATTGCTGGCACATCTGCTTCATGCATTAGCCTTTGATTTCTAGAAGTTTATTTTCCCTGTATTTCACTAGGATGAACAATTAGAGCAGATCTTTGCAATCTTTCTTAAGTGCTTTAATACCAGCGCCCGGGATCCTCTGGGGTCTGTAGCAAGCCGCCTGCCTAGATGTTGAGAAATATGTCGCCTTTCCAGTGTCCCTTTGTGCTGAGCACTTCGAGCAGCGTGCTGCCGTGAGAAGCTGCTCCAGCCCTGGCTACCGTGACACGTCCAGCGTTGTGCTCTGCATCACACGGCGCAGCACTAAACCGACTCCTTCCAGAGCGCTGGTCTTTGATCAGCTTCCCTCGAGTGTGCAGAGTTGCTTCTAAGCCTCCATTTGTCCTCGAAGCCTAAGGCAGCGTCAGAACTGGGTTGTGCTATTTATATTCAGTTTCTCCCCAGTCCCCTCTTGTTCACCTCTCGTGCAAAGCGCTGGGGGCAGAAACCACCTGTGCACAGAGCCGGTTGTGGCAGGGGACGTGTTCTGAGACCTCGTCTGCGCTTGGGAAACGCAGACCGCAGTCGCTCGTGTGTGAAGTGCGGGGAGCCCTAGAGCAGCAGGTCCAGCAACCTGGAGCCTTCCCGCCTCTGCCAGTGAAATGGGAGTGCTCCGGCAGGGCCGACTGCTGGGAGCGGGGATGGAGCAGCGTGTAAGAGTAAGGTGGGAGAGGTCAACGGTAATACAGCAGCTGCTAAAACACAAGCCGTGACTAACCTTGTATTTGATAAGGCTGTTTACTGATGTTTTCAGAGCTAGCGAAAATGCTGGATAGAGAGTGTAAAAGCCTTGTAGGACGTATTTCTGTGAATGCAAATGACCTCGTGGACTGGCCTTCAATTAAGCTGCTGCCCCATGATGCATAGCTTTGGGAGAGGGTGGCTGAAAAGCGTCTGGCAGGAATGGTTGGCGTTTGCGAGATGGTTGAATTTCCGATTCACGTCTTCATCCAAGTAGTGTTTGGATAATCCAGGAATGCAAACAATAATAGCACCAAAAAGGAGGTTCTCTATTTCCAGTTGTGAGAAAAGTGGGAAATATTCGGAATCTCCTCAAGGAGTGAGTCTTCAAAACCATCCAGCTGTGGCTCCAGAGCAGAGTTCTTGCGAACGGTTAGTTTTACGCAGGCCAAAAGGGCTCGGGTTCATCCGTGGGCTGAAGGGTGTTTAGACCGAGGCAGCAGAGAAGGCGAAAGCAGGGGCAGCGTCGCTGGAGACGCGCGGGTGGTACTCGCCTGGGCTGGCCACGACGTGTCCTAGCAGGCTTGCTCTAACGTGACTAATCCTAACGATGCTCAAGTTCAAGGGAGAGCTTGCTCTTTTCTTGTGCTTTGCACCAAAGATTTCGGTGAGTGGTTTGACAGTGAGGGTGATGCAAGAGCACAGTAGTCTTGGATTTGTGTAAGGCGCTGGGATTGCAAACCGTGTGAATCTAGCCATGATAAAAGAGCAAAGCAAACTGCAGTTGCCTCTGTGGGAGGTATGACCTTTCTGAGTTTGAAATTCAGGCCTGAGAAAGCAAAATCCTAGATTTTTGGCAAAAGATAGGGGTTTTTCCCCTCCAGATCATCTGGAATAGATTTTTAGGTTTTCTTTCTTTTGCTTTAAACTGTCTTGTATTTAGTAGCAGGACATTAGAGACTGGATAAGGAATCGGGCGGGGCAGAAAAGCACTAGGACTGCAGCTCTTGCACTGGATCCGTTCGCAGAGGCTCTCTTGCCTCCGAAGGGCCTCGTGCTTTCTGCCCCCAGCGCAGCCGAGGGAGGAGCGGGCCTCGGGGCAGCGGCCTCCTCCCGCCTGCCCATAAATGCCGGCAGGACGCAGAGGGAGCTCAGCCCCGGCCCTCCTCGTGCTGGGCGACCTCGGGGGACCGCGCTCGGCCCTTGCAGGCGCGTTGGTCTGCCCCGCCAGTGCAGGGGTTTGCCTCTGGCCAAGGGGCTGGGCCCGGCTCCGGAGACGTGAGCGGTGCCTGCGCTCTGCTTCCAGGCGACCCGGGCTCTGAGCCTCGGGACCGCCCGGTGCCTACGGAGGGCTCGTCCTTGCGCCAAGTGGAAGCGGTGGGGATGCTGCGGGTTGGCGTTAGCGAAGGCCACCTTACGCGGTGCAGGGGAGTTTCGGATGGTGGTAAATCTTGTTGCTGGGAGAAGGGCAAGTTCTAGCAGGGACGGGCTGTTCCTGCGCTGCGCTGGGGCTCCCCTGGGGTCGTGCACACCTCCGCTTTGGCATTTATTAGCACTGTCACTCGAAAGATCTTGCAGTAAATACATCTCGTGGCTCAGGCGCAGCTTGTTCCAAGAAATCAATTTGATTAAATTGAATTGGCTGGAGGTGCAACGTGGGTACGAAAGGCTTCGGCAGAGGGCTGTAAATCCTGCTGTGTCCGGAGCCGGAGCTGGCCCCGCGCTTCCTGCCTTCCCCCCTTCCTCTGAAAGCAAAACCGATTTCTAGTTCCTTCCTCTGTCCTCACTTCTGGTCCTCTCCAGAACCAGAGAGGTTCTCAGGGCAGGGACTGTAGACCAACCATCTTCTGGCCTACAGGAAGCCTTACAAATCGTAGCTGTGTTTTGCACGGAGCCGCATGGGGCTGCGGGCAGAGCTGGGCTCCCGGAGCCCCGGAGCAACCGGCACAGCCGAGACTCTGTGGGAGCCTCTCGGTGCAGGGCTAACGCCTGTCCTTGCCGGCCTGACGCTGAGCATCACCTGCTCGAGGATTCGGCACTTCTGAGGCCTCTTTGCATCATTACAAGGAAACACTAATTTGCTTGGAGTAATTTATTCTGCACCGGCTTTGCTGCTCTGGGGGCAGTAAAAGCAGACAGGTTGATCTCAGCTGTGTTCGAGTGCCGCATCCCTGCTGCCTTCTGCGCGTAACTGCTGCTGCGTCTGGGCTCCCCGCGCTGCCGTGACTGAGCTAAAACACAAACAGCTCCTGGGTTAATGAGATTAAATGTATCCAGTGGAACATCTCCATTTGTCTGGAGGGTGCTTTTTGCCCAGGCACTATTTAAATCATGCACTGAGGTCCTGGGGTTTTGCAAACCTGCATCTCTGTGGACACCTTCTCTAATTTTGGGGCCAGGCGGGGCTGATATTTCCCTCCTGGGTTCATCCAGCCGTTCTCCGGTGCTGAGCCTGGCTGGCAGCCAGCCGGAGGGCTGGTCCCCCCCCCGGCGTGTTCCTGCCCTGATCCCCGCTGCACCTACACGCGCTGCTTTGGCTGCTGAATGGGAGGAGAGGGGATTTTGAAATAAGCACAGCGGGGAAGAAAGCCCCATCATCTAAAGCGAGCAAACAAAATCTCATTTTCTCCTTGAATTTCTGCAGCCTGAGCAGCAAGCAAGCAATTATTTCCCCATGCCTTTGCTGGGCGATCTATAATTCCCGAGCGACGGGGACTAGCGCTCGGAAGCGCCCTGCTCTGATGGATGCCTGGGCGCTGCAGGGCCGAGGCTCTGGCACGGAGCCCTTCCCCGCCGGCCGAGCACTCGGTCAGCGCGGCGGGAGAGACCCTCCGCCGTCCCGGCCCCTCGGACGGGCAGGGAGCGAGGCCCGCGGTCGCTCCCGAGCTGTCCGGCGAGGCCGGGAGCAGTGCCGCTCTCCAGCGAGGTGTGGAAGGAGCGGGCGACTCCTTGTTGCGTTTTTCCCCTTGGCGCGCGGAGTTTTATGTACTGTAAAATTTGTTGTTTTATTGTAAATTGCATTTTGGATGGGGTTTGTGCAAGGAGCGCGGCTAAGTATAACTAAAAGGCGATTGTTCTTTCTTTCAAGCATGGCTTTAATTTTCCCTCTAAGCCCACGGCACACGAATCCAAATCCTCCGTGGTGGTGAAAGATGATGCTGTTCACCTCACCTCTCTCAGCAGTAGTTTTGCAGGGTTGGAGAAGACCTGGGTGGTTCAAGGGAGGTAGCTGAGGGTGGGCAGGGGTGCAGGCTCGGTCCCTGGGGGGTTAGATCTTGTCCCCTAAATCCCCGCTGCAGTAGCTGTATTTATTTTTGGGCCTCCCGCTGCGCAGTGCTGCCGTTGAAGGTGCCTGAGCTGTTAGGGGGGGAGGCACCGGGCCTGCGTGCTGCTTTCTCGTCCCCCGTCCTCGCAAGCATCTCCTTCGTCCTCGCTTTGCTCCGCGGAGGCGCAGCGAGAGCATCCGCCCGCCGCGTGCTCGGCGCAGGGCAGAGCCGGGACGGGCTCCGTGGGTCGGCTCCCATGACGGCTCCGCTTCGGAGAGAGGCGTAATCCCGGTGCCATGTGTCCTTGATCTCTACTTCTGACCTTCTCCTTGGGTCCTTTCGAGGCTTTCTAGCCCCTAGCAGAGCTCGGCGTGGTGGGGGTGCGAGACTGCAGCGCGTGAGACGAGTCTGCCTCGATCCCCGGTGCTGCCGCAGCCGAAAGCCTCCGCAGCGCGGGTCTGGAGGCAGCTCGCTCCTCGTGACACTGCAGTCGTGCAGTTTGTCACCGTGTCCCTCCGGCACGTGGCACCCGCGCCTGGAAGGAGCGCCCGGCAAGCAGGCAGCTCGGCCCCGGCCCAGGGCTGCTGGGCAGGACCGCGTCTCCCAGTCACACCGCGGCGTCTGGCCCAATCTGCCCTTGCTGACGGGCAAGCTGCTGCTGGGATGGGGCTGTGCTCCGGGAGGGATGGCTCCAGGCCCCTGGCGCAGCCGAACGGCAGCCCGTTGCACTCTTAATTTCCAGAGAAACTCAGAAAAAGCCCTCCCGGCCCAACTGGCTCTTTTTTGGTATTCTAGTGATGTTCAAGTTGGTTCTCTGCCTAATTAGCTTGTAAATATTACTGCAAGTTGTTCCTCTTTTTGGGCCAAGCGCACCATATTCGCTGGTAAGTGGAAGGAGAAATGCATAATGCAGGCCACAAGGGAAAAGCCTGGTTTTTTCCTCTCCTACTTGCAGCACAAGCTGCTGCTTCAATGAACGGAAAGACGCAGCTCTGAGGAGCATCCCTTCCTGGTTGTTGGGGGAGGAACAGAGGCACCTGGTTTGCCAGCATGGAAGTTTCTCATGAGGGGTGTGGATAGCCATGGCAGAGGGTGTAAACGCGTCCTCCTGTGCTAATGCTCGGTGCTGGCCGGGTGCGTAGGGCAGGTCCGGGAGGAAGTCCTGGAGAGGGTCATCAGCCCCTTGCGTTCAGCCCTGCTGGGGTACCTTGCCCAGCAAGGAGAGCGGCGGGTTGCACAAGTGATGCATTTAGGCTGCTCCGTTTCCGTGAAGGCCTTTCATGCAGATTGATGTGCTTGTTTCACAGCCGTGCCTGTGCAGTGGGCTCTGGATTCGCGGAGAGGTGCGTCGTTGGGGATGCTACACAATAGCTGGTTGGGCGGACAGACATCCCAAAACCTTAGACAAATGTAAAATGCTCAGATCCCGCCTGCACAAGGGAAGAAGAGGGAAGGAGGGGGTGCCTGATGTACAGCCCAGTTCTAGACATAACCACGGTGGACAAAGCACACCGCCAGTTCTCCCTGTCCAGAGCTGCAAAGAGCGGCGGGTCCGACCTCTCCCGCCTTGCCTTCCCCTTCCCGGCCCTGTGCGCTTGAGAGGATCTTGCTCATGTTTCCCGGCTCTGGAAGTAATGAAGCACAATGACAATAATGTTTGGCAGCTCTAGAAGGTATTTCAGGATATTCAAGCACCTTCCAGGTCTTCATACATTATTTCTGTTTCGCATGTGCGACGCAAAGTGCAAAGAGACTCTGCCGTTGTGTGTGTGAGACCAGACCCAGGGACTGTCCCCTCTGGGCTGGGTGGAGATGGGAGAGTGGCCAGGTTGTACCTTGTAGTTAAAACATGATCCAGGGATGTGCTGCCTCATCCTTGGGTGGCCTGGGCTTGGCTTCGTGCTGGTCCTTATTTTTGCGATGGGCTGTTGATTGGGAATTGCCCGGAACAGCAACGCCCCGGGCTGCCTGCAGCCTCAGCGCCCGCACAGCCGCAGGGGCTTTGTCTGTCTGCAGAGAGACCTGCTCCATCTTGTCCCCGTCTCGAGCAGCTGTGTCACCTCCATGCAGGTGGATGTCGCCATCAGCAGTATCATGCTCCTGCAAGGGTGTTTGATGGTTGTACTCCAGCAGCAATTAGGGAAATGTCCCTGTGTCAACTGGATTACCTGCTCCTCCGTATAGCCCTGGAAAGCGGCTCATCTCTCCTGGGTGCCGCCTCGCCTGCCTGTCTGTGCTGAGCAATGCCTTTGCTGGAGCTGAATATGAATTTTTCGCTGTGGAGCTGTTTAAAATATGCTAGGCAGGGGAAATCTCGTTAGGGCTGGGGCTGTACCTGGAGACCGAGGCTGGAGAAATGCAATTTAGCACTGTAGCTTCTCATTAAATGACTGCAGGGCTTTGAGAGGGGTGTTTGCATAGACGGGGCTCGACAAGCAGCCCTGGGCTGTGCGATGCATGGGGCTCGCTGCGCTGGGAGGAGATGGGGACGAAGCGTGGCCTGGCCTCCCTTCAGCTACGTGACCAAGAGGCCTCGGTGGCCAGCGTGTGCCGTGGCTGTGGCCACCGGGACTTGGGGACGGCTCTTGGAGACTTGCCTTCCCTGTGCCCTGACCCGGCCGGAAGGCTGGAAGATGCCCGGCAGGCTGGGGACTGTCTTGGGGGAATGCACGGGAGAAATGGGGCTCGTGCCAGGCGGCCGTTTTGCTGGGAGGCCTCCGAGAAGCCTTAGAAGCAGAGCGTCGGTTCCCGAAGCACGGGCAGTCCCGAGCGCGGAGGCGGCCCGGGAAGGGCGGTGAGATCCCGGGCGCCTCGCACCAAGGAGCGCGGGAGCGGGTTGCACTGCACGGAGAGGCCGCAGAGGTGCTTGGCGTGCTGCAGGCTTGCGAGGTTGCAAACGTGCTGCTCGTGGTTTGAGGAGGGCTCGGGACTGAACACCAGAAGGGCCGAGCATCGCTCTCCGGGCGCGGGAGCAGACCGAGCGGCAGGGATGTAAATCTCCTCCAAGCAGGAGGTGGCAGGACAGGAGATGCGCTGGTCCCGGACTGCCGCGTGGAGCCGCTCCCGGCACGGCGGGGCAGAGCCCGCAACGGGGTGGGGAGCGGGGCAGGAGCTCCCCGGCAGGCCGGGCCAGGCTGAGCCTCCTCGAGCTCCTGCGTTTGGGCAGAGCTTGGCTTCTGGCGTCCTCGGAGAAGCCGTGGAGTCTCCCATTTTCAAGCTCTCCTCGACACAGACTGGAATCGTGTTCGTGTTTCTGCTCCATGTTTCTTGGAGTCAGTTCAGCTTTCCAAACCCGAGCGAGAGCTACGACGACTCCGGCAGGAATTAAAAGCTGTGCAAGCCCTCGATTGAAATCAGCTTGTATTTTATGGGTCTGCGACAGCTAAAGCAGAAGTTGTTCCCCCGATAAGTATTATTTTGGATCACAATAAAAGCCACATCAGACCCAGGCTTTCGGCAAGGCTCGTTTTATAGCGGTTATTAAAGGCTGAAGTGAACTGCTTGGGGATGGGCCCCCGGGTGCATCAGCGAATAGAGAAAGCAGAGGATCAGATAAAATGAAACATGTTTCAGGTCTCTGAAAACCATCTTTAGAAAGAGCCTGGCATTATTATTTTCAGTCTAATGTTGTTTTCTGCCTAAGTAATGTCAGGGAAGCGTCTTGAATAGCGTGCTAATTTGTGAGGGTCCCAGAGGCATGGCGTTTGGAAGGAATTGGATTAACACTTACGAAAAATAAATTACAGGCTGAGTGCTCGTTAGACGATTTTGAATTAATTTATTGATCTGGGCTGGAGTGTTAGAAAATAGAGGGGAAAAATAACTGACAGCACTTTATCCCCAAAGACAGGCAGTTCTGCTGAATAAATGCAGCAATCGGGCAGCGGTTTTCTGGAGACCTGTTGGGTCTGAGCGCGGGTGTCGAGGGCGAGCGGGAGCTCACGGCTGCCGGCATCCTGGGGCAGCCGGTTGCAGAGCCAGCCCACGTCCTGGGTGCTCCCGGCAGCCCGGTGCTGCCTCTGCTCCTCCGGGAGCCCTGCTAATTGCCCCCCTCGTTCACAACTAAAGCGTGATCAGCGCGAGCGAGTTCAGCGCTCAGCCCAGCCGGTGCAGTGAAGCCTTTGAGGAGCGTCGCTGGCGAAAGCTCGGAGCGGGTATCCGCGGCATCCTGCGTCCGCGGGGTTTGTGCTGCTGCCGGGTGCCGCGTCGCCCGCCCGCGTCTCGCGGCCCTGCCGCACGCACCGTGGCATCGCGCTGTGCTCGCGGAGCAGAAGTGCGGACGTGCCGAGGCCCCGGCAGCTTTGGTTACTCCCTGCCCTTCCTTCCCCAGCGGCACCTGACGCTGCAGAAAGAGGAATGAAGCGGCTTGCGGGTGCCTGGGCACGCATGTGCCTGGCGCTGGCTGCAAGCTCCCTTTCCCCAGAGAGGCGCTGGGCAGCTCGTGGTTGCAGCGGGTCCGTCAGGCCCCGAGAGCAGTTAGCAGCGTTACCAGCAAAGCGCTTCTGCTGCTCAGCTGCTGCGAGCGTGTGGCCTGCTGCGAGCTGCTGGGGGGCAGTGCCCTGAGCCGGGGGGGGCAATGCCCTGAGCCAAGGAGAGCTTCCTTCGCCCAGCTGGGAGGGAAGGGGAAGCAGGCTCTGAAGGATACCGCGTCCGTTCGCTGCTCTGGGAGAGCTCTGGCCGTGGCTTGGGGTCAGTCCTGTTGACTTGGCACAAACACGGAGCAAAAAGGTGCGCAGAAACGTACAGCAAGGCAAAGCGACCCGTGAGTCGTTGCAGACTGCGATACCTTACTTGTTCCAGGCAAAGAATGACCAACTGGGTCGTTTCCATAGTGGTTCTTAGCCTGCAGATGGGCGCTGATCTCTGCACGTGCTCCCACGTTTCTGGGTGTTCACCTGTCCCCTGGCACGGAGGGGTGGCCCTGGCCATGGGTAGAGGGGATGCTGCTCCAATCTCCGTTAATCTCTGATTAATGAAAATAGCTCCGTATACGGACGCGTTTCTGCCCAATTTGGACTCCAGCTTTCCCGTCCCTGTTGGGTGCTGCAGCCCTGGCAATGTGCAGAGACGCGGGGCGGTGAGCGACCATGCAAGCTGCTGGTGCCCGCGTGGAAAAAGCAAGCAAACCGGGTCAGCTCAAGCTGAAACCTTTCTTTTGCCAAGTATTTGTGGAAACCATAACAGGCATTTGCGTTCAAGGCGGATTTTTTTATTGCTGCTCTCTCCGCCTGAAGGAGCTGTGCCCTCTCGAGGTGCTCCCCGATTAGTCTGGGCCTGCTACGGCCAAAGAAGTTTGATGTGAAAGCTGGAAACTTGGCAAACTTCTGCTGTACAAAGTGAAGCTGGTGTTTCTTTTTAAAGGCTGAAAGCAAATACATCCCAGGAGCTGACAGTCCATTAAAAACAGAGATAAGAGTCTCCCGGTGCCGCTCTGTTGGCAGTCGTCTGGCTCCCCATATTTGCTTGATAACGTGATGGCTAGCGCAGCAGGCACCGATATCTAAAAATAAACGAGGGAGCTGTTCGCTCGGGCTCTGGGTTAGTCTGGTCTGGGGGAAAATGGTGCATAGTGCAATGTCAGTAAATCACACTGCTCTTTTTTAATGTAAAGTACCATTTGCAGTGCCGTGCCGTATAAATAAAGAGCAGCCGTAATGAGGTATTTTTCAGTACTTTCTTCCACGCGTACCGCCAGCGCGGGCACGTTTCCCCCCGCGGCCGCTCTCGCTGGTGCTGCCGGCCCTGCTGCCGGTGAGGTTTTGCTCCCAGCCGTCTGCCCGGGCCCCCGGCCCCGGGGTCGGTGCCTCCCCGAGCCGCATGGCACAGCCACCCCAGGCCGGCGCTGAGTTTGGAGCAGCCTTTTCTAGGCCAACGGTCCCCAGAGGCCGTGGCCGCGTCCCTCCGGATGGACGGAGGATCTCTGGTCCGCGGGTGGGAGTGTTGCTAATTTACATCCCGCTATTTGCATTACAGACCTCCTGCAACATAACCCGCTTGTTAAAGTAAATTAGCTCATTAACTCTGCCCGCAGGGAGCTTTGTCTTTAGGGGGAAAAAAAGAAAAGTGAAATTTTCACTCCGAACTGGGTCGAAAGCTTTTCTTTCCCTTTATTTTTTTTCCCCTCCTGAAGAGAGACTCGAACTTTGTTCTGCAGAGATGCTGGTGCCTCGGCCGCGGATGATTCACGCTCTTCCTTGGCGGCAGAGATAAATTGTCCCGAAGGAAGGGGCCGAGAAATACGGGGGCCCCCGTGCCGCCGGGCGAGGGCAGGCCTGGCGCGCGGGGGAGACGGGGGTCTGGAGGAGAAACAGCACTCTGCATTAACCGATTTGCCAAAGTCTAATGAAACAAGAGCCTCAAGGCTTCTGTTAATTAACAAATTAGCTCATCAAGACTGTCCCTAATTTGTCTAATATAAAGCTGTCCTATTAATTAAACAAGAGCACGGCTTTTAATTTGCCTGGCAAAATCACACATTTAATTGATAACTGGCTCATTTAAATAGTTATTTTTGAAATTCTCCAAAACAAGTGCAATCAGGAGAATAGTTGGGCCAGGGCTTAGCGCGTGCGTTTGCTCGGTGTCGCTGGCTTTCCGCGTGCAGATCCCGGCGGGAGCGTGCGGGGAGCGGAGGGAGGTCCGCGCTGGCGTGGCCCGAGGAGAGGTGCTGAGGATCGCCCTGCCGGGGAGCACCGGGCAGACAGGCTGGCCTAGGGCTGGGAAAGCACCGCTCTGCCCTTCGCCGTCCTGCCAGCCACCCTCCCCTCCGAAGCAGGGAGCGCCGGCCCCTCGATTGACCCGGCTACTGATACCGTAATTGGGTCTGATTGCATACAACTGTTCGTTCCTCTTCCTCTGCACACCGGTAGCTTGGTTTTTTCCATGGCCTGCAAGTCATTTGGCAGAAGCTCTGCACCAACTGCTCCCGAGCAATCCCTTGGGCTTGCTGGGAATGCAGTAACTGAGCACTGGGAGCTGCGACGGCAGCTGACGCCCCGGGAAGCGCCGAGCGGGGCCGCGGCAGCAGGCGCGGGGCGAGCGAGCCGGGCACCGCTGCCGCACGGTGCTGCCCGCAGGACAGCCAGGTTTGCAGCCCCTCTCCGCGGGGCGAGCCTCCAAATCCTCTGTGCCCGTGTGCAATGAGAGCAGAGGGTTGAGTTAACTGAGGTTTGGAGAGCGCGCTGGGCTGCACGGCGCTGCTGGAGCCGCCCGTCGCTGGGGCAAGGCGCTGCTCGGCTGCAGCAAAGTCTCCATCAGGGCACATCCAAGTGGCACCAGACCACGAGGCCTTTGCAGCAAATTCCCCGAGTCTGAATATTGTCCTCCCACCTAAAAGATATTACTCCAAGTCTGAAAATAGTTTTTTTAAAAGCAATTAGAAAAAATTCCCGACAACTTTCCTGGAAGGCTCCAAACCCTTCAAGGTGAGATCTGCCAGGCAGGGCCTTGCCGGTGCGGAGAGGCGTCCGTTCGTGTGACGGCTGTAAAGCGCTCGGCGAGGAAGGGCAGCCCAGGAAAACGCGTTCCCGTGTCTCTCGGGAATGGCTGTGCTGTCCTTCCTCCTTGAAGGCAGCTTCAAAGCCTGCTCTGCTTCGTGCTCCCTGCAAGCAATAAAAGCTTCTTGAGAAGCTTTCGGCGGTCGGTCAGTCCCACGGCCACAATTTCTTCCTCTGCTTGAAGGACGGGGAAAAAAAGGGTCGCCGCACATCCAAACGGTCTCCGTGTGGGATTAATTGCGTGCCCAGAATCCGCTCGGCGATAAGCGCCGTGGAAGCAGCGTTGTGCCGGGGGCTCTCCGGGCTTTCGGCTAGCAGCTTCCCGCGCTGCCGCTTCCCCCGTCGCCAGGCTCCCGGGACGAGGAGAGCAGCTGGGCTCCCACAGCAGGGTTAATTCTTAATGGGAGTCAACAGTGCTCCGAAACAACAGAGCAGAGACAAATCGAGCTGCAAACTGATCTCTTTTTAAGTAAAAACTTAAAGATAATTAGCGAGGCTTAAAAGAGAAAGGATCTGAACAAATTAATCCCTGGGCCATGGTGGGGCGAGGCCTCCCCTCCTCGCAAAACAGCTGGTACCGAAGGAAAACTCCCAGTTTTTCTTCTCGGTTTTACCAGTGTTTTTTTCTAAAAGTACAGAGGAGTCTTAACAAGCGTGCAGGTGAATTATGTGGAGTTCTGTCTGCGTTTTCAATTTAGCTCTATTGATTTATAAGGTCTTTTCAATTACTGAATTCTTCTTGGTGGCAGCGTGCAGAGTAACCGTACGTGAGCTTCATGCTCTATCGATCCCAGGTACTTAGGAAGGGGCCTTCTCCGCCTCCGGTTTAGATTGATGAAGACACAAATAATGAGGATTTCCTATGCAACATTTATTAAATGAAAATCTAGAATTCATTAGTGCAAGAACTTGTCTTATACAAAGAAAAGACTGGAGGAAAATAGGAAGTGCGGTAGTTATCCCGAGCATAATATATGAAGCAATTTGAATTCAGGAGAAGGCAATTTGAAATCTTATTAAATTTTCTTCTCTTTTTTTATTGTCTGAGCATGGTTGGGCGATTTCTGAGGGAGCCGTAGATTAAAAAAAAAAGTGGGTAAGACTGAGCTGATGAACTTCTCTCCCTGCTGAACTTTGGCTGTCGGCTCTGTTTTGTGGCTCTCGGATAGGAGCTGTCAGTCCGAACCAGACGTTTCGGGGGGAGAGAAGAGACCGCGGTGGGAGAGGAGCTTGGTCAGGTAATTTGCTGCCTGTCTGCTGAGCATCGAGAAGTTCAGAAATGTTGTTGCAATAAGGCAAAGCCCCCTCAAGCGTTCGAGTTGGTGGATCCGGGAGAAGCCCCGCAGGTCTGATGCTGCCGTGCCTTTGCCGACGTTGTGGGCAAGCAGCAATCGCTAAGCTTCTCCGTGGGCCCAGCAGCGCTTGCTTTTGCTGCCCGGAGCATCCGTCAGCCCGTCACGGCTTTGGACGCGGGGCCCAGGGCTGCACCGGTCGGGACGCTCCGGTCTCGACTGAAGCTAAGCGGTTGCGGCACGGCCGCGGCAGCCGGGGCTTGGCAGAGTGTCTCCCCTCTGTTCCCACGCGCTTCCTGGCACCGAGATGACGATGGTCTGAGGGAGGGAGCTTTGCTGGAAAACATTTAATTACCGGAGCAAGCTTGTGGCTGCTTTGCTGCCCTGGCAGTTCGTCGATCCCACGTGTTGTGCTCCGTGCGGGCGGGTTGCGAGGCTGCCTTGCCCTGGGGCTTTTTGCTCCCGTCTTCCCTCCTCCGTGCACCAGCGTCTCCATCACCCCTTCTGCCGCTCCCACGAGCCCGGGGACCTCCATGGCACATCCCCTCCCCGCGCCGGCGCTGCGGCAAACCAACACCGCGGGGCAGAAGACATCTCCACGATAGCGACAATACCAGCTCCCAGCAGGAACACATAAATCTCGGAAATCTACCCAAATACAGGGCAGCTCTCACCATTTTGCATTCTCTTGCTAGCAACTGTGTTGGAGTATTAATAATCTTTTGGTGTAAAATTACTGCATTTTAAAATTTCATTATGTCTTTATGTCATGGGACATAAAGCAGAGGGAAACCTAATTAAATTACCTAGAAATACTGCCCCTGCTTCCCTGCAGCGGAGACGGGAGAGCGCAGCAAGGATGTGGGCTGGGAGGTGGATGGGGAGAGCAGAGCAGAGCGATTGGTGATGGGAGAAACCCGCTTTGGGTTCTCGCGCGGGACCGATGCTGCGGGCCGGGTTAGCGAAGAGCCTGACGTCCCTGGAGGGACTTTGTCGGCGGAGCCGGAGGGGTCTGTGGTGCCGGGAGCAGCAGCACGACGCTCTGTCGGGACGCGGGGCTGCTGGAGGGTCTGCCGCTGCGGGCATCTCTGCGGCGCCTGGGCTCCGGGGAAGCAGAGGGAGCCTTCAAGGGGGAGAAGGCGCATCGTGGGCACGCAGACCCTGCCCTGGCCTCGGCTCGCAGCGTCCCGTCCTGCTGCTCCTCGGATGAGTCTACGGTTCAGATTTCCCCACGTCCTCGCCCCGATCCCAGTGATTCCTCCAGCTTTTCAAGGGATCCAAATTACGCAGCTTCCATCTTCTCCTGTCAAAATTGCAACCAAGGTGCAACCCGTGCGCAGGGAGGGAGAAGGAAACTCGCCTGCTGTGCTGTATAAACCAAGCACTGCGCTGAGGGTATCCGAGCGCTCATCAGCCCTTGCTCTTACCTGGAATGGAGCCGGCGCCCCGCGTCAATGTGCTGTGCAGGCACCCTAGTCAAAACTGCCTGGGAACGATCCGTAATTTATGTCCCCAAAGCATCTGGACCATTTAACTCCGTCCCTGATGGGGAGCTTGTCGTCAGCCCTGCTCCATTCCACCTTCAAAGCATATATCATCACCGCGCACCGCTCGGAGCCGGAGTGAAGGAGGACTGAAGAGGAACGTATGGAGTGAAATAGTGATTGTGCTGGCAGACAGTGGAACAACAAAACGCGAAAAGACTTGTCATCGTGCAAATAAAACTTAAATGGGTCCTTGCTTTGTAGAAGAGTTTTCGGTAGCCCAGAGCATGTGTATAAATTGCACTCAAGTCAGCAGGTGCTGACGCTGGGTCTGTTTCTCAGATAAACGGGCTGCTGCGGCACACCGCGACGTGAGGAGGACCGCGTCGGCGGGGACGGCGGTGTGCCTCGCTCGGCGCGGGAGCTGGGCTCGCGGGACGCGGCGTGCCGGGGCGGGCGGGCGAGCGGAGGCCGCTGGAGCCAGGAGCACGCTGTGCTGCGGGAGGAGGCACTGGGCAGCCCGAGGTTTGTCTTGACCAGGATCCCCCGGTGAGAGCATCCAGCTGCACGCAAGGCACGTGCAATGCCTGGCCTGTGGTTGTATCATCCCAGCTTCTGCAAAGAAGCTTTTAGGAGCTTTCTGAGCAGGGGGTTATAACCAGAACATCGTATTTAGCAGCTGTTGGTGGATCTTTCTTCCACGAATTTGTTTCATCCTGTTTTGAACACGTGCACGGCTTCGTCTTCCACACCCTCCTCCAGCGGTGAGCTCCTGCAGAGGAAGAGGGCCTCCGTCGTCCGAGGTTCCCCAGGGGAACGATGCCTTGCGCTTTTTATCTTCCCTTCCAAGGCAGGGCCACGGCTAGCAAGGACAGCGAGCATCCTGCCACCGCCTTCGTCCGCAGATCTGCAATCGTTCGGGGGGTTTCTGGAAGCCCCGGGTGAGCTCTCACCTGCGGGGTGCCGGCAGGGAGCAGTGGCTGGTGGCTTCTTCCAGCGCCGCTCTTCCGTGCGTCGTTCCGGAGTGACCGGGCTGAAAGGAGGGAAGGACAGGAGGAAGAAGACACCCTCAGCTCTGGGGAGAGACTGAACCGGCGCTGCCCTTGGGCTGTGCAGCCTCGAGCTTCCGTCAGGTTGTTACGTGGGAGCCGGTGCTCCTGCTCTGCGGATGCCAGGGCAATTTGGACGCTTTGCAAAGGGCACTTCGTTACCGCGCTCTCGCCCCGGTGCGACGAGTGCAGCCCCCGCGCCTGCCGCTGAGCCGGAGCGACGTGGCAGCAACAGCGCCGTGCACTTGCTGTTTCGTCCATGAAATCGCCTTGACGGAAGACGGGAAATAAACTCACTCACGCCAGATTTTTCAAGGTCCATAATTAATAGGGAAGCCATCTGCAAAGGGAAGAAGGGAAAGCGTTGCCTTCAGGAGGAAGGGGGGGAGGGGGGGACGGTTTTGGTGCTATTTAAAGCAAAATATAAAAAGGCACCACGCTGGAAGTATTTTAGTTGGTCCAAGTTCAGCAGAGTTAGTTTCTGGGGAGCCGCTGCCTGTGCTGCGCAGGCGCTGTACATCTCTCCCGGCTCTCGCGCCCGTGCCGCCGGAGCAGGGCGGCCGCTCCGCGCTGGCACCAGCTCTGCAAACCCGCCCGATTGCCGCCGCGGTGCCCGGCCAGGTAAGGACGAAGCGTTCGCGTTGGCCGGGGTATCCCGCGGAGGCGGGTGCCGGGGGGTGTTTGTCCCGTTAGGGTAGGGTGGGAGAGGGCTGGGGGGCGCGGGGCTCCGGGGGGACCCGGGCCGGCTCCTGCTCTTCATCTGTGCTGCTGATTCTGCCTCCCACCGCTGGTTATTTCGAAACACCTTTGCGTCCCTTTGATGTGGGTGCTTCCGAAGTCCCCGCAGCGATTTTCTGTGGTTTTGCTGCGGCTTTGGGGAGGGTGGGAGCGGGGAGGAGGGCACTGCTGCTGCGGGCGCTGCTCTCGGGCACGGTGCACGCTGCACGGTGGCACTTGGCTCGGTCCCCAGCGGAGATGGCCTCCAGGACCCATCCGTGTGGATGCGGCTGCCGAGAAGGTGCAGTCTGTGCCGTGCACAGCCCGCGGCGCTGCGTCGGTGCCAAGACCTGCTAGCTGTCGGTGCGGGTGCAGCCAGCCGGGACGTGCCCCGGGGCACCAGCCCTCCGCGTGCCTCGGTGCCTGCAGCGCTCCCGGCTTCAGTGACTTCCCTGGGGGAAACCCCTGGCCCAGCCAGGGCTTGGGCCTGAGCAAGGTGGTTTTCCTGGCGGTTTTCCTGGACGCTAGGGCAGAACGCGCCCTCGTAGCCGAGGGAAAAACCCTGTGGGATCCGTCTCGGATTTCACAGAGCCGGAGGCAGATGGGATCTGAGACTCGCTTTATCCAAATTCCCCAATTTGGGGGATTTGAAGGAAGAATTTCCTCTCTGCTGGGTGGTCTGGCTTTGGCAGGAGCTGGAACCAACAGGGCTGAGCCTAGCAGAGCCAAGCCGAGCAAACCTCCCAGGCGGCCCGGGAGGGCCCAGCACGCTCGTCTGCAGAGCCGTCTCTGCCCGGCAGAGCAGCACCGCGGTGCTTCCCGCGCCGGCTCGTGCGCCAGTGGCACTAGGCAGATGCTGCCCCGGTAACAAACCCCCCGCCCGCGGTCCCCGAGCCGCTGCTCTAGAGGCTTCGACTGTTGAGAGAGACGGAGACCTGCGGCACGACCTCGGTGCACAGCTCGCCGTTCCCTGGCGTGCCGCGCTGCTCCGCGGTGCGTTGCAGGGCTGCCCGGCGAGGGGGGCCGGGATTACTGACGGGATTACTTCTGTGCTCGCAAGCAGAAGCGCCTGCTGCCTTTGGCAGGGGAAGTTCCCCGCGCGGGGGAAGCGGGGCCAGGCCTTCCCGCTCCGGGAGCTGCTTCCTCCCGCCGGGGTCGGGGCTGCCCGAAGGCAGGGACGGGCATCGCTGCTGGTCGCGGGCGCTCCGGCGGCTCCGCTCGCTCCGGCGGCTCCGCGTCCTGCGTACCGGGGGCGGGAGCTGCCAGTGGCCTTGCCGGGGGTTTTGCCTCTTCCTCAAATTGTGGCATTTCTGGGCAGGAGCTTTCACAGCTACCGCTTTTCCTTCTGCCCTGGGCTGTGGGCGGAGAGGAGAAGAGGGGCTGTGGGCTGCAGCCTGCGCAGGACGGGTGAAACGAAAGAGCAGCCGTCCCCACCTCGCCTGGTCGCCGAAGAGCTCGGTGGGACCCTCCCCGCCCCTGCCTCCCCCCCACGCTGTTCTCGTTTGGAAAGTCAATGCACACTAATTGGCGTGCCATAAAGAGGATGCTTTAATTAGCCTGGCTGGGGCAAATGTAGGCAGAGGACGTGGCCGCACTTTGAAAGATAAGAAGTGAGACACTGAGAAACAGCCACCTTGGTTTTAAATAATTTAGCTAATTAACTGGAGCCGATGACCTGGACTCTCTCAGATAACGAGCGTGGTGCCGCAGACCCGGTGAGCGGCGTGCGGCTGGGCTGCGCGCCTGCCCGTCGGCATCCTCGGCCTAACCGTGGCGGCCGGGCGCTTGGGGGGCTCCGCCGACCCCTGCCACCGGCCGAGGGCTCGTGGGGGCTTTGGGGTAGCTGGAGCCTGCTCCGTTGTTTGTGCCGTTCCTTGTTTCTTGCGACAGGCCGGAGCAGGCCAAGCGCGTGCGGCCGGGTTGAAGCCGGCTTTGCAGCCGCCGCCGCGCCGGTCCGTGACCCTCGCCCACCGCTGCCGCGCGCTCTGCAGCTCTGACGCGACTCCGGCGCTTTCGGGTGCTTTGTAGTCGCTGCCTTCGGCGACAGGCCGATGTGACGGAAAAAGCCCTTTTCCTGGAGGCTGCGGCGGGAGCCGAGTACGCGGCAGCTCCCCAGCGGAAGGGGCAGCGAGCAGGGTTTTAATCCGGTGGCCTGTGCCCTGCGAGAGGGAGCCTGGGGCTGGGCTGCTCGCAGGGAGGGTCCCCGGAGGTGCTGCAGGCAGGGCTGGGCGCGCTTGGTCAGCGTGGTGCCTCTCCTCGCCGCTCTGCCCGTGCTCACGGCGTGCTTCGATACCTGCCCGGAGGTTTGGAGCAGGAGTCTGGCAGCTCCCGCGGCCCTCGGCTCCTCTGCCCGTCCCCGGTCACCTCTGCCCCTGCGCAGGGCTTCGGGATGGATGGATTCGTGTGGGGCCGGTGGCTGCCTAATACCCGTGCCGTGGGGCTGGTACATGTGCCGTGGGGCTGGTACCCGTGCCGTGGGGCTGGTACACGTGCCGAGGGGTCAGGACCTGCGCCGTGGGGCTGGTACCCGCGCGGTGGGGCCGGTACCCCCGTTCCTCCCCGGGCGCTGCAGCGGCTCGGTCCGGCGTGCTGCCACCGCTCGCCCGCAGCGCGTCGCCGGCACCCCTTCCGCCCGGCAGAGCAGAGGGTGCAGGGACGCGCACGTCTCCCTGCTGCCCTCAGGGGCATGGTAAACCCTGCTCTCGTTCTGGACTCCCAGAGCGGGCCCGAGGGTCTCTGGTGAGCTTCCCAGAGCGGCGTCTCGGCGAGGTGCCCCGGGTGCCCGTGCCTGCCGGGGCTGGTCCCGGAGCCCAGCCTGGCCGCGCTTCCCTTCCCCGCTCCGGCTGCGCTCCCCGAGGACGGACAGGTCTCCCTTGGCTCTCAGGTAGGTTTCTGCTTTATGAAATACCTTCTCCCTACACAGCACCGTCAGTGCGAGCTGCGCTTTCCTCTGCTCTGGGTGTAATGACACTTTCAAACTATATTTTCAGACTTTTTTTATGTGTATATCCCGACGCAGCTGCGATGGGCTGGGCGAGGAGGACACGCAGGTGCCGAGCGTGGCGTCTCAGCGGGAGACGACCTTCCTTTGACGTTACAGCCCCCATAAACCGTGGTTTTAGGCAATTGTGAACTTGAGCGATAAAATTATATGTGGGGTTTCCATTTTCTGCCCCAGTTGATAATGGATACGGTAAATGTAGCTGATGTATTATTCACCAGCGTGGTTTAATACGTGTTATTCAGAGGGCTCAGGTTAGAGCCCTTCCTTCCAAGCGAAATGGAAGCAATTTAAGAAGACAGTTTATGCTGTTGGTGTTCCAGTAGCTATCACCAGCGCCTGCATGCATTATTTATGAGCTTCATTAATATGCAAATTTTCACCAGTTGATTGGCTCTCCTGGCACGGCTCCAAGTCCCTTATACATTATATAAGCGCCCGGCTGCGTGGCGTGACTGCCAAGCGGCGAGGACGCCCGGCCGTGGCCCCCGAGTGCTGCTGCCCGGGCAGCCGGGGTGGTCTCCACGTTCCCCCTCCCCGCGCTGCCTCGCAGGCGTCCGCTCCCTCCGCTTTCCCCTCTGCCTGTGCTCTCCCGTCGCGTTTTCACCCTCCGGTCTCTTTGCAGACAAACCCGAGAGCTCGGCGTTGGGTTTTCCAGGGTATGATATTTAGGAGGGCTCAGGCTTCACCGTGCTGAGCCCGCTGCAGGGCGAGGACGTGGTGGTGGGAGGTTGCGGATTTCCTCACTTTCTCTCCCTTTTTTTCTGCCTGGGAGTGAGCACCAGCGAGTCCTGCCTGCTGCGGGCCTGGAGCTCATGGGGGCCCAGCGCTTCCCGCGTTCCGTGCTGGGTTTGAGTCACCGGGGCAATGGACCCCCGCGGAGGAGCCCCTCCGAAAAGAGGGGAGGAAAAATCTGTGAAGTCGCACAAAAGGCTGGAGCAGCCCCCCGTGCCTGGCAGCAGCTTGCTCTCGCTCAGTGCCCAGCATGGCCGGGCACAACAGCCTGCTTTACACAGGCTCCCACCAACGCGCAGCAGGGAAAATGGGATTACATATCGTCTCCGACGTCCTGGATAAAAGATGCAAGTCAGATGCATTTGCAGCCTAATTAGGAGCGAGGAAGCCGCGTGGCGCGAGCCCCTTGCTTCAGCCCTGCCGCAGCCTCGCCGCGAGCCCCCTCGAAGAGGGTAGAGCCAGGGCTAGAAATCTGCGATGGGTCTAATGAGGAACGGGGAAAATATCCCAACAACCCGGCTCTCGCCGTTGTTTCTCTGCTAATTTTCTGCCCAGCTGGGAAAGTGTGACAGAGATGTACTGCGCGCAGATTGGAAATTCATCTAGGCCTGTGCTGCTGGCCGGGAGGTTTTCAAGGTCTAGGAGACATGTTGCTACAGGAAATTAAAGCTGGATAATTGCAGAACACCTCTAGCAGGGCATGTAATTAAAGGGAGAATTTAACCAAAGTTTGCAGCGCTGAGCTGCCCAAATAAGTGAGAGGGGCTCTCCCGGCTGCGCCCCGGGGTCAGCAGCGTGCGGATTAGTTCCAGCTTGGGAATAAAAAATGAAAGAAAGAAGATGTCCCTTCCGTCAACAGCGGAAGAACGAAACATCAGAAATGACAGGAAAACAGTGGGAGAATCCCGCTTGATAAATCTTGCGCTGTTATTGCAAAGCAGTTGTTTGATGAAGGACAGAAAGCTAATAAAACACAGGCGTTATCTGGGGTATTAGAATGTTCTTTGTGCAATTAATTTATAATCATTTCATCTAGCGATAATATAATTGTTTAAGAATAATCACTTCAGAGGAATGATGTTTTTCCTCTGCAATAGGGAGCCTCGTACTGTTCGTTTGCCAGCCAGCTTTAATTAAGACGGCGCTTTGCTTTGCTTTGCTTTGCCTTGCCTGCTCCTGCCTTGCTCCCGGCAGGGCCCGGCAGCTGGCGCGGCCGCGGCGTCTCCGGCCGGAGCTTTTCCTTGTCTGCCAGCAGGGGCGGTTCAGGCCTCAGCTGACATCCAGGTTGGATGTGAATTTGGGGGAAAACGGAGCAAACGCCCTGGGCTGGAGCACACGACCCTCGTTTATCCTCTGACCGGAGGCAGCTCTGCTCTCAGCCGGCGCGCTTCTCCCGTAATGACGTTTAGCCTGATTAAAATTGCACTTCTAAGACGCTGTCCCTCTTGCTCCCAATTATCTGGGTGGCACCGTCAACAGCTCCCCTCCGCGCCGCCGGCTTTGAGTCGGCTCTCGTTTAAAAGGGGGGGGACAAAGCAAGCAGGCAATTATCTTAGTGGCAGCCAATTTAATTTGCACATGACAAGAAGACAGCAGCAATCAGACAGCAGTGGAGAAACCCCCGCGACAGCACCCGCCTTCCCGGCCTGCAGCTGAGGCCCCGATTCAGCACGCGTGCGTTTTTATGCTGCTGCTTAGCTGCTTGGGCCCATCAGGAGGGAGGGAAAAGAGAGGAACTGTGGGGAGAAGAGCTGTGAAAACGTTGCTTCCGAGTGCGGGAGGAGCTCGGGGACGTGTGGTTGGAGCTGCCTGCCCCTTCCCCGCTGCCCGTCCCGGGATCCCCGCGGGAGCAGGCTGCATCGCGCTGCTGGAGGCTCCCGGATTGCTCTCGGACCCCCGCCGCCCCGCGCGGGGCCCGGGCACTGGGGTCGTCCTGGGGGGCCGCCGGCCCTTTTGGGGCGTTTTGCCTCGCAGGGGGCTGTCGGCTCCTGCTCCGAGCGGTGTCACGTGCCGGCAGCCCTTCGGCACGGCGGAGGGTGCCGGCACCCCGCTTCTGTCGTTTAACAGCTGCCCAACATCTGGGACCGTCTCCCCCTCGCTCTCCGGCTGTCTGGACCGACACGGAAAGATCAAACCCCCGCAGCCCCTGGTGTCCAAGGCCTGGATTCCTTCAACAACAAATATATTAGAAAGAGGAGGAAAAAGAAGCAAAAGCTCTTGTTCGACCCCCCCAGCCTTTGCGTGGGTGCCGATGCCACGGGGAGGCATCTGTTGAAGTGATTTGTCCTTCCCTGACCAGCAAGCTGGGACAAGGACGGATCAGGGCCCTCGCACGCCTTGCCCGGCACCCGAACGCGGCCAGATTTCCACGGCAAGCCCCGGCCGTGAGCCGCGGCCAAGGGCAGGAGGCGGCGAGAGCTCCGGCCCGGAGCGCGTGGGAGGCGTCAGCGCGGTCGGGCTGTCGCTGGCAGCCGTCTCTGCGCAGGGAGGGCTCCTCGGGCCCTTTCCTCCGAGCCGTGGGAGGATAACAGGCTCCACTTCTCTCATCCTTCCTGTCCCCGAGCATCTGCTTCCTTTGCAGAGCTGACTCAGCCGCCTGCTCCCCGCGCCGGGCCGGGAGCTCCCAGGCAGAGCTCAGGAGACGAATTTTCCTGCGCGGAGCGTGCAGGGACTCTGCAGCCGGCTTGGGAAAGCCCGGCGGGTTTGCCAGGGCTGAAAATGCCGGGCCCTGCGGCAGGACTAGGTAGAAACAACGCAAACGTCTTTGCTCGCGTCTTGGAGGTAGTTTTCCGATTCTGCTGGGGGAAGCGTTTGCAAGCAATTCATCTCTGTCAAATGAAAACTGATTTTCCCACCTAGTAGATCCCATTCTGACTGCAAGTCGCGTATCAGGTGAACACTAATTGCAGCAAGCCTTTAAATAGGAACAAAAAGTGGCGATGCCGAATTACTTTGCTATTGTCTCCTGATGCCAAACCATAAATCACGCAGTGGAGTTTATAGAGACTTTATATATCTTGGGCTGGGCAGGATCAAAATTTTCTGAAGAATGATGACATGTTAATAACAGCCTGCCTTGGGGATAAAATTAGCAGAGGCTTTTGTTTGCTTCTGTTAAAGTCAAAGCTGAGTCTTTCAGCTTCATCTTGGCCTTTATGCGGGGAGAAATCCCTTGTGGGGCTGGGATGAAACGATCCCGATCTTCCCGGGGAAGGACGGCAGAGCCCGGAGCATCGCCTGCACTCGGTCCCCCCCCCCCCCCCCCCCCGCGCAGTGTGCCTCCCGGGCAGCGTCTGTTATTATTCATCACCCACATTACAATGTTTTATGTATATTTATGTGTCTGTGATATGCTTTAGTCGGAAGCAACACTGAATGAACAAGAGCGATCCGTTCCCTCCCTCCCGGGGAGCCGGGCAGGACGGTGCCGGAGCTGCCTGGGAAGCAGCCGCTCGCAGCAGAGGGGAACGGCTCCAGGGGCCCCCGGCCGAGTGGAGGAGCCTAAACCCGGCCTAAATCCGACACAGGCGGGATGCCGTCAGGGGTGTCCGCGGCTGTGGGACGTGCCCGGGGTGGTGGTGGAGGCAGTGGTGGCACCGAGCACCGTCCTCGGCCGGGGAGCCCCGCCAGCCCACGCCGCCCCTTCGCTTTCCGCTGCCATCCCCAAACCGGACCCGGCGGCTTCACCAACGCACGGCTCCAGCTGGATTTGTCTCCATCGCCAGTTGTTTTTATCATCTTCTCTAACGATAAATCACTCTCTCTGCTTTAGTACTTCGGCGCTGCAACGTGCAGTGTGGCGGTTTAAAATCCAAAGCGCAGTTTGTCAATGACTTTTTCCAATCACATGCACTCGCTGCTCCTGCTGGTTCCCCATCGTGTTTAGGAGGGGCTGTGTGGCTGGGAACAAAGCTGAAATTATTTCTTCCATAATTAAAAATACATTAATCATTATTTGCCACTGCTCTGCGAGCACGTGCTTGTGATACCCACAGTGCCCTGTCCCACGTCCTCAGATTCCCCCGATCTGCAGTGGTGGCTTCTCATTTTTAAGACCAGAGCAATTCTGACAGCATTCAAGATGGGCTCTGCTGGCCTTGCACCAGCTATAGATTGAGGCTGTAATTTCAGAGTATGAGCTCTTGTCTCTTACTAATGTGCCAGGTTTATAGGCGCCATAGAATTATTCTGCTCAGAGCAATCTAGAAGATGCTTCTTCCATGCAGGATGAGGCACTTTTAAATCATAAAAATATTTCAAGCCTTCACCCTGGATTCAAACCTGCAGCAGGAAAGAGTGGTGCTTTTCAGCCGGGCCATGAATGACCGCGTGAGCCGTAGGGCCACGGAGGACGAGGCTCTGCTGCCTTCTGCATCGCAGTGTCCTGGCGCGTCCACACTGCCCCTTCCCAGTTGGCTTGTGCCCCAGCTCCCCTCTGTGTTGGGCCTGGGAATAAAGGGGAGAGCAAGGATCTGACCGCGATTACGGACCCATCCAACAACGGCAGAGGACGGTGCCAACCCCAGGTGCTGGTGCCCCAGGTCTGCGAGGTACCAGGCTGCTGCATCCAGAGCATCCTCCTGGGTCGCATCCAGCCGGGCATCGGCACGGTGCCGGCAGGGGTCCCGGGCCCATCGCCTGTGCACAGGAATAGCAACGGGAAAGGGAGCAAATCCGTCCCCCCGGATGGTGGGTGGAATTGGAGTGGTCCGGATGGACAGATGGGTGATGGCTGAGCGGGTTCGGTGTGGTCCAGGTGGAAGGATGGGCAGGCGGCGGCTGAGCGGGTTCGGTGTGGTCCAGGTGGATGGATGGGCAGGCGGCAGCTGAGCGGGTTCGGTGTGGTCCAGGTGGAAGGATGGGCAGGCGGCGGCTGAGCGGGTTCGGTGTGGTCCAGGTGGAAGGATGGGCAGGCGGCAGCTGAGCGGGTTCGGTGTGGTCCAGGTGGAAGGATGGGCAGGCGGCGGCTGAGCGGGTTCGGTGTGGTCCAGGTGGAAGGATGGGCAGGCGGCAGCTGAGCGGGTTCGGTGTGGTCCAGGTGGAAGGATGGGCAGGCGGCGGCTGAGCGGGTTCGGTGCGGTCCACCAGAAGAGGGCACTGACAGCCAGATCTTGCGGCCCACCGAAACTTTCCCAGGCCGCGCACGGCACAGCTGAGCTTCAGGCCAGTCTCGCACTCTGGTTCTCCCTGCAAGGTGCTTTAAAATGCAGCCGACGGCACCAGCTGGACGGACAGAGCTGTGCTGGGCCAAGGGGTGTCAGCACCCAGAGGGATGCCAGCGGAGCCGGGATGGGCCCCCTTCCCAGCCGGGCAGGGGGTTTCCACTCGGGAAGGGCCGAAGGGGAGGGAGGAGGCTGGGGAGCCGGGGCACAGGCACCCTGGGGGGTCATGTCACCACGACGGCTCAATCCTTCAGCACAAATTTGCTGGGAACTCAGCAAAGGATCCAGCGTGTCGGCAGCCGCGGCCGGCTCCTCTCCTCTCCTGCTCCCGGAAGGAAAGCCGCTCCGGCAGCTCCGAGGCGCCGCGGGAGAGCCGGGCCGCCCCCGGCCTTTGTCAGCCCTGCAGGCGTTACGAGGAGACAAGCTGGCTTTTTGCTTCACTTCGGAAAGCGAACATGTTTCTTGGCTTCCCTCAATCCCCTGGCTCACGATCCCGAGAAGCAGGTTACTTCAGGACACCGCTATCCCAGCTGGAACAGCGCCTCTCCACCAAAATAACTTCCCAGGGAGGTTTTGTTCCCGTCCGCGGAGCCCGGCGCAGACGGCTCGCGGGGCTGCCTGGCTCCGGCGTCGGGGAACGCCGACGGCAAAGGGCCTTTACCCACGGCCGTCGGTCTGGTCTCCGCCCGCGCGGGAGCGTGTGGCCGGGCATCCTGCTACGTCCGGCAGCTTCGGAGGTGGCTGCAGAGCTGCTGGCAAAATTTCGATGGAAAGAAACAACCGAAAGCCGTAATCATCCTTGTTGAAACTTTGGGAAAAGCAATTCACAGTCCCTCCCCCAAATTCAAGGAATTACAGAGTTATCTTAATTTGTGATTTGGTCCTAACCTTCGACAAACAGCTTCCCCAGCCAGATCCCTCCACGTCCCGGGGAAGCAAGCGGCAGGAGAGGAGCACGCCATGAAAAGCCACTGCGACCCCACGTTCCCTCCTCCTCGCCCGAAAACTCGTTAGTAATAGCGATAATGGCCTTTTTTCCAAGCTAAGTGGTTTCCAGATGGATGTAATCTGTTATAAATGCTGTAAGAGTTACAGCAAACATATCTCTGTGTATGTTGAAGATCTGTGCCATAATGAGGAGAGATTTACTGTTGCCGTCAGTGGAGGCAAGGGGATCCGCTCCCGCCCGAGTTCCCCCCGGCTTCGCTCAGGCTGTCTGCAAGGAACCTTAATTGATTCTTTAGGTTAAAGCCTTTTCATCTGCGGAGACAAGCCGCAGCATTAATTCTGCATAATGTGACACGCAGCATTTGCGTGCGGCTCTCAAGCACAGCTTTCGCTCCCCGTGTTCCCTTTCGGGCTCTGATTTGTTTTCTTTCCAAGGCAAAGTCTGGATCTGGCTTCCATCAGCAGCACTAATTAATCCTTCTCTGTATGTTGCATTAAAAAAAAAAAAGTTTTTTGGGTAATGAGTTCGTTTAGGAAGCAGACCTTTATCTGTCAGCCGTCCTGGGGGTGGATGGTTTTTGCCGCAGGGCCAAGTTTCCCACCGCTGCCGAGGGCGGATCCGAGGGTGCCGGTGAAACACGTGGAGACTGGCAGGAAAATTCTCCTTCATAATTCACGGTAAGGAAGGAGCGGCGCCGGCGGGGTTTGCTGATGGACGAGCTGGAGCGGCAGAGCGTGAAGTTCCCCGGGACCCGGGGAAGGTCCGTCCGCGTCCGCCCGGCTGTCCCGGCGGGAGAGCTCCCGTGCCGCGGTGCCGCGGCCGGGTGGGAGCAGCGCGGGCTCCTCGGACGGCCTCCGGCCTCGTGGGGACGGGGCCGCGACGCCCCGACGCCTCTCCCACCGAGAGCGCCCAAAATATCCTCGCTGCCGGCGCGACCGCGGAAGAACAAGCATTTTTTGCTCTTATTTAGCGGTGGCTGCAGGAAGGGGCGGCTCGGGCAGCCGCGGCCGCTCGCTGCGACGGGGCGCTGAGCAACCTGCTCGGGCCGAAAAGGAGACCAAAAATGGCATCGCTTGCTCGGAGCCAGCGGACGGGAGCGGCTCAAACCCGCCGGGGTGCTGAGGTTTCTTCCCGAAAGAAACTAATTGCAAGGAAAAATTGATTTTTTTTTTTAATTTCCTCGAGAAGAAAGGTTTTATTGCCAGCGTTTGCCACGGTCAAGGTCCCTTGCTGTTCTTATGACAAGTCTGGCTGGTGGCTTAAGTGACTGTGTGTTTCCCCAGGGTTTGAACCAGCCGTGTCAGCGCAACGTGTCTGTTTTGGCAACGAGATTGCAAAAATATATATATATATATCTGTATTTTGCCTCTGGATACTGTGCCTGGCTCCGGGCCCTTGGGAGCGTAAAAGATCAGCACGTATTAAGCTTCAGCAATTTTGCAGACAGCACAAGCCGTTAAGGCGCTATCGGTATCGTAACTGCCCTGCGCGCACCCGGGCCGTGCCGACGGCCGGATCCAGACCCCGCGCGCGAGGCTCCGGGCGTCCGCGGCGAGGCAGCGCGTCGCCCCCGTCTCACAGCCCCCCCTTCCCGGAGGAGCCCCCGCCGCGCGGAGCCGGAGGGGCGGCTGCTCCTCGCCACGCTGCTCGGAAGCAGGGCAGGGAGGAGAGAACACCGCTGAGGTGCAAAACCCGAACCTCGTCCCGCAGACCGGCCCTTGGACGTGGTGCTCTGCCCGTCCCGGGCCGGTTTCGCACCTCCAAGCTGCTGCGTGATCCGGCTGCGTCGGAGGTCTGATTAGCATCCAAACGCTCCTCCCTGGACTCCGTTTAAACTGTCCTGAACTCCTCTGCTATAGTATTTTTAGCGTGGAAATCCCTGCAGAGCCGGTCGTGTCGGGGTTGCAGCCACCTTCCCGGAGAGAGCTGCTCCGTCTGGGTTTCTGAGAGCTGGACCGGGATGAACCAGGTCTTCTGCGTGTCCTTGGCCCGGAGGGAGCTCTTCCCTGCCCACGCCGGAGGCCGGAGACCCGGGTAACGGGCATTTGGGCCACTTTGTCACTGGATGAACAGAGCGGGGACCTCGGGAGCGGGAGCAGAGAGGAGTCTGCTGTGCTGCGCAGCCGCACGCGCTGCGCTGAGCTCCGCCAGCCGCGGAAACGGCCCGGGGAGAAATGTTTATGATAGTAAATTCCTGTAACAAAGGACGCCGCAATACATTAAATCTCTGAATATTTATGGAAAACTGCTAGATGGTTTTTTTCCAGACTTATAGTGATGTCCCAAGGTGAAAAAGTAATTTTATGTTCGCCATTAATCTTGTACAACAAAACACATGGGAAGGCTCCCGTGGGGAATTCGCATTAATTGATTGTGCCATTAGGAGCCAATCTGGAACTCCCGGAAAGTGGCTGAGGCCTGTTGCGCCGGGCGCTCCTCTGCTCTGCCTTTCCTCTGCGCGTGCCGGGCGGCAGTGTGCGCTCCCCCCGCGGAGACCCCGCGCCGGGGACGGGGCTGAGCCCCCGGGATGGGGACGGGGACAGGGCTGAGCTGCCAGGGACAGGGATAGGGATGGGGATGGGGATGAGGATGGGGATGGGGACAGGGATGAGGATGGAGATGGGGTTGGGGATGAGGATGGGCATGGGGATGGGGACAGGGCTGAGCTGCTGCAGACAGGGTGGGGACAGGGACGGGGACGAGGATAGGGACGGGGATGGGGACAGGGCTGAGGACAGGGACAGGGCTGAGCTGCTGCAGACAGGGATGGGGACAAGGATGGGGATGGGGATGGGGATGGGGACAGGGATGAGCTGCCATGGATGGGGATGGGGACAGGGATGAGCTGAGAGGGACAAGGATGGGCATGGGGATGGGGACGGGGATGCGATCGGGGACAGGGATGAGGACAGGAACAGGGCTGAGCTGCTGTGGACAGGGATGGGGACAGGGACGGGGACAGGGCTGAGCTGCTGTGGATGGGGATGGGGACAGGGATGGGGACAGGGACGGAGCTGGGGCCAGGGCTGGGGCCGGGAGCCAGCCGCCTCCCGCGCAGCCTGGCAGAGGAGCCCGTTTCCCATCGTGAGTCAGAGGGCGCAGAGCAGGGTGCCGTCAGGCCCTGGCTGCGCTGAAGTAGAGGTTAAACATCAGGAAAGTATTTCCCAGTCTCCCACGACTTGTTTTTCCAGCGCTCTTTCTTTCTGCCCGAAACCCCACCTTTCACAGTCATCCGTTCCAGAAATGCCTTGTTTCCCCGTCTCCGCCACATCCGAAGGGCCCCGCGGCCGAGGAGGTGGCTTCTTCACCCGCGCGAAGCGCTTGCAGAAAGTCAGCGTTGTGGCTGTGATTCTCTGTCTCTTCGGTGGGAAAAAAAACAAGCTGATTTTCCCTTCATTAGCAAAAATCCAACCAGAACCAGAACCGCTTTGTTCTTTGCAGCAGGCGTGCTCTTTTTCTGTAAACATTTTTAATCATGGATTTTTTTTGTCATTGTTGTTTCACTTGTGTTGTGAAGAGCGGACACTTTGAAGAGAAATTAAAAGAACCTTTTTTTTTTTTTTTAGAAAAAAGAGTCATATTAGGATGTTTGTGTTTTTAACCCGCCCTAGCCTGAGCTCGGTTGCGCAGACGTGCCGGGGGATGATGCCGGCTGCTCGGACGGGACTGGCAGATGCCCCCGGACCGGTCTGCCCCAAAAAGCAGCGCTCGGAGGAGAAAACCGCCCCGGAGGGATTTTCCGAGCATCCTAACTGCAACCTTTTTTTTGCAACCTGCCAGCGGGCCACCGGCACTGCCGGTCCCCCCTTTCACTGAGCTGCTCCCCGAACATCCCCTTGGGCCAGCGAAGGGGGGGTGGGACCCAGCGGTAGGAGCAGCCGGCCCTTACCTAGATTTATCATCTGAGCTGTGCTTGAACTTTAAAGCGCGCCTTGTGCTCACGCCTGCCTTTAATGCCGCAGGGGCCCGTATATATTTCTACGTGGAAGTGCATTAAAAAGCGCAAGCTCACAAGTCTCCTCTGCTGAAGGTTTATCCCGAAGCATCTCCCAGAGCTCGTGATTTATTGACAGCAGATCAGCTGTGTCCTTACTACAGCTTACGGCTGGGCCATTAAACTTCCAGAGATTAAAAACATGATGGAGAATATAAATGACACGCCGGCTGGGCTGAGGCGTCCCGCGACAGCGCTCGCCCCGCGCTGCCTGCCCGGCCGCGGTGCCTCCTCCTCGAGATGAGACCTGCATTTTGCCGAGACTGGAGGTTTCTCCGCGTCTGGGGCACATTTGACGCAGAGGAGGAGGTCTCGAGGATACTAAGCATCAGCGAGGTGCGAAAGGGAGCGGGAGAGGAGGGAGGAGGAAGGCTCCCATTATTTATTGCCACCCCATTAGCTCAGCCCCTTCCTGGCCAGCGGAGCAAGGCGCAGAAAGCGGGTGCCCCCCAGCCCACCGCGCCGCAGCGAGGGTTTCCCAGGTGCGCCTAGGTCTGCTCAGCGTGATCAGCCTGAAAAACGAAGGGGCTAAGGTGTGAAATTTGAAATGCATTAAATAACTCAGTTCTTCCCAGGCTGGAGTGGTTGAAGCAAAAATCCCCTGCCAGATCAGCTGCGGTTTAGTGAATAATTCACCCTTTTGTACCCTTGGTAATTAATCTCCCTAGAAAGGCACAGCGTGCACTAATTAACCCTGCAGGCCTTGTAATGAGTGCTGGCGGTCGTGCCCAGCAGTGAAGCTGGCTGGGAAGCTGGTGCAGAGCTGCTGCTCCTCACGCGGGGTTGCAGCCCCCACGGTCCCCCCCAGCCAAAGGAGAGGAGGCCGCTTGGAGATGCCCCGTGGAGGGGCTGCAGCTGAGATGAGGTGGGAGAGACCCTCCCTGAACGTCCCTCTGCGAAGCCAGCCTGAAACGGAGCTGGGTCAAGGGTTTCTGCTCCGCTCCAAGGCCCCCCAGGCAGCGGTTGTGCCTGCGGCCGGGCGGCGAGCCCAGGCTCAGCCCAGCTCCCCGGGGGACGCGGTGGGGGAGGCCCTGAGCAGCTGGGGGTCCGGTGTGAAGGTGCTTTGGCGGGGCGGGTGCTGCTGGCAATGCCTCGTCCCAGACGGGGGGCTCATCACCGGGGGTGAGCCCCCACGGGACCTCGTCCTGGTGCTGGGGCGGTATCCGGCATTGCCATCATCCGTGTGTCCCAGGTCCCTGCCGTGCCGAAGCCGGAGTCTGCCCCTGGGGACCCGCGGCGTGGCTGGGCTGGCAGAGGAGCCTGGGGATAGCGGGACCATCCGTGACCATCAGACCCCAGGATCTCGGCTTGTTCTTGCGACCCCTCACTAAAGGGGTTATTGAACGTGCCGCTGATCGCGGAGGGGGTGGATATCCGAATGCTCGAAAAGCAGCAGCACAGCGTCGGCAGAGAAGGGCACGTGCGGATGCGGGTGGAAGCCGAAGGAGCGCAAGATCTCATTAAGTGATAGATGATGGACGGCTCGGAGCGGTGCGCGTCTGGCATACGAAAGCAGCCCGGCGCCTTCGCCGCGGGGCTGGCGGAGGGAGGCAGAGCGGGAAGCAGCGGGAGGAGAGCACGTGCTCCCCTCCGGCCCGGAGCCGCCGGCGCCGGCCCCTGGCGCAGCCCCCGCGACGGGGCGAAGTGCTGCGCTGGGCGAGGCTGGAGCTCGGGCAGCCGCGGTATTTTAGGATGGGGGAACCCCAAAAACCCAGTCCAGTCGCTTTGCAATAGCTGCTGAGTCAAGCTGCGGGAATCCAGGGCTAAGCCTAGCTTAAAAGAAATCCAGACGCAAATCGCGCGGTTTGGATGTAGAAAAGCCCTTAACTCTGCCCCGGCAGCTGGAGATCAGATGAGCCCGACTGCGGTTTTGATGCCGTGCTTGGGCTCGTTATCAGGCTAATTGGCCTCCTGGGCAGATGCGGCCCTGCGGTGTACGTGGGAGCCGGCGGATCCGGCTGGGAAGCGCTCCCCCAGGACCGGGAACCGCTAACTGCTCCCGGCTGGGAGGGAGCTGGCGCTGGGGCTCTGGGGACCCCGGCGTGGGTTCGGGGCAGTGTGCGGCGTCCTGCGAAGCATTGCAATTCCCACCAAGGTTTCCCGAGCGTCCCTGAGCCCGGACGGGCCACGGAGCGGGGTGCTGGGCATGGGAGCCTGCTGCTCCTCATCCTCCTCCCTTTGCAAAGAAATCCTTATCTCCCCCGCGGGCTTAAGCGCTTCAAATAACTGCTGTGGTGCAAAGAGGGTGACTGAAGTGGGGCTGGACCCCCCTGCGTGGGTGCTGCTGCTCCCCGCACCTTCGAGGACGGCCTCGGACCTCCGCCGGGACGTGGGGCCAGGGCAGAGCCTCCGCCCGTAAATTCAGGGCAGGGGGACGTCCTGCCTGTCGTCTGCCGGGGGCTGGGAGATGGGAAACAAATCTCTTGGTAATGCCGAAAAGGAAGCCCAGCGCTGGGGTTTTGAAACAGAACAACCTGCCCGTGCCCAGCAATCCCTCGTGCTCTGCACCTGCGGCTTTAAACGGTGCCTGACGTCCCCGATTCGCACGGGAGCTGGCGATAAATCGCCCGGCACGTGGGCGTAGATCACTCCCGTGCGGCGGTGCGGGCGAGCCGAGCCCGCGGCAGGAGCCGGCCTGTGGGTTTGCACCGTCGCAGGGCTTTGCCGCGAGAAGCGGCCGGGGCTCGAGGCCGGATGCAATCCGCAGCGCCGGTTTCCCAGCCCGTTTGGGGATGCAGGCGGCAGCCGGGGCATCGCGGTGCTGGGATGGGGCTGGGCGGTACCCCTGGGCAGCGCTTACAGCCTGTGGCTTCAGCGTTGTGTTGGCCCCGCTCGCAAGCAAGGGTGGCAACAAGCGCGATGGCTTGGGGACGGCGCGTGCCAGTCTGTTTCTGAGCGCGTCTCGAGTACCTGCCGCGCCGTAGGGGATGCTCTGGATGCAGAAGGTGCTGCACAATCCAATGTTGATGTATTAGCTCTGAAGATCCCTCCTTTGCGTGGCATTATAGCCCCAGCGTGGGCCGCGGGAGTGTTTACCTTGTGTTTACGACCGCGGCTCTCCCGCTTAATGGGAGCGTTCGCTGCCAGGGCGAAGCCTGGCTGCAGCTGCCGCTTCGGCGCGGGCTGGATTAACTGCCGGCCGTAAAAGTCGGCGTGCGGCGACGGCCGAGGGGGCACCGTTAACGCAGCAGGGTGGAAAATCCTCCCCTTCCCGGCAGAGAGACCGGTTTCAGCCCATGCTTTTCCTGGCTGGGTCAAGGGTTTCTGAAGCTATCGCCGAATCTCAGCCTGGGTTTGAAAATGCAAATAGCATCTAGCATGGGCAGGGGAAAATCACGCTTTCGAAGGGCGGCAGGGACGTCTGCCAGCCCAGCGGCTGGAGCCTTCCCTCGCGGGGGAAACGCACCTGCGGGATGCAAGGATGCGTCCTCAGGAAGAGCATCAGCTCCCCGGGCGATTCCCCCGGCTGCACCCGCGCTGGCTCCATCCCTCCGTCCTGGCGGAGGGACGATGCCCGGCTCCGCGTGGGCTCAGCCTCCTGCCGAAACCGCCCGGCTGCTGCTCGGCTCCGAGATGGATAGCCGGGCAAACGAGCTCAGCCGCTAATTACACATGTAATCAGCGCCTAAGGAAGGGGTTAGATGGATTTGGATCTAATTAAAACTAATCTGCCGCGTGTCTCGCCGGGGAGAGAAGCGGCGCGTGGCGGCGGGTGCCCTGGCAGCTCGGCGGGCGATGTCCTGCCTTCCCGCTTGCCCGCAGGGTTTTATTACGGCTGTAAATTAGGATGAAGGGATTTGCTGCAGTGCCCTCTAATTCCCCCTGGGAATTCCCTCTGCTTTGCCGGCAGGACGGGGCCGGCCGGCCCTGCCGCACCGGGGACGAGGTGACGCCGGGCTGCTCCCACGGCTGGCTGCAACGAGCGTGGCAACTCAAGTGCTGTTTCCACTGAAAAACACCCAAATCGTGGCCCTGTGCAGCCAGGAAACGTCCCCACGGGGGGACTTGGGGCTGTGCTCGGGCTGGGCACCTCGTGCGGAGGTGGGAGCCCCTCGTCACCCCCCCGGCCCCTGCTTCCCCGCTCTCCCCCGCTGCCTCCACCTGCCCCTTGCCGCGGCATCCCCGTCCCTTTCTTGCTTCCTTCCTCAGCGCGAGGGATGTGAAAGCGAGACCCATCTGTGCTGCGCCGCTCAGCCGGGCTTCCTCCCTCCGTCCTCGCTGTCGCAGCCCGGCGGGTTCGCGGCGGTCGGGAGCCCGCGGTGCAGGTGCCGCGGGGCAAACGGGTGCTGGGAGCGGGTGTCGGGGCGGCTCGTCCCATCCCGTCCCGTCCCGTCCCGCCTCGGAGGGTGGCTCTGCGCCTTGCCCCGATTCACGCTGAGGCTTTTGCAGGGTTAAAAAGCTCATTTCATCCTCTTCAGGGCGAGGGAGCCGGTTTCCCGGCAGCGCCGGCGCGGGGACGTCCCGAGCCCTGCGCCACTCCGGGTGCATCACCATCCCGGAGGGAGCCGGGGGTTCGCGGGGGCCCTCGCGGCCGTCCTGGGCTCCCCCGGCCCGGCCTCGGTCTTGGGACGGAGGCGCTTTGGCATCGCGGCCCCGGCGCTGGGGCCGGTCGCCCACCCCGTGCGGTGGCAGCCGCGGCCGGCAGCCCTGTTCCCGCGCGTGGGACCGGAGCGGCTTTGGCAGCCGCCTCGGAGCCCGGCCGTGGTGCGCGGGGGCCTCTCCGGCTTCCTCCTTCGGCTGCTATTTATAAGCCGAGAGTTGCACAAGGCTGGAACTGTTTTTTTCCGCGATTGTATCGAACCGGTGAAGCTCGTAGAGCGGCCGGTCTGTCCGACATCCTGTGCGCGCGCCCCTTCTTTTTGCAGCGATCTCCCATTCCCGCTGGGATCGCGAGGCAGTGACGGAGACGTAGCCTGGGATCGCGGCGGGCCGGGAAGCGGCGAGCAGGGGGCTGCGCTGGCCGTATCCAGCGCACAGGGAGCGGGGAGGGATCCCTGCCGGGTGCCAGGTGTTTCCAGAGCCTCTTGGAGGCCGCGTTCGGCCGATGGAGGGATGCCGCCGCTCATCCGCCCGTGTCCCCCCGGTGAGAAACGACGCTGCTCGGCCAAACCCAGCTCCAAGCGCTGCGTGCGAATAAACCCCGGCCCCCGGCCTGCGTCCGCTCCAAGACGATTGCAGGCTGGTTAAGAGGCCGGTTATTCCCGCTGGAACAGCGGTTCAGCCCGTGTTTCGCCTTGACGTCATGGTGCTGGGGGGTGACGCTGTTCCCTGCCGGCAGCCGGCCCGTGGCGCGGCGCTCCGGGATGCGCGCGGGATGCGGGATGTGGGATGCGGCTGCTGGGAGCTGCAGCGCCCGGAGCCCGGGGGCATCTCAAAACGCTCCCGGCACCGCGTTAGCTCGGCCCTTCCCGGCTTCGGTGCGGCGTGGATGTTCCCAGCCCGCGGCGGCTCCGCTTGGGGCTGCGCCGGGAGGGCTCGGCGGGGTGCTCGACGGCAGCCCTGACCTGCCCCTTCCCGGCAGCACCCCGGCCTCGGCAGCGCCGTTTCGGGGGGCCCCGCGGCGAGGCCGGTGGGCTCGCGCCCTCCCTGCCGTCCCGCCAGCCGTGCCCGCGCTTGGAGCAGCCGAGGTCGCGCATCCGTCTTGGTCGGGGCCTGGCTCTCCGCAGGATTCCCACGTTTCCGTCCCCGGCTGCGGCGGAGGCAGAGGGCCGCGCGCCCGGCTCCCCGCCGGCTCCGCCAGATGTGCCGCTTCCCCGCTGATCGCAACGGCTCGGTGAGACAGCACAGCTGGCACCGAGCGCTCGGGCCTCATCCAGGAGACGGTGCGCAGCAGCGCTGTGTGCTCGAAGCGCGTTGAAGGCGATAAAGTTAGCTTGCTTTTTCTTTTTTCCTCCCTTCTTTGGCTGGCTTGTGGCCCCCCCCACCCCCCCCCAGGGACCTGTTGTCTTCCCGGGATCTGGCCGAGGAAGCCCGCTCCCCCCGCGACGCGGCCCCAGCGCCCGTTCCTGCCCGCCGCCCCTGCTCCTTTCCCTCCTCGCGTCCCGCAGCAGCGGGAAGGCAGAACGGGAGCATCTCCCGCGAAACTCCGTCCTCCCGAGGCGATGCCACGCGCCGAGGCGCGGGGAGCCAAGCCCTTCCCCGGCGACGGTGCTGCGCGCTGGGGCCGGCCCCGGGGGCCTGACGCTGCGCTCGTCCCCGCGCCAGCACGAGCCGGGCCGGGGGACGCTTCGGAGCAGCTGCCGGCTCCCGGGGGCGGCGAAAGCCACGGGGGGAAACAGCCCGGCAGCAGCAGAAGCGGCGTTTGGGAGCCAGATCTGGGGAAGGGAAGTGAGTCAACGTCTCGGAAGCAGCCGGGGGCGGTGGGAGAGGGGAGCCCGGGACGGACCCCAGGCGGGGGGCCGCCGCGCTGTGCATCCCCCGGGGCCGCTGGGGCGTTGATCCCGCGCCGTCGTGCGGCCCCGGCCGGCGGCAAGGGCCCCGTGGGAAGCAGCTGGTTTCTCCCGCGCCTCGGGATCCCGGCCAGCTTTCCCAGCTCGCGCCGTTACACCCTCTTCCAGCTGTTGCTCGCGGAGCGAAGTGCTGCCAAGAAACCCCGAGCGATGCTGCTGCGGCTCCTTCCCCTCCCCGCTCCCTTAAAAGCGCCCGGAGCGCGCTGCCTGCGCGTGCCGCCCCGGACGCGGTGTCTGCTAGGATATGGGAGCGTGTTTGCTCTCCGGGAAGGGCTCGGCAACACGGGGGAGGCACCGCCTGTGCCGTGAGCCTTCCTCCGGCGCCGAGCAGCTCCTCTTCCTCCCCGGCTGAGCTGCCGGGTGGCCGAGGACCCGGCTTCGTCCCTCCGGCACCGCGCACGGGCAGCGCCGGCAGAGGCGCGGGACGGCGCGAGGCAGCAGGTATTTTCCCTAGGGAAAGGGCTGGAAATGGGGCAGAGCCGGGGACAAGCCGGGCCGCCCCTGCCCTGTGCCCACCCAGCTTCTGCTGCAAGAGCTTGGGCCCCCCCCGGCAAAACCTGCTCCTTTTCCCCTGCTCCCCCCGGAGCAGGAGCGGGGCAGCCGCCTGCATCCCGCGTGCTCGGGCGGGCGGCCGAGGCGGGGGCCGGCTGCGGGGTCGTCCCCGGCGTCCCACCGCGAGGCACCGGGCACGGAGCCGAGCGCACCGCGGGCACGCACGTCTCCGGCGGGATTTCCCAGGGAGCCGCTGCCGCGTTTCGCTCCGGCAGACACCAGGACAGGTTTGGCCGGAAAGCCTGCGGAGCCGCGACGAGCCCCGGCGTGCCCAGGGCAGAGCAGCCCCTGCGACGTGCCGCCGCGGGAGCATCTCACATCCGTGAAAGCCCTGAGCTGCTTCTGGATGCAAACTGCTCCTCGTGCTGCTGGCGGCCGAGTTGGTGGCCCAGGGCTGCGTCCCCGCGAGCGGGACGGCCGGTCCCGGCGCGCCGGCGTGACGGTCACGAGCCGCCCGGGGTGGCAAACCGCCGCTCGGTGCAGGCGTGCGGCCTCGCGCCGCCGCGCAGCAGAAGTGCGGGCGCCTCTTCTCCTTTCTCGGGCCGGGCCGCCGCCGAACCGGGCGCGTCAGCAAGTTTCCTCGTGGCTCGACCTCTGGGCGATGTTGTAACGCGCGGCGTTGTGCAAAGACGGGCTCGTGCGGGGGCTCCGATTCCTGTTTTTCAGCTCTGACGGGGCTCGGGCCCTGCGTCAGGGCCGTCTGCCCCTGCTCGCGCTCGCTGCTGCGATGCCCCTGGCTCGCGTCCCCGTGTCCCTCCTTCGGGACAGGCTGGCAGAGGGCAGTTTTCCCTGCCCGGGACACACTGGGCGAGGCGGGAGCACGGTGCGGGCTGGCGCGGGGCGAGCAGGGGCGCCTGCCCCGGCGTCCTCGTGCTCAGGATCCCGGCCCAACCCGGGCTGATTCATCCCTGGGAATCCGCCGCGGCATCCGAACCCACCCCGGCGCTCGGGGTCCCGCTTGGCACAGCTGGATGAGCAGCTGGGAAGGGCCGGGCCAGAGGGACCGCGCGGGCGGGTGCAGCTGGGCGAGCGTCCTGCCGCCTCCTCTGCCTCCTGCGGTGCATTCGTGGGGGATGGCTCTCTCCCATCGGACTATCCGTCTCCCTCCGTACCCAAAGCCAGAGGAGTCCAAGGCGCCGCGCGGGCGGCAAGCGGCAGCTTGGACGACGGCTGGGAGACGTTGGGAAAAACCGGCTGGGGCAAAACCTAGCAGGTCGCGAAGGTGTCCCAGGTCTCGGGGGGCCTTTGGCAGCGCCCGCCCTGCCCGGGGAGCTCCCAGACTGCTGCGGCGTTTGCACGGCCGGAGTTCCTGCGGGCCGGGCGGGATGCTGCATGGTGCCGGCGGGATGCTGTGGGGCGCTGGGCGGGATGCCACGGGATACCGGGCGGGACGCTGCATCGTGATGGGTGGGATGCCACGGGGTACCGGGCAGGATGCCACGGGGTACCGGGCGGGATGCTGCAGGGTACCGGGCGGGATGCTGTGGGGTACCAGGCGGGATGCTGCAGGGTGCCATTGGGATGCTGCAGGGTGCCATTGGGATGCTGCGGGGCACCACGGGGCCCCGGAGCGCCCCGGGCCGCGGCAGATGCCGGCGGCAGCTCCCCAGCCCCCCGCCCGGCACGCTGCTGCAGGAAGGCCGGGCGCCGGCAGGGTCAGCGTCCCCACATCCTGCCCGGCGCCACTTCCGCGGGGCGAGGCGGGGGCGGCCGCGGCACCACCCCGGAGCGCAGCCGGGCTCGCGTGCCCCGTGCCGCCGTTGCACCGCTCTCCCTCGGACGAGGCGCGCACGGAGGGAGCGGCGGCGGCGGGGTGGCCATGGCGTAGCGGGGGCCCCGCGTGCCGCCCCGCCGAGCGGGCAGCCCGGTGCCCTTCTTGCAAGAGCCGGCGCGACCGGGCTGGGGGACGCGAGGGCTCCGCCGGCCGGGTGAGTGTCGTGTCCCCGGGGGGATCCGGTGGTGCCTCCGCCACCCGCTCGGGCAGCCGGCCCGCGCAGGGGGCTTCTCTCTCCAGGCGGATTTGGGGGTCTGGCTTTACCCCTCGCTGCCTCAACCCTCCCCTTGCACCACCCGCTTCCCCCTCGCTGCCATCGCACCGGCCTCGCCGCAGCCCGGGCGCCGCGGGGATGGTGCTGCCGGGGCTCCGCCAGCCTCCGCGGGGCAAAGCCCGGTGGCTCTCCAGCCGGAGGGGACGGCGTGAGCGGCGCTGAGCTGCGCCGCGGGGACCGACCCATTTCCTCGTTTCGCTTCCGTTGCCCTCTGCATCCCCGAAATCGCGGCGGCTCGGCGCGGACGGCGCTGGGCAGGGCAGGGTCGGGCCGCGGCGGGAGCCGGAGCCGGTGCAGAGCACGAGGGCTGGCGCCGGAGGGGGATCTCGGAGATGCACCGTTTGCAGAAAAAAGGGAGTTTTATTGGCCTTTTTATTGCCTGCAAAATGCCAAGAGAGTCTAAAATTAATAGCGGCTGCTATAAAACAGAAAGAATGGAAGATAAAAGAACTTTTATCATCTCAGAAGCAGCTCGAGTCATTTTAAGCGATGCAGAAACACAAACTGCCCTTTTAGAGACAATCTTTGCCTTTGCAGGTGCAAACTCCCAGGGTTTCCCCTTCTTCAGCACCCGGGCACGGGAATGGGGAGGACGCGGGTGCAGGGGGGCCGGGGCCCAGGGAGGGACACGTCTCCCTGCCCGGCTCCGCAGCGGTTTCGCCGCCCGGGAAAAGCCTTGCGCGAGCGGCCCGCAGCGCCCCGCGGCCGCCGCTGCCCAGACAAACACTGACTCATGCTGTTATTCCGTTCCACCCTGGGCAACGCGGGCTTTTTTTAAAGCTGCCTTTTCCAGCGATTCCTTTTTTTTTTCCCTGTGGATGAGGGGCCGGGCGCAGGCGGCGGTGCGGGCCGGGCACGGCGGGCAGACGGCTCCCACCGGCGCAGGAGGCAGGCGCGGAGCCGGTGCCCTGCACGCAGGTAGGGTCCGGGCTTGCCTGCGCTGCTGCCTTGGGGGTCCGCGGTGGCGAGGGGGGGCTGCGAGTCTGGGACACCCCCTTCGCTGTGCAACCGGCCTGGGGGCAGCGCCCGTGCCTCAGTTTCCCCTCTGGGGACCTCTGGCCTCGGGGCCTCGCTTGGGGCATCCCCCCCGCAGCATCCCCCGGGGACCAGGGCATCCCCCCCCCGCGGCATCCCCCGGGGACCAGGGCATCCCCCCCCCGCAGCATCCCCCGGGACTGGGACACCCGCAGCAGCCGTTACCGTGGCGACCACCGGCTAAAATAGCGGCAAACCAGGGTTTGTCCCCAGAGCTGCTGTCCCTCTCTTGGCATTTTCTTGCTGCCCTGCCGTCGCTCCCCGTGTCACCCACGGGTGCAAAAGCCACGTGCTTAAAGAGCGCGGGGGGGGGGGGGGTGGATGGAGCGGCTTTGGGTGACGGCTTTGGATGCAACCTCTGTCCATCTGTCCTAGCTGGGGCAGACAGCGACGGCAGCTCGCTGTGCTCGGGACCCGGCCCGCGGGGTTGGACTTGAGCTGGAGCCGAGGGGCATGGATGTCCGGAGCCGAAGGGCATGGATGTCCGGAGCCGAGGGGCATGGATGTCCGGAGCCGAGGGACACGGATGTCCGTGCGGCCGCAGGGGATGCTCCCGGCCCCAGGGCTGAAACCGGAGCTGTTTGCAGGCGCTGCCTGGCCCAGCTGTGCCGCGAGCCCCGGCGGCGGGGGCGCGGGGGCCGGCTCGCACCAGCGACCGCACGGTCCCGAACATCTGCTGCCATCGCCGCTTGTTGCAGAGCGGGACGGAGCTGGTTCCGGTGCCGGGCTGCCAGCAGCAGCTGCCGAGCCGCAGCTCCCCTGCGCGGAGAGGGCGCAGCCGGCCCGCGGAAGCCGCTGTTTGAAGGAAGAGGGGAAAAAAACCTCAAATAAAAACACAAAGCAGCTGGGGGAGAGCGGGGGGCCGGGGCAGAGCCCCCGTAGCTGCCCACCGCTTCCCGCCGCCTCCGCGCCCGCGACGAAGCCCGCTGCGGCTGCTCCCGTTTCCCGGTGCCGAGCACCGCATCCGACCTCGTCCATCCCGGCTGCCCTCCTTGGGTACCGGGATTAATAAGCACGGCGGAGCGGGTCACCGGGCGCCCGGCTGACGGGTTGAACTCAGCAGTGACAGCTATTTTGAGTGGATCCGCGCTCATTTTTGGGGAGGTGGGAGGACGGGGATGAGCAGACTGGGCGGGATGGAAAGGCTTTGGCTCAAGGGAAGGATTTTTGGGGTGGAATATGGAAATGCTCTTGGAATTGCGCAGGTTTTTCAGGTGGAAACTTTGGGTTTTGCAGCAGAAAAGGAGGCTGTTTCGTTCGGAAGAGGGACTCCGCCGGCTTCCCCTTCGGGTTGGGAGGCCTCTCGCGGACGGGGGGATTTTTTGTCATCGGGGACAAACAAGCTTTGAAGAGGGTGATAAGGGAGTACAGGAGGAACCAGGCTTTTTCCCCCAGATCCCACCAGGACACGCTCCGGCACGGAGGCTCTCGCGGCCTGACCCCGCTGCGGGCCGGGGCTGCTTTCGTGTCGGCCGGCTTGTGCGGTCGCCTCCGAAGCGCAAATGTTAAAACCCGGTAGAAAGAAAATGGGGGTGGAGGAAGAGCAAAGTAAACGGACAATTCAAATAAATAATCCATTAAATACACCTTGGAAATGTCAAGCTGAATGTCATTGCCTGTGCTGCAGGCGGTTAGAAAAAACAGAAAGAGGAGATTTTGCATTAGCAGGTTGGAGCAGGCGGAGCCGGGAGGCAGCTCGGCAAAAATCCCTTTCTCACACCCACCCGGGCACCGGGGTCCCGCTCTGCTGCCGGGTCTGAGCCCGGTAAAACCGAGCCTACCCCGTTTCCGACAAGTCTTGCACAGGGTTGTAGCTGCCGGGGCCACGGCTGTGGGCAGCGCGAGCGATTCGCCGTCGCGGGGGGCCGGTGCAATTCGGAGCTGTGAAACCGGCGTGGGAAAACTTGCGTTTGGCTTTGGCCGGGTTTGTCCCGGGTTTGCCTGGGCTTTGTCCCAGCTTTGTGTGGGTTTGTGCAGGTTTGTCGGGGTTTGTCCAGGTTTGTCCAGGTTTCTGGCCCCGCAACCCTCGTGGCAGGCACCGGCTTGGAGCGCGGCCCCGGCTCCGCTCCCGCGGGAAACCCGTGGCTTCGCCTTGCGAAAGGTGACGGCAGGAAAAGCGCTGGTCCGTCAGGGAGCAGCCGGAGCGGCTCGTTACCCGAGAACAGTGATAGTCAGCCCTAGAGCAGCTGCTTCTGCCGATCCTGCTAATTCCACGGGATCATCAACTTTAATGCAGCCTCCGGGCGCTCCAGGTTTCGCTGGGGCATCCCGGTCCCTGCAGCCGCTGCTCGCTGGCTCTCGGCTTTAACCCTCCGCGAATATTAGCAGGGGAGCTGTTGAACCCGTTTAACCAGGGGCTCTCAGCAGCGACGGGCTTTTGATTATTGCGAATGGCACCGTTAGTTATCGCAATTAAAATTTTAAAACACGCAGGGCACCTATTTAACCAGAGGAAGAACCGTGCTGGATCCCAGGCACCTCGCGCGTATTTATGGGTTTAATTATTTAGAATAACGTTACCGTCGGCGTGACCGTGGGGTTTTTTGTGTGCGCGTACGTGCCGGCTGCCTGGCAAAGTCTGCCCGCGACGCCCGCGCGGGGTTAAACCGCGGCAGCTGCTGCTCGCTTCGAGTCTCTGCTTCCTCCCTCGCCGCCGAGGGTGAACGGCCCGTGTTGGATCGGGGTGTTAATGTCACGGCTCCGGCATAAACACGCTTCCGTAAGGAAGCAGCTCCCTCTGCTCGGCGGCCTCGGGATGCTAAACCGCCTCCTTTCCTCCGGCTCTTCCAGGGTTTCCAGCTGCCGAGCGCGTGGACGAGCCCCGTGGCAGGGACCGTGGGAGCGGAGCCGAAATCACCCCCGTGGTACGGCAGAGAAACGGTGAGACGAGACCGGGCAGCGGTTTTCCCGGGGCAGACGCTGGCCCGGCCTGGCCGCGGCGGCGGTGCGCGTTTGCCGGCGTGCAGGGTTTCATCAGAAGCACGCAATTTGCTGAGTGCTCAGGAGATAAAAGAGAAAGGCCGTAATACGTGCAGTGATGGGAAGATCTCAAAGCTATTAATGAGCTGGTAATGAGCATAATCCTCGGTTTTTCCCTGGAGGTAGCTGGGTATTAAACCTGTTTTGCAGGATGAGGCTACAACCACATCCCGGTGATGACAAAAGGCTCTGAATCACGTCCTGTGGTTCAGAGACCTGGTTTCTGTCCTGGTAAGAGGGCTGTAAATCCTCAGTAGCTCCCGGCAGAGGAGCCGTGGGAACAGCCGCTGCCCCGGGGTTTGCAGGCCTGCAGCCAGCACCCAGCACCCACAAACCACAGCAGGTGGCAAAGAGCCACCCGGGCGCTGGGAACCTGCCCCACGTCATCTGGGAGTTGACGTCAGTGCCGGCATCTCTGGCTGTGTTTCCTCCCCGGCTCCTGTCCCGCTTGCACGGCGGGTATCACAGCCGGCGGGTCCGTCCCGGAGCACCGGGCAGCCGTGGGCCGCCAGCGCCGGGGTCCCGCGGAGATGCCCGGCCCCGTCTGCGAGCTCTGGCACCCGCGGTGGGTTTTAGCCGCGGTTGCAGGGCGCGGTGCAGAGCTCGGGTGCTGCTCGTAGCTCCGCATACCGGGCCGGCTCTCCCCGGGCCCTGTTGTGCCCACGCGGCTTTCGTGGGGGCCCCTCCTCTGCAGCAGACTTGGTGCTGCCCCGGTGTCTGTGTTGTCTCGTTTGACTTCTTGTGTTTGCACAGCAGGAACAAGTGAAGGCATCGTCGGTCGGAGACCCCGGCACCGACAAGGCTGTGAACTGTCTGCAGAGAATGGGCCTGCAGAATTTTTCTGATTACTCCGAATACATGCATAGCTACAATGACGATACAGATTATACCTATGACGAGCTAGACAGCTTGAAGACAAACCCGTCCCACGATGGAAAAGACATTGCTAGGATCCTCTCCGTCGTCATTTACAGCGTGTCCTGCGTGTTGGGTCTACTAGGGAATGGCCTCGTCATTGCAATCATAACTCTGAAGATGAAGAAGTCCGTCAATGCCATCTGGTTTCTCAACCTGGCTGTCGCTGACTTCCTCTTCAACATCTTCCTGCCCATAAACATTGCTTACACTGCCATGAGGTACCACTGGATCTTTGGGAAGATGATGTGCAAGTTAAACTCCTTCCTTCTCATCCTCAACATGTACACCAGCGTCCTCCTGCTCACCACCATCAGCTTCGATCGCTACGTGTCGGTGGTTTTTCCTGTCTGGTCTCAAAACCATCGATCAACCAACCTCGCGTATTTGGTTTGCTTGATCATCTGGACCATCGGCATCGTCATGAGCTGCCCTTCCCTCATCTTCCGAGACACGGCGCAAGCCTCCAGCTCCGTGATTTGTTTCAGCAACTTCTCCCTGTCCAGCAACAAGTCTTACCTACCCCTGGCGCTAGCAAGACACAGAACAGTGACCATCACTAGGTTCCTCGCCGGGTACATCCTCCCCATAACTATCATCACCTTCTGCTACATCGCCATTGTCTTCAACCTGCGACGAAACCGCCTCGCCAAGTCCAAAAAGCCCTTCAAGATCATCATCACCATTATAGTCACCTTCTTCCTTTGCTGGAGCCCCTACCACCTGCTGAACCTCCTGGAAACAGAGCCCCACACGGTCCCGTTCTCCGTGTTCGAGATCGGCATTCCTATAACCACGGCACTTGCTGCCTCCAACAGCTGCATGAACCCCGTCCTCTATGTCTTCATGGGCCAGGACTTCAAGAAGTTTAAGGTCGCCATCCTTTCCAGGCTAGTGAACGCCCTCAGCGAGGAGACGGGCCACTCCAGCATCGTTCACAGGAGCTTCTCCAAAATGTCTTCCATGACCGAGAAGGAGACAACGGTACTGTAAACTCAACCTGGAGGCCCGCAGCGGAGCCAGGGTCCTCCGGCGTTGCCCATGCCCGCTGCTGAAACGGTGGCCACCGGGGCTGGGGCCGCTGGGGCGGGGAGCGCACGGTCCGGTGCCGTCCTGCAGCATGTTCTTGGACTGGCTTTGCTGCCTGGGGGCTGGCAGAAGTTGGAGCCCGCTGCTTCGTGCACACGGCGAAAACAGAACTGCCCTTAGCTTTCCTTGGCGATTGCAGAGAGGGTTGCACCAAGCTGTCCCAGCGCTCTCCAACTATTTCAGGAAACATTTCCGGACGTTCCCATATAACCTGTGCCTCGTCTGGCCTGTATCCTGCGATACGGGCATGCCTGCAGCTTCCAGAGACGTTGGCCGCCGCAGAGGACACGCGAGCAGCACGCCGAACTGCGTTGCCCCGTGGTTTCAGTGCCCGGGGGCTGAGCCGTGCCGAGGTCTGCGAGGACCCCACGTCCCAGAGAGGCTCGTGGCAAAGGGAGAACCAGCAAAAGGGGGAAAAAACCGGGTGAATCCCACTGGGACGGCGGGAGCGGGAAGGGGATGCGCCCGAGGCGGCCCCTCTGCGCCAGCTCCCGCGGGGCTCTGCCTGCTACGGCAAAACCGCTCGCGCGCTTCCTATCGCCTGTGCACGCCTGTAGCCACTTAACCGGTATTTTCAACTCCTAAAATATATTGGTACTAGCCCAAAACTGGTTTTAACCGTGTCGTGAACCCCCTGCCCCAGGCAGGTTGTCAGAGACAGCAGGGAAGGACCAACCTGCGGGGGACGAGGGCTGCCGCGAGCTGCTCCGGGTCCCGCGCGGGGCTTGCGAGGGGGCCGACGTCGCAGCCGGCGCTGCATCACGGCCCCATCCCCGCGTCCTCGCTGCCAGGGAGCCCGCGGCGCCCGCTAATAAATCTCCTGTAAAGGATAGGCTGAGCCACGGGCTCTATCCAATTTCATGCACAGTTAATTTGGGAGATAATTCACGATTTGGGCTTCTCGACTGCGACGAGCGAGCGGACACCGGTGCCGGGTTTATTTATGTGCCGGTTTCTCCGTGTCGCGCGCAGTGCATGCGATTGCTGCAAAACCGAGGCAGGCGAGGAAGGGGCAAGTCCTCCGGCGGCCAGCGGTGCCGGTCATCGAGACTCCGCTCACGGGCGCCTGCAAAGCGCCGGGTATTATTTATTTTTTTAAATGCAAAAAGGAAAAAAAGGAAAAATAGGCAAGCTCCCGGAAAAAAGACGCTAAGCATAAAGCATGAACGGCCCCGCAGCAGCTCAGCCCCGGTTGCTGGCTGGAGGCTGCTGCTTGCTCGTGGTGAGGCTGGTCTCGCCTTCCTGGGCAAGGAGCCGCATCCATCCCCTGCCCCGCCCGGCCGGCGAGGGCTCTGGTGAGCTCTCCTTAACCCAGCCCTTAACCGGAGCTGTGTGTCCTGCACTCCTTGATTTCCCCTGTCTTTTAGGGGCTGGAGATGTGGCTGTTTTTTCTGGTTTTTTCCTAAGTGCTTGCATCGTACCAAGACGTGAGCTGTGCTGCAAACCCAACGAGACGACGCAGCTGGCAGCGCTTGGTGTCTCGGCCCCCAAAGGAGCAGGAATGGCCTGAAACCGCCCCCGCGGGTCTCCTCCCGCCCCGGCATCCCTCCGTCTCCCACGCTGGGCAGGGCGGGGGATGCGTTTGCAACGCCCACGTCCTTGCTGTGAGCACGGGTGTGCCTTCGTCCACTGCTTTCTGCAGCACGCGCGGGTGGCAGAGACGTGCCCGGCCTCACTGGCGCCGGGGCTGGTCTTGCAGGGCAGGTCTAAGACCAGAGCCTGGGAGCTGGGTCTGGTGAAAGCGGGGTGGATGCGGGCAAGGGGCTGAACCTGAAAACGGCGTGTCTGCAGCCTGCGCCGAGAAGGGCAGCGCAGCGGGATGGGGACGGGGATTATAAGGGAGATTCATAGCAGACGGGTGACTGCCGCCCGTTGGGTGCTGCTCCCCATAGCGCGGGGCGGCCGTGGGGCAGGGAGCACCCAGGGGCGCCGGTGGGGCCGGGCCCCGCTCTGTGGGCTGCCCCTCGCCGGAGGCAGCCGGGGCCCCGCGGTCCCGAGGTGCTGCAGGCGCCCGGGCTCCTCCGGGGCCGTCTCCCGCGGCGGGCGGCTCTCCCGACGGGGAAACAGCGGGGCCCTCCACTCCCTGCACCCTCGTGATGATGAGGAAGGTGGAGGAAGCCTTGGAAGAGGGAGCTCGGGGCAGGGATGGGGCCCGTGTGTGGCAGGACCAGGATCCCACGGGATTTACTGTGCGGATTGGGGTGAGACGCAGAGCATCCCAGCCCTGCCGCGCCGGGGCAGGGAGCAGCATCTGGGCAACATCTGGGCACGTGCTGGGTGGAGCAGCCCAACGAGCCCCTTCCGCAGCGGAAAACCAGCAATGCAGACAAAGCTGACCTGGGGGAAAAGCAGTCCTGGTCCCACTGGATCCCGGATCGCTGGGCACAACCGCTCCAAGGATGCCGGTGCTCCCGGGACGTCGTGTGGCCGTAGCAAGCACCTTGTCCGGAGCGGGGCTGTGCAGCTCCTGCACCTCATGCATCCTCCATCCCTCAACGGGTCCAGCGCGAAGTCACTCCGTTAAGGGAACGTCGGGCTGTTAAGGTGAATAGCTGCTGGTCGCGGCAGCGTGACCCCCGGGGCAGCGCTGGAGTGGGGACGCGCCTGGCTAATCTTCGTGGCCGGCTTTCGTAAGCCCGTCTGTTATTACTGCAAACAGCTTTCCCCAAAAGCGATGCCTTGGTACATAACCTTGGGTTAAATCAGCATTATAATGACAGCTTCGGAAACCTAATATTTGAGCTCGTCTTTGTAGCTGTTTGCCTATTTAATATAAAACCTGTTTTACATACAAATACACCCCTACGTGCTGCGGCTCGGCGCGCGGAGAGGGGAGGCTTCCCAGGGCTTTGCATCCAGCAGTCGCTTCCCAGCGTGAATCCGAGATCCCAAAGCAGCAAGCGGAGGAGGGAGGACTCGGGCTGCCTGCTGCCGCCTCGAGCTCCTGGCGCGGGACCGCTGGCGAGAGCCGAAAATACGGTGGGGGCCGGCGACGTCCCGCGTTAGCATCCAGCGGAGCCCTGTTGCACCGCATCATCGCGCTTTCAAGTTGCATTTTTGGGGAGTTGTCCCAGTGTCACCCCCACCCTGAGCAGAGCTGGGATCCTGTTTCTGAACCAGGAGAAAAGCCCTGGGTATGGATGCGTGACCCTGCTTGCTCCCGCTGACGTGCTCCCCTCCTCCGGCGCTGCCGTCCGCGGGAGCCGCCGCTGCAGCCCCGCCGCTCGCCCGTCGTCCCGCCGCCCCTCCCCGGCCCCCCCGTCTTTAGCGGTCTGGGGCCGAAAGCTGTGTTTTTGGGAGTCGGCCTCTGAAGCGCGAGTGAGGCTTTTGGAAACCCCTCGTCAGGGAGCTCCTTCAGAGCTGCCCGCGCCTGCGTGCTGCCAAATAATTATGCACAATTATTTGCTCAAACTGGACCTTTTTGCCCCTTTTTTGCAGGCGATGCAGATCTTGCTGACCTGAGCGTCCCGCTGGGGCGGGAGGGCAGGGAGCTGGGACCGCCACCGGTTCCGTCGGGGCAGTTTCCCTTCTTAATTGAATTCCCTTTTTAATATAATTTCCCTTTTTAATTGGCCCCGATGGGCCAAGGGCTCGTTAGGAGGACGACAGCACCTGAGGGGCTCCCCAGGCGCTGATGGCTGAGCGCTGGCGGGAGCACGAAGGTGTCCATGTCCCCCGCCCGGGACCGCGCTGTCCCTCTGCCTAATTTGCTAATCTCGATGCTGAGCGGCCGACGGCGTCTTCCTCTGTATCCCTGTCATCCCGGCGTGTTCGCTGTCGGATAAGATCTGGCAAGCGCTCCGCTAGGCTCATTTGAGAAAAGAATTATTAACGACAGCACCGAGATGGGTATCTGCTCGGGAGCAATTTGCATCTCGCTCCGCTCCGGCGACGTCCTGCCCGACGGCATCGGGTGGCCGCGGCCGAGCGTCGCTCCCGCGCGGTGCTGCCGCCCGCTCCCGCGCTTTCGGGGTTCCCCTTCGCTCCCACCAGCGCCAGGACCATGTCCCCAGCCCCAGGACCCCGTCCCCAAGCCTGGGACCCCTGGACCCCGTCCCCCAGGACCCCGTCCCCCAGCCCCGGCCCCCCCAGCTCTCCCAGCCCCATACGCACCAGCTCAGCACCACCGGCCCCTCGGCTGTCCCGGCCCCGCAGCGCGCCGTGGGCACGGTCCCATCCTGCGGTCCCCTCAGCGTGCCAAATCCCCGACAATTCACCCCGTTTCCCCAGCCCGAGGCTGCTGCCGCCGCTTTCCCGGTAATCACGAGCCGTTTGCCGGGGCCGGGAGCTTCGGGGCCGGGTTTCACCTCGCTGCAGCGTTTGGGAAGCGGCTCCAGGATACGCAGCAATCCCCATCTCGCGACGCGTTGCAGCCCTTAACGACCGCTCGCCCCAATTAGCCGCCACGGCCCGGACACAACGCTGTGCTTCCCGCCTCCGACAAGTCACGCCTTTATTTGGAATCGGATTTAAGAAAGAAAAGAATAAATATTTTATCATTTCTCTCCCCTCAACGCCAGGCTGCTTGGAGCCACGTTTAAATTATCTCCGCCGCGCCCGGGCAGATTGCCAACTGTAAATTTTACAGAAAATAGTAAAAACAATAAATAAACATGGTTCTTTTGTAGGGGATGGGTATTGCCGCCGCTCGGATTTATAGCGCTCGTCTCCCGCGCGTTTTACGGCTTTTGTAAAAGAGCCGTCGCAGCGGTCCCCGAGCGCCGGGAGCTTTGCACGTGCAAGCGATGCAGGAGGGATGCTCCGCTTCCCGGCGGCGATATGGATGCTGTCATCGAGCACCGGCCCCGCAGAGCTAGCAGCAAGCCGAAACCCCGGTGCTGCTTTTCCCGGGACGGCCCCGAAGACGCGGAGCCGTGGCAGCGGGGAGGGGACGTCCGCGCGGAGCCGCACGTCCAGCACCCAGCTACCAGCACACGGTGATGGCTGCAAATTGCTCAGCTTCATCGCAGAAGGGAATTGCGGCGAAAGAAGGGAATTAAGCGCCAGCGATCCTCAAAGCCACGGGGAGGAAAGGCAGCACTCGGGGAGCTTCCCCGGGCGGTCCCTCCTCCTCCTCCTCGCCCCCGCGTCCCGGCCCAGCAGCTCCCTCCCTGCCGCTATTTCCAGGGGGCCGAAAGGATGCTGGGCCCCTCCCCGGAGCAAATCGCGCCCGGCATCCGATTTTATTGCCGCAAACGCAACGCGAGCGAGAAAGCATGTCAAAAACTCCGGATATGAGGGCGGCTGGCGAAAAGGAATAAATCCCACCGAGCCCCTTCTTTCCTTGCACGCTGCAGCTGTGCAAACCGTGCTTTGAGGGTGCTGCAACGTTGCTAAAACGCCCACGAAGGAGCCGCTTCGGCGGCGTTCGGGTATCGCTGTTCGCAGTGGTTTGGGCTCAGGGATATTAATGCAATTGATGCTGGGGGGGGGAGCTACGTGCAAGTCCCGCCGCTGCCCCACAAACACACGCCGAGGCGGGAGAGCAACAAAACTCGCGTTTAATAGCCGGCTCGACCTGAGGATTTGTGGCGGCGGCGGTCGGCGCCCCGGAGCGCCGCAGACCAGCGGGAGCGCGACCGGGTGGTTCCCAGCGGGAAAGGGGCGTCCGGTCTCGCGGAAAACCTCGGCGGATTTGTCAAAGGAAGAGTTAAAAACAGTGTCGCGACTCCGTACAAAATACATTTGGCGACGCCCCGGGGCGCCCGCCCGCCCGGCCCCCCCCCGCCGCGTCCCCCCGGCCAGGCCGTCTCCTCACGCGCGTTAGAAAAATATATTTTATTTAAATTCTCCTTTTCTCAGCGGAGTTGTCTCCTCTCCCCTCGAATGCAGACGGACAGGTAGATCCCGACGGATCCAGATCTGTGCACGTACTTCTAGCAAGATCCGGCGTTACGAGCCACCCCTCGAGTACTGAGCTATAGAAAAGGCTGCGCACGATATATGGCTTTTGCACCTACATCCAAGGGGGCTTGCGGGGAGGGGGGCGAAGCTGGGTCGGGGACGCGGCAATGCGGGGCCGGGGACGCGCCGGGGAGCCATGTGCAGCTCTGCAGACCGTCAGCTTTGCAAGCGGCCTGATCCCGCTGCACGCGGAGGCCCTTTGGTTCTGCTCCTCCCGGGGGGGTGCGAAGGCGGGGGCAGCGTGCGGAGCAGCGACCGGGGGGTCCCGCCGCCGGGAAGGTGCCCGGAGGGGGGATCGGGGCTGTCGCACGCCGAAAAGCTCATGCTCAGGGTTTGCTCCTCCTTCGGGGCCGAGGGGAGGACTTGTGCATGCCGCCGGGGACAGCTCGCACCTGGAGCCCCCGCGGTGGCAATTCCCCCTCCGCTGGCTGCCGCCGGGGCTGAGCGCTTGCAACCCTGGCGCATCTCAATGTCCCCGGCACTGCACTCGCCCCGTGTCCTCCCAAATGCCACCCCTGGGCTTTTTGGGCTCCCCAGCTTTGGAAATGAGGGACCGTGGGCCCTGCATGCTCTTCCCCCTGCCTGGTAACCCCCCCCCCCCCGCCCTTGCAGCATTGCAAGCGAGTGTGCGGGTGCTCAGCCCTGTCCCTTGCAGCAATGCAAGTGAGTGCGTGGGTGCTCAGCCCCGTCCTGGGCTGCAGGGTGCCGCAGCACCCGGGGGTGGCGGCACGGCCCGCAGCTGCCCTCTTGCTCGCGCGCGGCGGCCGGGGATGGTGGGATGGCAGAGGGAGGCACCGTGCAAGCCGGGCAATGGGGCCACGGGGCCGCCCCGCCCCGCACCGTTTCTCATGCAGGGACGCGATCACAGCTACTAGCAGCAGATGGGGAATGGAAAGCGGGTCCCCCCCCACCCCGGGGGGGACGCGGCGGAGGCCGGGCGGGCCGAGCGGCTCCTGGGCGAGCGGAGCCGTCCCCGGGCGCCGTCACCGCGGGTAGTAGTCGTCCGGCACCCCGGAGAGGTTTCGCAGCTTCAGCGCCGCGTCCACCGTCTTGATGTAGCCGCCGATGGCGTGGCGCATCTCGGGCGTGTAGGGGTCGAACTCCAGCTTCCGCAGCCCCGAGCGCTTGAAGTTGCCGTCCTTCTGGCCCTCGACGCAGAGCAGCCGGTCCTCGCGGGCGGCGATGCCCAGCAGGCCCACCATGCGCTGCAGCTGCGCGAACAGGTCCCGCTTCAGGTCCTCGAAGTGCACCACCAGCACCCGGCGGCCGAAGCGCAGCCAGTCCAGCGTGTGGGTGGCCCACCACGGCGCGTAGGTCCGCACGAACTCCGGCCACTCTGCAAGAGCCACGGCGCCCGTCAGCGCCCGACCCCCCCGGAGACCCCGACTCGCCCCCCCGGGCCGCTGGCTCTCGCCCCCCGGCACCCTTCCAGAGATGGGGTGTTTTGCACCGAGCAGGACCGGAGAGGTACGTGTGCCGTCTAACTGTGCTGACTTCTTTCCCAGGTTTCTTAAGGCACCACTGTCTTTGCACACTGTCATTGCACACTGCACATTGCCATTGCACACTGTTATTGCACATTGCCATTGCACATTGCACACTGCACATTGCCATTGCACATTGCACACTGTTATTGCACATTGCACACTGCCACTGCACACTGCCATTGCACGTTGCACACTGCCATTGCATGTTGCACATCGTTACTGCACATTGCACACTGCCACTACATGCTGTCCTTGCACATTGCACGCTGTCATTGCATGTTGCACACTGCCATGGCACATTGTTATTGCACCTTGGACACTGCCACTGCACACTGGCATTGCACATTGCACACTGTCCTTGCACACTGCACGCTGTCATTGCACATTGCATACTGCACATTGCACACTGTTATTGCACATTGCACACTGCCACTGCACACTGGCATTGCATATTGCACACTGTCATTGCACGCTGCCACTGCACACGGCCATTGCACATCGCACACGGCCATTGCACGTCGCACACGGCCATTGCAGGTTGCGCACTGTCAGCACAGCTCCTGGCTGGGAGATTAATAAACCCCCGAGCGAGACGTGTTTGCCAGCAGGTTCCTAGGGCGACTACTTGAGCTCCCTACTAACATCTTTCAATTATCCCCGCGGTTCTTAGCTAATTGATCCTCACATAAAAATCAGGTGATAAAAAAGATAATGAAACATCAATAATAAGCAACGACTCTCCTGGAAGTGGAATATACGTGTATCTTATGATGCATAAAAGCTCCGGGTAGCTGCTTCTTTGTCTCATCCTCCTTGAGAAACTGATGCCTGATTAATAGCTTAAATGTATTTAATTCCCTAAAGAATCATTAAACACAGTATCTGTTTCATTAAACAGATACAGGACAATTCACCTTGTGTAATCATATCACATAAAACTTTGCTTTGGAACCACTCCAGGGATATAATAAAATTAATGTCATGGAACAAAATACTGGTTTTACGGAGCCTTCAGCCTCGGCTTCCTGAAAGCCCGGTTGCAAATAGAAGGAAAAAAGTAAAATTCCCGGTCATGTGGCTGTGCGCGGGGGTGAGCGCGGGGGCCGGCGGGATCAGCTGCGGGAAGCATCGCAGCCCCGCAGCACCCCCGGCTCAGGGTGAACCACGGCCCTCAGCAAACGCCCAAACTCCATTTGCAATCCTCCAGCGACGGAAAAAATCTCCCTCTCTCTGGGTAAGTTGCTCCGCTGGTTAATTAACCTGATAATTACCCCGAAAGCTAATTGCACTGCTAAAATGCACCTCCCTGGAGAGACTCGCGTCCCCGGGATGCCGGCGCGGATGCACCGCGAGCACACGGCGATGACGGACCCGGCAGCACCGAGGGAAGAACATCCTTTAAATAAACCCCGAATTAAGGGTGGCAGCTGTTCAACCAGGCTAAATAGTTTAACTCTTTCCAATGAAGTCAATGCACAACAGCAATTTGCAAATTGCTGTAATTAACGGCCGGCGCAGGGCGGGGGAACGGGGCTCCCGCGGCAGCACAGGCTGCTCCCACCCTCGGCCGGCGGCTCTGGGGCCCCAGGAGCAGCGGGATCGGGGGGATCGGGGGGATATTGGCCGCCTACCTTTGCCCTTCCAGTGGGCGTGGGAGGCGAAGCCGATGTGCCCGCCGTACTTGCGGTTGAACTCGGCCATCAGCGCCTTGTAGGGGTTGCGGATGAGCAGGATGGCCGCGTCGAAGGACTCGATCTCCTTCTGGCCGCTCTCGTGCGTCTTGATGCAGATGGTCCTGCCGCTCCGCCAGTGGTCCCGCTCGCCCTTGAACCCTGCCGGGGCAGCGGGCAGCGCCGGCGGCAGGGGAAAAGAGAAGAGGCGAAAAACACAGTTGGCTGCAGGTTTGCAATGTGCAGGTTGCACGACACAGCTGGAGGGAAGCAGCTGCTGCTCGAAGCGGGGTTTGCATCCCTCTCCCAGATGGAAATGATCTCTGAGCTTGAGCTCCGACTCCAGCGCTCGTGCAAAGTCCCGCACCGTGGGGCTGACCGCGCGCGGGAGCTGCCCGGGATGCCGGAGGTGCTCCGGGCACGGAGCTGGGCAGAGATGTGGCGGTTCCCACGGAGCCACGCTGGATGCGGCCCGGCTCGTTTCGCTCCCAACCAGCCCGACTCTGCAAATCCCAGCTTTCCCTGAGGGCCTCTGGGCAAAATGCACAGCATTAGGGCAAAATCCTAATCCATGAGAAAACGCGAGGCCGCGGGGCATCTCCGGAGCGGCGGCTGCCCCGGCACGAGGATGCGGCACTGGGTCTCTGCGCCGCGGTCCGACCCGCCAGCACCGTGCGGAGTCGAGCCGGGTGGGAGATAAGGTGCGAGGAGATGTATTACATCAATTAGCGATGTGTAATTGGCTTTCGGCAGCGCAGCACGGCGACACGGCGGCCGAGCTCAGTTGCCTGGATACCTCCCGGCCCGCTCCGGCGAGCCAGAGCCTGGGAAAACGCCGCTTGGGTCCTCGGCGGGACGGACAACGGGTCCCCCCCCCCAAATTGCAACAGGGGTGTTATCCGGAGGAGCTGCCAGGGAAGCTGGCTTTGGCCTGGAAAAGCTTCAGCCCTGCCCCAGGCTTTTTTTTCATTTAGCCTTGCTGTTTTGCTGTTTTTTCCCCCGAAAGGCGGCAGCTCAGCTGGGCTTTGCCGCGGTGCCGTGGCCGTTCCCGACCCGGCCCAGCCGCGGCGGCAGCATCAGCGCGACAGGGACGATGCTGCCGTCCTGCCTCGAAGGTCCTGAGGACGGCGGGAGCAAGGCTGCCCCTTCCCTGCCAAATAATTACGCGGTAAACGATTTCTGCATCAAACAAGTGCAGCAGATGGAAACCCGGCGAATGGCTCGGCCCAAGGAGACGGTGCTCGGAGCGAGCCGGCAGCCGCGAGCCGGCAGTGCCCGGCGCCCCGGAGCTGCCGACGGACCCGCGCTGCTCCGCTGAGCTCCCCTGTGCACTCCCGGAGAAAGCCGCCTTTGCAAGGGGGAGGTGGGCTTCTCGCAGCACGGGGTGGGGAGATTGGGTTAGAAAGCGGGTGTATTCCTGCCTGGAGAGGTCGGAGCGCTCCGGACGGGCTGGCGCTGTGGCAGGATTAGTGGGGTCTGCGGAAATGAGGGGTGATGGGGGCGGAGGAAGCAGATAATTTGTTTTCGGATTATCTCCTTTTTTGGACATTTCCCAGACCCGAAGCTGATCTAAACGACATGACGTGAATCGACTGATCACATGTGGATAATGCTGCAAACGAGATCAGCTCCCTTCTCCCTGCGCCCGTGAGCTCATCAGCGCTTTCCCAACCGCTCGCGCTGAGCAACACGGATGTGAGCGTTCCCCAGCACCCGGACACGGCCGGGATTTTTATACGTGTGGTGGCAGGAGCCGGACACCAGCTGCTCCAGCCGTTCTGCAAAACCGCAGGCTGCTTTGGCAACGCCGGGCTGGCGGTGCTCCCTCCGCTGGGCGGGTTTCGGTTGCGGATTTCTTCCCAGGTGGAAAAAATCTGCAAGAATCCCCTGGTTTGGGGGGCTGGAGCTGCTCCGGCTCCTGCTCTAGGAGGTTTCGACCCCGCCGTGGGGTCAAAAGGACCAAGCGCCCGGGGAACGCCAGCTCTGCCCTGAACGGCTCCTCGCGGGCGGCAGCAGGCAGGGCGGGCGCTCGACGCCGGGGAGCTCGGGTCTGCCGCGACCTTCCGAATCGGGAAGTGCCGGGCACGAACCGTCTCATCCCCCGGGTTGCTGGGAGCTGCAGGGACCGCTGCCTTCCCGCCCGGAGCGGTGGGGGAGCGATGCGGGAACGGGCCGGAGCGGGCTGCATCCCTGCTCATGCTTTGTGGGAGCGGGCCGGAGCGGGCTGCATCCCTGCTTGTGCTGCATGGGAACAGGCCGGAGCAGGCTGCATCCCTGCTCGTGCCGTGCAGGAACGGGCCGGAACGGGCTGCATCCCTGCTCGTGCTGTGCAGGAACGGGCTGGAAAGGGCTGCATCCCCCCTCGCATCGCGTGGGAACGGGCCGGAGCAGGCTGCATCCCTGCTCATGCTTTGTGGGAACGGGCCGGAGCGGGCTGCATCCCTGCTCGTGCTTTGTGGGAGCGGGCCGGAGCGGGCTGCATCCCTGCTCGTGCTTTGTGGGAGCGGGCCGGAGCGGGCTGCATCCCTGCTCGTGCTGCATGGGAACGGGCTGGAGCAGGCTGCATCCCTGCTTGTGCCTGCAGGAATGGGCTGGAATGGGCTGCATCCCCCCTCGCATCGCGTGGGAACAGGCCGGAGCGGGCTGCATCCCTGCTCATCCTGCGCGGGAACAGGCCGCATCCCCCCTCGCGCACCTTTGTTGTAGAGGGAGCCGTCGAAGTAGTAGCTGCCGGTGTAGAAGCCGGTGGCGAGCTCGATGAGGTGCCGGGCCCAGGTGTTGCCGGCGCCGGGGAAGCTGGCCAGCGCGACGACGTGCCGGGAGCGGGCCGGCAGAAACCTGCGGTCCATGCAGCGGTTGTCTGCGGGGAGAAGGCGGCGTCGGGCGGCGGCACCGGGGCCCGGGATGCTGCGGGGATGCTGCTTCCCGGCCGCGGCGCCCCGGCGGGATGCGGACACCGAGCGGCTGCATCCTCCGGGCCGGGAGACGCTCCGCGGCGCTGCCCGAGCGCGAAGAGACGCCCCGCGCCGGGGTCCCCTCCGGCGGCCCGGGGTCCCCTCCGGCGGCCCGCGCCGGCCCGCGGGGTGTGAACGAGGAGAGCGAAGCGGGCGAGGGGAAGGTGCCTGCTGGAGGCAGATGGCAAATGTTATTTCTTGCATCTGATTTAAGCGGTAATTAAAGCTGTTTGTTCAGGGGAGGATTTATTTCCTGGGAAATTAAAATAAATGGTAATTTTTAATGAAAGTCGAATAGATATTTCAAGCTGCCTGTCACTTTCCCCGGGGTGACGGGGGCCGGCACCTCCAGGAGGGGTGTGGGGTGGTGGGGAAAGCGGGTGTCGAGGGGGGGTCCCTGCCCTCCTGCGGGGGCAAAGGCAGGGAGAGCGCCCGGAGCTGCGGGGAGGCGATTGCCGGCCCCACCATGCCGTGCCGTGCCGTGCCGTGCCGTGCCATGCCGCGCTGCACCGTGCTGCACCGTGCCGTACTGTGCCATGCTGCACCATGCCATGCTGTGCTGCACCGTGCCGTGCCGTGCTGCACCGTGCCGTGCTGTGCTGCACCGTGCCGTGCCATGCAATGCTGCATCATGCCATGCTGTGCTGCACCGTGCTGTGCCGTGCTGCACCGTGCCGTGCTGTGCTGCGCCGTGCCGTGCCGTGCTGCACCGTGCCGTGCCATGCAATGCTGCATCATGCCATGCTGTGCTGCACCGTGCTGTGCCGTGCTGCACCATGCCATGCTGTGCTGCACCGTGCCGTGCCGTGCTGCACCGTGCCATGCTGTGCTGCACCGTGCCGTGCCATGCAATGCTGCACCGTGCCATGCTGTGCTGCACCGTGCCGTGCCGCCCTCACCTTGCACCTGGGTCTGGTAGACGAGGAAGTAGTCGGCGGTGCCGCAGCTCTCGTACTCCTCGCCGGCGCACCGCTGGGCGCAGAGCTGCTCGTCCTCGCGCTCGTGCAGGGTGAAGAGGCTCGTGGGGAAGCCGCAGCGGCAGGCGGTCCCGGCCAGCGCCGACAGTGGGTACTCCTGTGGCCGGGGCACCGGGGCCGGCGTCGGCACGGATGCACCGTCCGGACCCCCGTCCCGGCCACCCCGGCTGCAACATTGCCCGCAGCCTCCACCCAGCCCCTTTCCGCAGCCACGGCAGCACCGAGGCCCCGGGCAGCAGCTCGCACGGCCGCAGGGGCCGGCAGCGCGGGCACAGCTCCCCGCAGGGACCGGCCGTGCAGCCGCGTGCCTTTGGCAACACGGCAGAGACCCGGCTGCTCAGCGCCCTGCGGGCGTCCGCCTGGGAAAATCCACGCGGTTGCAAGCAAACGAAAACCGCTCGGTTGCAAGCAGACAAGCACCCGGCACGGTCGAAGCCGGGGGCAGCTGGGCACGGTGAGGTCCTGGGGCCTCCCGGGCCTCCAGAGGCTGCAAACTTGGTCAGGTGTAGTTTGGATGCATATAATGATTGCACTAAATTGGATTCAGATTTATCCAGTGTGGCCTTTTCTTGCTGATTAACACTTGGAAGTGTGCGCGGGGCACTGGCGTCCCCGAGCCCCCCCCGGGTACCTTTTCGGTGCAGAAGTCGACGCACTTGTCCACGGACATGTTGAGCATCGTCTGGCTGGCGGGCAGGGCGATGGAGACGTTGTCCGGCCGGCGGAAGCACCCCCGGAAGATCGCGCTGCCGTCTGCGGGCGAGAGGGGCTAAATCGGTGCTAAAATCTCTGCTGAAAGCCCCCAAAACAGCAGGGTTGTGCCCCAAAGCGAGCCAGCTCCCCCAGCAGCAGCCGCCGGGCTGCCAGTCCTCAGGGGTGATGCCAGCGACAGGGACAATCTGGGCATCATTCGAGAGCATTTTTCTGATTGCATTTTTGCTAGCTTTGCTCTGGGAGATGCTTGGAGAGGAAAAACCCCAGGAACCCTCCAGCCCTGAAGGGCTTCGGCGGCCGCTCGCAGCCCAGGGCTGCACGGAGCTTGCTGCAGGGCCGGTCCGCTCCGCTCCCGGCTGCTGCGACGAGCACGGACCCGAGACACGGCCGCGCTTTGGAGACCATCAGCAGTGGCGGCATCTCCCGGCTCTCAGAGCATCGCTTGCCCTGAGCTAGTTGGAGGGAACGAGGGACAAGGGACAGGGAACGAGGGACAAGGGACAGGGCACAAGGCACAAGGGACTTACACCTCCGCGCCGACTCCTGGGCCAGCTCCAGGCGGTAGATGGCCAGGCGGTTGACGCCGCCGCACGTGTTGCCGCGCTCGCCCTTGCAGGCCATGCCGCACTCGGCCTCGCTCACGTTGGCCGCCTGCACCTTGTGGCCGCAGTAGCACTCGGCGCCGAACTCCAGCCCCGCGTACAGGTAGCCCCTGCCGCGAGAGGGGGCCGGGGGTTGCGGCCGCGGGGCAGCACCGGCACCCGCCAGCCCCCGGCACCCGCCCCGGGGGCCGCGGGTGCTGCTCGAGGGCGGCGGCGATGCGGCGAAGCCGCTTGCAAGCGCCGCCCGCCCCGTCGGTGCCAGGGCTTGCGTGCGTGGCTCCCCCTCCGGATAACGCGGAGCCCGGGAGCCAGTGTCGCAGCAAACGCCCCGGGGGGACGGGCACGCTGCTCCGGGCACGCCGTGGTGGCCAAGCTCGGGGGGAGGCGTTTTGGGGGGGTCCCGCGATGCAGCCCAGAGCTCCCCGGAGAGGCTCTGCCGGTGCATCGGGGCCAGAGGTGCAACTGCAACCGAAAACCAGCCGGCTCCCCATTCCCGCTCCCCATCCCGGCTCCCCATCCTGGCTCCCCATTCCCGCTCCCCATCCCGGGTCCCCATCCCTGCTCCCCATCCCCGCTCCCAATCCTGGCTCCCCATCCTGGCTCCCCATCCCGTTCCCCATCCCGGGAGGAAAAACCAGGCGGAGAACCAGGGAGGAAAAAAAAGAAGAAAGCAAGCTCCGACTCGCCCAAATCTAAAGAAAAGCAAGGGCGGGGGGTGGGGGGAGAGCTGCTGGCGCGGGGGAGCCCGCGGTGCCCGTCCCCGCTACAGTACCGCTCGGCGCAGTTGTCCTGGCAACGGAAGACTGTCATCTTCTTGTAGTCGAAGAAGGAGACGCCGCGGAGCGTCCGCCGGCGCGTGTTGTCCACGTAGCAGCCGATGTACTTGGCTGGGGAGAGCGGAGGGGGGGGTCAGCCGCAGCCGCTCGCCTCGCCCTCCCCCAGCCCCCCGTGAAATTTGCCTCCTTTTTTTTTTTTTTTTCCCCCCACTTTTCCAACATGAATGAGCTCAGCTGCCCTGCAAATCCCCGGGGAAGAAACCGCAGCCCCGGGGGGCACGAGGGAGGAAGAGGAGGGTGGAGAGGGGCCGCGCGCCCGTGCAGGGCACCCGCCGAGGGCCAGCCCGGAGAAACGGTCTCCTGGCAGGGAGAAATTCAACTGCAAATACCCGGGAACCGCGGTGCTCCCCTGGTCCCTGCCCGGCCCTGCCACCGCCACCGTGGCCCCCGGGTTTGTCCCCGGCGCGGTCCGGAGGAAACCTCGCGCCAGGCGGGAGCGCCCGGGCCGCGGGCAAGAGCGCCGGCCCCGTTACGGCTCCTCGTTAGACGGCTCCTCGTCAGACCCCTCGTTAGGGCTGGGCACGCGCCTGCTGCCTCTCCCGCCCCGGCTGGGCGCGCCGACGGCTGCTGCAGAGTCCCCAGATGGGGACACGGGAGTCTCGTGCCCGTTCGGGGCCGCTGGAGCAGTGCAGCCCCACGGAGCCCCGTGGAGGGGGCTTCATGACAGCACGCAGCCCTCCAGATGTGCCCACGATGCCAAATGCCCTTCCAGCTGTGTCTACGGCACCATGTAGCCCTCCAGCTGTGCCCACCACGCCGAATACCCATCCAGCTGTGCCCACGGCACCACACAGCCCTCCAGCTGTGCCCACCATGCCGAATACCCATCCAGCTGTGCCTATTGCACCACACAGCCCTCCAGCTGTGCCCACCATGCCGAATACCCATCCAGCTGTGCCCATGGCACCACACAGCACTCCAGCTGTGCCCCCCATGCCAAATACCCATCCAGCTGTGCCCACGGCACCACACAGCCCTCCAGCTGTGCCCATCATGCCAAATACCCATCCAGCTGTGCCCACGGCACCACACAGCCCTCCAGCTGTGCCCATCACGCCAAATACCCTTCCAGCTGTGCCCACGGCACCACGCAGCCCTCCAGCTGTGTCCCCTGCAGCTTCTCGATGCTGCAAACCTGCTTCCCCAGCCGGCAGACTTTCGGGGGAGGAGGAGGCTTGAGAAAGGTGCCCGCTGGCTTCAGCCACCAAACAGCCCTAACTCTCTGCTCCCAATTACTCTCAGCACAACTTGGCATTTCCGCAGCGCTGAGCGGGTTTCCGAAGGGCGGCTAATTTTGTTCGTGATAGCTCTAACCAGTGTGGGATTACTCCAGCAATTTTCACAGCACCAGTGACTGATGTGCATTACATTCAACCCATTGCTCTTGACATATGGGTACGGCGACTTATTAGGAAGGCAACTGGAAGAATTAGGGAGATGCGAGGACGGCAAGCGAACGAGGCACGGACAGGGAGACGTGCCGGAGGAAGCGTGGCCCGGTCCGACCGGAGCGACATGCCCGGCAACCAGGACGAGCTGCTGATGATTAAATAACCTGACGATTAAATAACCCGAGCAGGCAAATTGAGACCTGCTCCAATGCACCGGTCTCACTGGGCCAAGAGGACATTTGGACCGTGCTGGAAATGTGAGTGTGCACCGAGTCACGGAACCCCCCCCAGCAAATACCCATTTAATTCCCCCAACGGCTTTGTCTTCTGATAGAGAAGCAACTCTAGCCTGATAACCAGGGTGTCAGCATTGCAAAACAATAATTAACAGCTTAATGCAAAGCTTAATATAAAGTCTAGTCTCCGCAAGAGCCCCAGAGCCCGCCCGCCCGGCGCGGGGAGCGGCAGCGTGCATACGGCCCCGGCGAGGAGCCCCGCTCGGGTTTCCCTGGTGACTGACAGTTGATTCTCACTAAGCATCTGGTGGAGATGCTCTAAACGTCACTTCGCATTAATGCAACCGCGCGGCCGCACGCGGCTCGGGAAGGGCCGCACCCCCCCCCCGGGTGCAAGGACACGACGGGGAGCGAGCGGAGGGCAGGCAGCTGGCGGGGGGGGGGGGGGGAGAGCCTCTCGTCGCTCCCGTTTTAGCAGGCGGGAAAGTCCTTTAAGCACCGCGGGGAATTTTTTCCCCCCCTTAAAAACCGCCTCGGCTGGCCCTGCACGGCCGGGGCGCGGGGAGCCGCCGGGGAGCCCGCGTTTTGGGCTGCAACCTGCCGTGCCGGCGGCTGAGAGCGGTGCTTTGCCGGGGGCTGCATTTGTTGCTTGCTGCTTTGGGGGTTGCTTCCCCCCCCCCGGAGCAGCCCATCCGCGGCCCCTGGGCAGAGCGTGTCCACGCACGGGTACGCGCCCGGCAGACGAGCGTGCGCGGTGCCGAGCAGAGGCGGGCGGCCGTTCCCGGGTGCCTGGGAATGGTGCGAGGGAGGGAATTCCCAGCCGGAGCCTCCCGGCAGCCCCACCAGCTCTGCACCGGCTGCCTAAGCCCTCTTCAGGCTGGGGAGCGGGAACCACCGCCGGGAAGGCAGGGAAGAGCCCGACTGTTCCTGCCTCCCTCTGCAGCAGCCCCCGCTCCCCGTCCTGATTTCGCTCCGGGTTTCCTATATCGGATAATGCTGCAGCTCTTTCCCTAAACACCCGGCAATCCGTCAGGCGGCTGTCACGGGCGCTGCGCTGTAGCAGGCTGCCGCTCTGCTCCTTCCCACCAGCTTCATTAACGGCAGCGAACGGCGAGAGCTTTCGCCCTCCGCGGCAGGGACACGTCGGCCCTTCGCGGGGGGGGGGGCAGAGGGGCGCGGGGAGGAGCCGCACGCTTGCACGAGGAGCGCGGACCACCTTGCACAAGGGTTAAACCCTGCACCTCCGTCCCGGGATCCCCCATCCCGGGCGAACGCTCGCTGCCCTCGTTTTGCAAGGCCCCCGCCACGTCTGCAAGCCCCCCAGGATGGGAGCACGCCGGTCCGCCGCGCGAGCCCCCGCACGCAAGTTTAAGGCACCTCCGTGAGCACGGAGCTTTGTCTGCACGGAGTCGCCTTCGGGATAAAGAGATGACATTTTAAAAATCGATGCGAAGCGCTACGTTCGTTTATCCTGGCTCATTAACAACGCCCCGACTCGACGGCACGCGGCGCCCCGGAGACGGGCAGGGCCGATAGCCGGAGGGGGTGGCCGCGTTGCAGCCCGCGGGAAACAGCCGGGCGTTATTCCCATGGTTTTGCTCCGGAGTGAGCCGGGGGGGGTCTCGCGGAGCCGGGCAGCCCCACGGCAAGGATGCAGCATGGCAACAAGGTCCATGGCGCAGGCGCGCCGCATCGGAGCACGGCACCACCGAGAGCCCAAAAAGATACAAGCAGAATAAGTGCAACTGGAAAAAATGGGAAAAAGCGGGAAATCAGCGTGCAGGGCGGGAGGGAGGTGGGGGCTCTGGGAAGGGGCTCTGGGGAGGGGGCAGGACCCCCGCGCGAGCCTCACCTCGGTCCTCCTCCTTGTCGCGGGCGGCCCGGCCCCTGGGCGCCCGGCTCCGCGTCCCGCCGGCGGCTCCCGCCTTGCTCCGCTCCGCCGCCTCCTTGGAGGCGCTTTTGAACCAGGGTCCGTAGCGCCGGCCCCCATCGACCGCCGCCGGCTCCGGGAAGCCGCGGGCCGCGGGGACCCCCGCCGCGTAGGGCAGCTCGGGGGGCTCGCCGGCCCCGCGGCCCCCCGCCGCCGCTGGCCCCCGGGCGAAGCCGGCGTGCAGGAGGAGCAGGCTGCCGGCCGCCGCGTAGAGAGCCAGCAGCGTGCACACGCGCACGGGTTTCCGCCGAAAGTACCGCTGCAGCTTCACCAGCAGCTTGGCCATGCCGCCCTCATCCCGCCCCGCGCGGGAGCACGCGGCGCGGCGCGGGTGCGGCCGGGCCGCCCGGACGGAGACGGAGACGGAGACGGAGACGGAGACGGCTCCCGCCGACGGCGTCACGGCTGCTGCGGTTTATCCGTCCCCCGGCGAAGCCCCTCGGCGTGGCCCGGCGATGCCGCCGGCGGAGGGACCATGGCAGGCGAAGCGGGCGATGCGAAAGCCCCTCGCTGGGGCTCCGGCGGGACGGGGACGGGGACGTGGGGCTCAGCGGCCGCCCTTCACCGCGGCCCCGCGGCGGGAGGTGCCCACCTGCAAGCAGAGGAGAGGCCGGCGTTAGAGAGGTGCTCCGCGGCTCCCGGGAGCGCGTGCACGGCACTTATCCCACCCCGGCGCCGGCTCCGCGGCGAGCTGCGGCACCCCGGCTGGGGCACGGGGCAGCCGCGGCAGGGACGGGCTGCGGGGCACAGAGCCGGCTGCAAAACCCGCGCCGCGTCGTGCATTGCACCCCGCCCGCGGAGACCCACCAGGAACGATTGCCCCGTGCAAACGAGCGGCGCGAGGCCAAACTGCTAACGGGCTACGAGGAGCCCTGGGAAAAACCTCGGACCCCGCCGCGAGGAGGGCGAAGGCGCTCTCAAAGCGAGTGCCAGACTTTAAAAGCGGCTTTAAAGCGACGTCCCAGGAGAGCAGAGGCCTCGCAGACACTGGTGTCCTGCAGGCGTTGTGCAACCAGAGCGGCAGGCGAAGGACCGCGACGCCCTGACGGCCTCCTGCTCCGCGAGGAGAAAAGCAGCCCGGTGAGCTGAAGGCTACGAGCCAGCAGAGACTCCACACGGAGCACCCCGCCGGACAGAGCCGGGCCGTGCTGGCCCCACGCGCTGGGAGGGACCACTGTCCTCTCCCTCCATCCTTCATCTCTCTGTCCTTTGTCCCTCCATCCTTCATCCCTCCGTCTTCTCTCCATCCTTCGTCTCACCATCCTTCCTCCCTCCCATCCTCTCCCTCCATCCTTCGTCTCTCCATCCTTCATCCCTCTCATCCTCTCCCTCCATCTTCTCCCTCCATCCTTCGTCTCCCCCTCCATTCTTCATCTCTCCATCCTTCATCCCTCCCATCCCCTCCCTCCATCCTTCGTCTCTCCATCCTTCATCCCTTCCCGTCCTGTCCCTCCATCCCTCGTCCCTCCCATCCTTCATCTCTCCATCCCTCGTTGTCCCTCCTGTCCTCTCCCTCCATCCCTCCTCCCTCCTATCCTCCCCCTCCATCCTTCCTCCCTCCCATCCTCTTCCTCCGTGCCCGCTCCGGAGGGGCCGGCGCAGCCTGACGGTCCCGGGACGCCGGGGGCTGCTCGTCCCTCGCGGGGGTTTCTCTCCGCCCGGCTCGGCCCCACCCCGGGGCCGGGGCCGGATCCTGCCCGTGCCGGGAGGCTGCGGGGAGGCCGGTGGCTCCCACCGCCGCCTCGGAGCTGCTGTCAGCACCTCGCAGAGCTGCCGCTCCAACCGCGAATCGCTGCCGCCGCACGCGCGCGTGCAAGCAGAGCCGGGGCCGGCGCGCGGGCGAGCACCGCGAGGGCCCGAGCGTGCACAGGGTTCGGCAGCCGCCTCGCCCGGGGCTTCGTTTTCCCCCTTTCCCTTCCGAAAAGCGAGGCTGCAGCACGGGAGAGGCAGTGCATCCGTCGGGGACGGGGCGTCGCGGTGCCCCGCAGCCCCCCGCCACCGTCCCGCAGCCGGGACAAGCCGCCTGTCACTTGCTCCTCTTATTTTCGGGAAGGAGACGCGGAAAGACAAAGTGCCATTCGTTTCATGGCCTCCACGTTCCCGCCGTCTGTCTTCAGCTGATTAAAGAAGAAATATCGGCGCAACCTATGGCATGGATTACACACCGGTATTTTAACGCGGGAGCCCCGGCGCCTCCGTCCTGCTCCTCCCCGAGGGATCCCCGCCGGCCGGCGAGCCCCGCTCGCTCCTCGCCTACCTGCACCGCCTCGGCCGCGCTCACCCCAGGCAGCCAAAATCCTCCTCCCGGAGGTGGGAGCCCGGATTCGGCACCGCTAAAGCTGTTCGCTACGGGGCAGAATATATCGATTTTGGAGGTTTTTCTCCCTTCCCGAGCAGAGCCGGGCGCAGGCAGGGCGGCCCCGGCCCTGGCAGGGCTCTTCTGCGCGGCGGGAGCGGCTCCGCGACCGCCTGTGACCAGGGCGAGGGAAGCGCGGATAAATTATACATTGGAGTCGTGTCTCCAAATTGCTCCGCAATTACTGAGCAACAAGGTTCAGTTGCCTTCAAGCACCACCTCACATCTGACCACTGCGAAACTCGCTGAAGTGCTCACGTGGTTCCCCCAGCGCAGGGGAACAATCAGCCCATTAAAAACAGCAAATTAACGAACACAAGAGTTCCATTAGGAGGAGAAGGCGACTGAACTATCCAATTTCACCACATCATTAGCATTTCTTATCAGCGAGACAGAGGAAGAATAGGTCTTTAAAATACAGAGGGACTGGATGGAGTCTAATGTCCAAAGCGGAGCCAGGCGATCTGCCTGGGAGACAGCAGGGCACGGAGCGCGGGACGCAGCGCGCCGTGTGCAATATCCAGGGCACGGCGTGCAGGATCCAGGGCATCATGTGCAATATCCAGTGCATCATGTGCAATATCCAGTGCACAGCGTGCAGGATCCAGGGAATCATTTGCAATATCCAGTGCATCATGTGCAATATCCAGTGCACAGCGTGCAGGATCCAGGGCACAGTGTGCAGGATTCAATGCATCATGTGCAATATCCAGTGCATCATGTGCAATATCCAGTGCACAGTGTGCAGGATCCAGGGCACAGCGTGCAGGATCCAGGACATCATGTGCAATATCCAGTGCACAGCGTGCAGGATCCAGGGCATTATGTGCAATATCCAGTGCACAGTGTGCAGGATCCAGGGAATCATGTGCAATATCCAGTGCATCATGTGCAATATCCAGTGCACAGTGTGCAGGATCCAGGGCACAGTGTGCAGGATTCAATGCATCATGTGCAATATCCAGTGCATCATGTGCAATATCCAGTGCACAGCGTGCAGGATCCAGGGCATCATGTGCAATATCCAGTGCATCATGTGCAATATCCAGTGCACAGTGTGCAGGATCCAGGGCACAGTGTGCAGGATCCAGGGCATTATGTGCAATATCCAGTGCACAGCGTGCAGGATCCAGGGAATCATGTGCAATATCCAGTGCATCACGTGCAGGATCGAGGGCACGCTCTGCTCCCTGGACCTGGTACCGTGCCAACCCCCCGGGGTTTGCTGAAGGACCAAGTCCCTTCGCTGGAAGCGCCGCGTCCCTCAGCTCCCTGGATGCAGGAGCTGGCCGACTGCTGCCGTTGCAGAGCGGCTCCTGCGATTTCAGCCCCTCGAACCCCCACGGCAGCGGACGATGCAGCCGTCCTGCGCCGCAGAGCCGCCAGCCTCGCAGGCGGGACCCCCAGGGGAAGGGGCCACCTGTGTGCACCATCCCTCGAGCCCTCCGGCATCACCCTCCCTCCTGCCCCGCAGGCCAGGTCCCGCGAGCATCCGTCCTCGGGAGCTCGGCGTCGCTCCCAGGTGAATCATCCACCTTCTGCACTTGCCGTGAAAACGCACCCTGACCCCTCCTCGCTCGCCAAAATAGAACCAGAAAACGAGATGCGCTTGACTACATTTAAATAGCATTACTGCTGGGAAAGGAGCTCGGCGGAACTGGGACGCTGCAGCCGGTGCCCGGCCCCTCCAGCCCGAGGCGGCAGCCTGCCTTCCCCCAGGGAGGCCAGCTTTCGTCCAAAACCCTGCTCCCGCTCCTGCTTTTCGGGGCAGGCAGCAGCAGGAGCCAGCGCAGGGCTTGATCCGTTCCCGGACGGCGCAAAAAGGCAGGAGCAAAACCTTTTCCTCCAGCCGCCCGCGGGGAAGCGGTCCTTGGAAAGCCAGCGCAGCCGAAAGGGGCTCCGAAGCCCCCGGGTCAGAGCCGGATCCCCTCTGCAGGCCAAGCCAGAAGATCCGCAGAGGAAAAACTGCTTATTTGGGATGCACAGGTCGGAGCCGCAAGCCCAGCGCAGGATTTGCCCATCTGCCGATGGATTTTTTCGCAGCATTTCCAAACGCATTTGGAGGTCTGTAAATCTTCCTCCTCACTGGAAATCGATGGAGGGTTTTGGCCGGAAATTAAGCGGCTGACTTCGTCGCTCGCGGGGAGGAGCCGCTTTTTAAATATCCCGCAGGAGATTTACCGACGGCCTCGGCACTTAACGGAGGCAAAGCGGGGAGGCTGCCGGAGCCGGGAGCTTCCTCGTGCCCCGGAGGGCCAGCGCTCGCCTCGCGACAGCCCCGTTGCGGCCGGGACCCTCGGGGACGGGGCTTTGCCACCGGGGCAAACGCAGAGTGACAACTCGGCCGCGTATCCCAGGGACTGAGGCAGGAGGAGGGGCGCGGACGAGCCCGTCGGGACGCCGCAGCCCCGCGCGAAGGGTGGTTCAGCTTCGCCCGGACGACACCGTGCACCTGCAAATTGGCTCAACCTAACGAGCTGCGATATAAATTATGCTCTAGGTATTTTACGCCCCGTCTGCAAAATCCAGCTGTGGTTTTTGGTGCGTCTCAGCGAATCACTTGCCCGCGCTGCTCCCAGGGGACTCGCACCGAAGCGGGCGCCGGGACAGCGAGGAGGAGGAGGGCGGGAGGAAGGCCGGCCATGGAGCGGCGGCGGCTGCCGAGCAGCGGGGCCCTTCGGCTGCCGACGCCACGCGAAGCGGAGGCTGCGCCGCCTCCGAAACGCCCTCGTGGGCGGCTGCCACGCGCCCACGTCTGCGCTCGCGTCGGATCAGCCCCCGCAATCCGCCCAGCTCCACGCGGAGCCGTTCCCGGCGGATCGGGATTCCCGAGGCAAAGAGGTGCTCCCGGAGCGGGCCGTTCCCAGCCCCGAGCCGGCAGGTTCGCGCGGCACCCTGAAATCTGGGATTACGCACAGCGCTGGGGCAATCAGCACGGGCAGCCTCCCGCGCAGCAGTCACTACCTGCCACGGCGCATTTACGTTAATATAACGGGGAAGGTCATTTCTCACCGCTCCCGTTTCCCAGGGCGGCTTCCCGAGGAGCTGGGGCCTCTCCCGGCCGTCCCTCGCCGGCGGCCCCGGGCAAGCGCAGCGCAGCAGAGGCTCTTTGGAGAGTCACGCTGGAGCTTTCCAAAACTAACTAGCTGAGGAGAGGGAAAACCCCAGGCCCTCCCGCTTCGGAGGCGCCGGCCCTGCAGCCCTGCGGAAAGCAAGCAGCGCTGCCCGCCGGATTATTTGTCTGCCAGATTATTTGCCCGCCGGATTATTTGCCCCAGCGGCTGCGCCCGGGAAGCAAGGCAAACGCACCAACGGCCTGGCCCCGCCGGCGGCTCTCGGCAGCCTTCGCACATCCGAGGTCCCACGGAGCAATCGGCTCCCTGAGTTGCATCCCGAACCTCTCACATATTCCCGTATATCCGCCAGAATTGCCTAGGCTCACGCGGGGTTGGGCCAACCCCTGCTCCCACCCGACTCCCAGGGCTCTCTGTCCCGGAGCTGCCGCTCGGGGAGAGGGAAATCGGGGCGCAGGGACGGACGTTTCGCTCCTCGCTGGCCAGGGCTGCGATTTTCCGCGGTCAGCGCGAGGAGCCGTGACAGCGGCGGTGCACGGGGCAGCGCAGGAGCTCTGCACTCGCGCGCTGCAACGAGCGGGGACACAGGGACAGCTGCGGGGACGCACGTCGCCTTCCCACGCTCGCTCGGTCCCCGGGGATGCACGGACAGCCGGGATGCATGGGAAGCGGGTCGTTCCACCCCCCCCCCCCCCGCCCCGGGCTGCACTCTGGGCTCAGGGGCAGCCGGCGTGCAGTGAAGGAGGCCCCAAAGCACCGAGACTTCTCTTCCCTGGAGCATCCCGGCTCGGGAGCAAAGCCGGGGCCGCTCAGGGGACCTGCCTGGGACAGCAGAGCGGCGGCTGCAGAAGCAAAGCCCTTCCCGGGGTCTGCCGGCCGGGAGGGACCGCGCTGGGGAGGGAACGGGCTGCGTGGCAGAGATGCCAGCACGATGGGAATCTGCATCCCATCCCACCTGCAGGAGCAAAGCTGGGAGCAAGGGGATCCTCCCGGGAAGCCTGATTTGGGAAGGAGCCCGGCACGGCTGTGGGGACCCGGCCGAGCAGGGTGCCGGGGCTGCGCGGTGACCTGGTGCCTGGCAGAGGCCACGGGGCGCCCGGGCGGGGCGGACGCTGTGCCCCGGCGGAGGCCTGCCGCCAGCACGGAGCCGAGAAGGAAGCGCAGAGCTCGGCGCAGCTGGAAGCCAGGGATCGGGTAACCCCCGTCCCCGGCGGGCCGGAGCCAGCGGCCGGCGGCCAAGGGGTCGAGTCGCTGCCAGGGTGAGAGCAAGGGCAGCTCGGCACGGCACTGCGGGGCCGGCAGCGCCCCGAGGCACCCGCATCTCCGCCGGGGAAGGGGGGGTGGAAAAGCTGCCTGGGCTAAGGATGAGACATTTTGTCCTGGGGATGAGGAGACGCAGCCTCATGCCCTGGCTGTGCTGGGAGGAGGGAGAGGGCGCAGGGGCTCCCGCAGGACCCAGCGCCGAGGCACGGGGCTCCGCTAACCACCCGAAGCGCCCGGAGCAGAACCGAGCAGGGCAGCCGCCTTCGCAGCACGCCGCTGGCCCCCTCCGGTCCCAGCCATGTCCCCTCCGGTCCCAGCCATGTCCCCTCCCGCTGCCCTAGGGCGAGCTGCGCGAACAATAAATAATAACTGAACAATAAATAATCACTGCTGGTGCAAACCCAGCCCCGCAGCAGCCCCTCGCGCCTGCCGGTGCTGGATGTAGCGAGGGCCAGCCCATCCCTGGCAGTCCCCAAGCCCGGCGATTTGCAGCCCAAGCGCGCAAAAGGGGCAGCCCGTAAAAAAAGGGACCTCGGCAAAACTCCCGCGCAGCTCGGAGGGAGGCCAGCGGGCTGCCGAGGGGCGTCAGGGGCCGCCGGCTGCCGAGGGGACCCCCGAGGCCACCGCGCTCCCGTCACCCGGGCCCGGCAGCACGGGGAGCAGCAGGCCGGCGCAGGCGGGGAGCCCGGAGCATCCCCGCGGCAGCTCCCCCCGCCGAGTCCACCCCCTCCCCGGCTCTTCCAGGGTCGGATTGCCGAGAAACTTTATTTAATCCTGCCTTCCTCAAATAAGCAGGGACCGGCTTTTTGTAACGCTCGGCTCAAGGTAACCTTCACACCGTTCTTTAGCTGCACCCCGCTCTTTCCCGCATGCACGTTTTTTTAAACTTTATATTAAAATATTCTAATAAGTTGCCAGGGCGGATGCCAAAAAAAGAAAACGAATAGGGGAAGTTCATTCGAAAGGATTACCATCTTTTCCAATCTCCCTCGCCGTGAATGCTCTTGCACGGAGTCTACGGAGGCGGCGAGAGCTCCCTCGCTGCCTGCCTCGCTCCCTCCTCCCCGGATCCAGGAGCCCTTTCTCCAGCGGCAGCAGGCAGCGCGAGGAAACCATTGCCAGGGCTGGAATTATCAGCAGCTCCCGCGAAGCATCTTTAACCCCTCGGAGGCCGCCGGCCTCCCGCCCGCGACTTGCAGGCGCCGCTCGAGCACCGCCCCGGCACCGCAGCGCCCTTTGCTGCTCCCCCCGGGGGGGGGGGGTTTGGGGGGGGGGTTTAACCCCCCCTGCACCACGACCCCCCCCCCCCAGCCCATCTCCCCGGCAGCGAAACTTTGCGAGCAGCCGGCGGCCCCCGCTCCGCGCCCGGCTCCTACCTGCGCCGCGGCTCCGGCTCCGGCTCCGGGTCCCCCCCCGCGCCCGCCGAGCGCTGCCCGCGGCCGCCCGGCCCGGCCCGGCCCGGCCCGGCCCGCTGTTCCGCCGGTGCCGGTGCCGGTGCCGGTGCCGCTGGGCAGCGCGGGCGCCGCGTCTGAGCGCTGTTACTTAACATCGCGCTCGCTCCCGCGGCGGCTCCGCGCTGCTCCCGCGGCCGCAGCGCTGCCTGCGCTTAACCCCTGCGCTGCCGCCCGCGCCCGCGCCGCGTCCAGGCCTCCCCGCGTCGTTTCCCTTTTCTTTTCTTTTTTTTTTCCCGTTGGAAATGCTGCTTTTGCAGCTGTCGGAAAGGGGCTGCCGAAAAGCCCCGTCCCCGGGGTGCTGCGGGAGGCACCCCCGCATTGCGGGGCCCCGAGCCCCACGGAGCGGGGGGCGATGCCGATGCCAGGGCTGCTCCCCGGCCTCTCTGCGTGCCCCAGCCCCGCTGGGGAGACGGCCCCGGCCCCTTCCCCGGCCTCGCCGTGCCCCCGAACCGCGCGTGGGGGGACTGGCGTGTCCCAGGGCCCCGTTCCCAGCCTCGCTGCGCCCCGAGACGGGCCCAGCCCCAGCGCTGCCCCACAGACCCCACGGCCGGCGCAGCCCCCACGGCCCCGCGTCGCCCCGGCGTTGCACGCCTCGACCCTTGGCGGACGCGCTGGCTCGCGCGCTGCTGGGCTTGCGCCTAGAGAAGGTGCGTGCAGCCGCGGCGGCAGCGAAGGGAACCGTTCGCTCCCCTATTCGTGCCTGGATCAATTAAAAAAAATAAACGAGCTTGAAAACTTCAGGGCCCTGGGAGCAGGAAAAATTAGGATTTTTGGAGTGATGGAGGCGAGAGGGGTTTTTCCCCCCTCTATTGGCAACTCTAAAAATTGCCGGTGGGGTGGGGTTTTCTCCGGGCCGCTCAGGGTTTCCGCAGGGAAACCCGTTCCCGGTGGCGTTGCCAGCGCCGGTGCCGTGGGGACAACGCCGCGGTGCCGCGGGGACAACGCCGGTCCCTGCCGTGCACCGGGCTGAGCCTTGCCCCGCTGCGGTGGGCTGCACCGGCCGGTCTCTGCGGGCAGCCGGTTCCTCCCTCTGCACCATCCGCGCTGCTAGGCCGGAGGGAGGGAAATAAATCCAGATGTGGCCAGCTGCACGCGCTTGCCGCTCCGCCGCCGTGGGAGCTGCCGAGCCCCCGAGGCGGGGGCGCAGACGGACCCGCACGCAGCCCGCCAGCCGCGCCGGGCTGGTTTCCATAGGAAACCGGGCGAGGAAAGCGTTGGCTGCACTCGAGGCTGAGAACCGAGGAGGTGTTTGCTCTATTTTTATCTTCCCGGTACTCGAAGGTTTCTCCGACTCGGCCGTGCAAACGCCCCGCAGCCGTCCCCCCCTCCCCGGCCGGTGCCGCGCCGCGGTCTCGCCGGGGCCAGCAACACAAACGGATGCACAGGGCATTTCCCCGCCCGGATGGTCACCGTTTAAGAGGAAGTTTGCTTCCTGCAAGCATCTCCCTGTCTTCTCTTCCAACCCCCTTTGGCACCGTCAGTGAGCGCGCGGCGGCGGCTGCGTTCACGGCGGGAGCGCGGGGCAGCGGCGAGGGGATCTGTTTAACACATGCTGGGCGTTTGCAGCACGCACGAACCAGAGAAATGAGAATTTGGCCGGCTCCGACGGACTGGCCGCTCCCAGCCATTTTGACTGGTGTGTGGGAAAATTCGGAGTCATCGATCGAAAATAGCACTTGCAAATATAATTTCCAGCGAATGTATGATTTTGCTTTTTCTGGGCTAGGCCTGTGCTGGGAGCAACCGGGGAACCTCCTGATCTGGAAAGTCAGTCCAGAAACATCAAATATATTTGATGCAATTTATTGAACATGATGCCAGTGATGTGACCCCGAATGGCAGTGTCCGTCCCTCTGCCTGCTGCGAGGCGGCTGGCTGCAGCGTTCGCACACGGGTCTTCTCAAAAACTTCTACTTACCGGGTTGTCTCAGGAGGGCTCGTCAGGGGGGAAAAGAGGATGCAGCGCATTATAATAGTAGAAAAGGCTGCATAAAATCTCATTTTGAGGATTATGAAGTGCCAGCACAAAAAAGCTGTAAACAGGATGTCTGAGAAGATCTTAGGAATAAAGGTCAGAATCTACAATTTAAATGGGGCGCTCGGCGCTTTCTTGCTACGTGCCACTAATGAGCCTGGATGTATAAAAATAAGTTTGTTTTTGAAGCAGCATTCAGGCCTTTTGTGATTCTAAATGTCAACTTTTTAGCAGCAAATCTGTACTCTGGGGGGGGGGGGGCGGGGGGGGGAGGCGAGTGTAGTTTGAAGTGTTTTCTCCCCCCACCAGCTCCTCGAGCAGCCAGGCCGGAGCGGGGAGGCAGCCGCGAAGCCGGAGGCCGCATCCTGCAAGAGGACAAGCCCCGGCACCGCATCCCGCGGGAGGACAAGCCCCGGCACCGCATCCTGCATGAGGACAAGTCCCGGCACCGCATCCTGCATGAGGACAAGTCCTGGCACCGCATCCTGCAAGAGGACAAGCCTCGGCACCGCATCCCGCGGGAGGACAAGCCCCGGCACCGCATCCTGCATGAGGACAAGTCCCGGCACCGCATCCTGCATGAGGACAAGTCCTGGCACCGCATCCTGCAAGAGGACAAGCCTCGGCACCGCATCCCGCGGGAGGACAAGCCCCGGCACCGCATCCTGCATGAGGACAAGTCCCGGCACCGCATCCTGCATGAGGACAAGTCCTGGCACCGCATCCTGCAAGAGGACAAGCCTCGGCACCGCATCCCGCGGGAGGACAAGCCCCGGCACTGCATCCTGCATGAGGACAAGCCCCGGCACCGCATCCCACGGGAGGACAAGTCCCGGCACTGCATCCCGCAGGAGGACAAGTCCCGGCACCGCATCCCGTGGGAGGACAAGCCCCAGCACCGCATCCTGCATGAGGACAAGTCCCGGCACCGCATCCTGCATGAGGACAAGTCCTGGCACCGCATCCTGCATGAGGACAAGCCCTGGCACCGCATCCCGCGGGAGGACAAGCTCCAGCACCGCATCCCATGGGAGGACAAGCTCCAGCACCACATTCCGCGGGAGGACAAGCCCCCGGGCAGCCATGGAGGCTGGGGCCGCGCGGGCGGGCGGCTGGCGCGGGAAGGCAGCGATGCCACGCAGGGCTTTGGGGTCCCGGCGGGTGCCAGGCGCTGGGTCACCAACCCGGTGGCATCCAGAGACCTGCAGGACGAGGAGACTCATTTGAGCCATTTGCCTATTTACACCCTTGCTGAGCCCTCGAGCGCTGGTCCCTACGGGCAGAGGGGCGGTGGCACCTGTCCCCAAGCAGCCCCTGAAGTCGCGGCTTTCCCGCAGGTTTCAGCGCCTGGGGCCCGCGCGAGCCGGTCGCCGGGGCCCGTCGGAAGTCGGCACTCAGCAAACCTCGCGCTCGGGGCGCCCGTCTCCGCTTCGGCCGAGGGATTTATGTGGGTCAGAAAAGCGAGAGAAGCAGCCCAGAAATAACAAGCGCTGCAAGCTAACGAGCTTCGCTGGCGACGCCGAGGCCTCTCGTCTCCTTTGTCATCTACAGCTGCATTGTCACAGCCTTGGCGGGGACGAGCCGGAGCGGCAACGCGGAGCGAGGACCCCCGAGCATCGCCGGGTCCTGTCCCCCCCGCGCGCCCGGCCCCGAAGCGGGGACAGGCCGTGCGCAGCCGACACCGTTCTGTGATTATTTAGAGCGGGGGGGAAATAGCAAAAAAAAAATCAAGAAAGAGGCAATCGTGTGGATTAAAGCTGGGAGCAAGAGGATTAAGAGATTAAAGGGAAAAGGAGTGCAGGGAATGCAGATCGAGGGGATATTTCCCCTTTTAGCCGTTCCGCTTTAGGGGGAAAAAAGAAAACGCAAAAAAAAAAGATTTTGGTAAGCTCTTTACAAAATTCATGAGGTTTCTGTTTCTCTGCTTGTTTGCTCGGTCCCCGGGATAAACTCCTGAAGTACAACATCTCATTTGCCAGCAAGTCCTGGGGGAGCAGGGCCTAAATCAGATCTCTCGATTAATAAATTATGAAAAGCCGGCGCTGTGCACGGCGGAGAGACCTGCCGAGCATCGCTACCCCCGCGGGGGGGTCCCGGCGGCTGCACGAGTCCGGCCCCGGCCCGCGGCCGCTGCAAAGCGTGCACCGGAGCGGGGGGACGTTGCCCGGAGCCGGTCCCTCGCCAAAGCTGCCTTGGCACCTCTCGCCGCTGGGCGCCACGGCCGTGGCCGGGCCCATTCCCCTGATCTGGAAGGCGGGCAGCGTATTTTTTTTATTATTATTATTATTCCTCGGTGCTTGGCTGGGAGCAGCGGACCCCGCCGCAGAGCTCGGCGAGGGCCGCCCTCCTCCCAACGACGCCTGGGAGACTCCTGCGGATAATTCCAGTTAATGGCCACGCGGCGAAGGGAGAATAAAGCCCATAAAGTCGAGGTCCACTTGCTCCCGTATTAAGGAGAATGAATATTTCAGCCGTTCTCCGGCGTGGTGGAGGCCTACGGTACATTGCGAATTAACAGCCAGTGAAATTCCACTTGGTAAAAACGTGAAGGAGCCATTTTTCACCAGGAATTGCAAAAGCGTCCCGCGAATGACTGTGGTTTCGGCCCTGAGCTCCCCTCGTTCAGGCGGGGAAGGGAAGGGGGGCTGCAAGAGCGCGGGGGTGCGATGCCCTGCCGGCCACGGTGCTGGGTGCCCCGGGGAGGTACCGCACCCCAGCTCAGCCGGCTGCCACCAGCGATGCTCCTTCTCGCTGGGGCGCTGAGGCCGGGGAAGCCGTTCGGGGCCTGAAACCTGCTGAGCAGACCTGCCTGCCTCGGTTTCCCCTGCTCGCGCGGGATGCAGGGATTCCCCCTCCGCTTGTGCAGGATGCAGGGATTTCCCCCTCCGCTTGTGCGCTGCAGCCGCGCAGGCCCGGGAGCTGCCGGAGAGATGCTTGTGCTGCCCGCGACGCCGTGCCGCAGCCGTGGCGCTTGCAGTCCCTCTGCACCAGCCCTGCAAAACCGCCCTGCCTTTTCCCTCGGGAAACTCCCGCCGACTCCGCAGCTGCTGGTGCCGGAGAGCGCGCTCTCGCACGGACCGCCGTCGCGGCAGCACGGCGTGGGCCAGGATTTGAGACCAGCCTCTTCCACGGATGTAACTTCATTCCCTATCGCTGCAACAGGCGTGGGGAGCACCCAGAAAATTCACCCCCGCGAGGGAGGCGCAGCCCTTCCCTCCGCAGCCGCCGCAGAGCACACGGGCAGGCGCCAACGCCTCGGCCCCACAGCCCAGCAGGGTTTTCGGTGGGATTCGGGCGCCGGAGGCCGGGATGCAGCGAGGCTCAGACGTGCTGACGCCCAAAGGTGCAAGAAACCTCGCCTCGGCGCAAGGTGCGTTTCCGTCCCTCCTCCCAGGCGACGCTGGCGCAGGCTCATCCCGGGTGCGGGATCGATGCCGCCGGCATCGCCGGGCGGAGGTTGCCCCTGCGGTGAGCACGGCCGCTGCAGCAAGGGAGGACGAAGGGAGGTGCAGGGACCGACACGCAGCAGCAAAGGCTGCAAAACACCCCGACCCGCGAAGCAGCCCCGCGCGGCAGCCGGCAGCGCATCGATCCGCGGGTGATTTATCGCTGCTCCATGGGCTGGCCCGGGAGACTCAATTAATTTGCTGCTGTCAGAGGCACGGCGCTCGGCTGACCCGCGGCTCCGCGGCCTCCCCGGCCGCGCCGCACTCCGCCGGATCGATAGAGCGCTCGTCAATAATGCTGCTGAATAACCTACAGCTACGCTTAGATACAGTTTAATAAGGCAATTGCTCAAAGCAGCTCACCTAACAGCTTTTATTAGGCGGTGACAATCATATTTCAGTGTCCATTACCGCCGGAGCTTCCCACCGCCGCATAATCTGCCTCCATTATTTCATGCTGCTGTTTACGTTTTCTCGTTTAGGCATTACGGATGAGCCGAGAGCACGCTGTCGTCGGCACCCGCTTCTCCCTCTGGTAACGGGAAATTTATCACCGGTTTAGGAAAAAAGAGGGGGAGAAAAAGGAAGGGGCTCGTTTGGCAGCTCTGCTTTCCCAGGCAAACCAGTGCCCTCCGGCTGCTGGGAACGGCGGTCACAGGGAAGGCGAGACCTGTGTATATGGACGTACATACGGAGAGAGAAACCTCCGGGAGAGCCAGGACGCCCGCCGGGACGGCAGCCACGGGCTCTCCAGCACCCGGCGTGGGCTGGACCCGCTCTCCTGCCCCGACACCCGCTCGCGGACCGGGGGGCAGCGGCCTGCAGCACCCACGGTCCTGCCTGACACCGAGAGGTGACCGCAGCCTTGGAGCAGACCCGTGTGACGGCTGTGTCCTAGTTTTGGGGAGCAGAATCTAGAATAAAAAAGCACATTTGCGATGAGAGCAAATATAGCAGCGTGCTGGCTCCTCCGGCACGTTACCAGCTTGGAAGCTGCAGCGGGGCCACGTCCTCGGGGACCGGCGCGTCACCGGCAAAGCCCCAGCCCCTCACCTCCTCGTGCCGCGCGGGGCAGCGCGTCTCCGGGCAAACGTCTGGCCGTGTCTGGCACGGTCACGCTGTCGCTTCGCCTCCCTCGGGCCGGCAGCCGACCCGCGCGACGGGGCTCTGCGGGGAGCGAGAGAGGAGGTGACTTTGGTCCCCAGCCCTCGAGAGGAGGCACTTGGCCGCATCCCTATCCCATCCCCATCCCCATGCCTGTGCCCATCCCCGTGGCCCCGGGCCGGTGGCTGTCCCCCGGGGGATTTTTAGGCCAAGTGCCTCCGCGCGGCGGGGAGCCACCGCGGGAAAAGGCGCCGGGCTGCTGCAGGCAGCTCGTCCCCATTGAAAGGCAAGTGCTAATTTCGTCGTCTTTGCTAATTACTAATTAAGAGTCCTAAATCGGGGGCGGCGGTCCCAGCTGCCTCCGGGGAGCCGGCGGGCCACTTTCGGCAGCTCCGACCTGCATCGCCGCCCCGGCCGCAAGCAGCTCCCAGCCTCGCCGAAAACCGACCACAGCGTCTAAATATAGCGTCCTCGTGCGGAAAGCCCAAATTGGAAGAATCAATTAAAGCCACTTAATTACCGTCAGCTGACAGGCAGGAGCCGGACGGCGGAGCGGAGCGGAGGCAGGGCTGCCCGGGGACGAGCAGCGGTAGCAGAGCCCGGCCGGGCCGCCAGGGGCTCCGATCCTCGTGCCCCTCACCCTGGCCTCAGGCCTTGGGCTGGCCATCCCACCAGCACCGTCCCCCGGGAACACCGAGGCCCGGCCGGGAGCTGTAACTCAGCCCAGCGCATATTTACTATCTGTGCTCCATTATCACCAATCAATATTACAGTTATTACTTAATGGGCTAAAATTGTAATCCTAATGTCCCAGATCTGCATGTTACGTTGCAGCTAATTGGTACAGAACTGATTCAGGGGCTTAATGAAAATGTAAATTCAGGCACATTAATCAAACAATTATTCCATAACCACAAGACAGATGATGCTAAACCTAATTAAGAAATAAACAAAGTTAATCAGTGAACAGAAAACATTTACTAATCATATAGATACGTTGCAAGAAAGAAATATTAGGCAATAATTTATTAAAGATTCCCAAACCTGTTCCTCTTGCTGCAATTCTTAATAATACAACATTCTGGCTTCCAGGGAGCACCATCTCGCTTTTATTAAAGCATTTGTTCTGCTTTAAGGTCTACTGGGCACCAGAGAACAAAAATATATTACTCTGAGAGATGAATAATTGCATCAATTTAAAATAATAGGGCTGGGGACTGAACGCGTGTGTGTGGGTGACACCTAATGTTGAGACCAATGCATTTTGGGCTTAATTATCAGAGGTTAGTGCTTTTCCAGCTCAGAAGTTAATTCCAATTCAGACATAAAAATTGCAAAAAGACATAAACATGAAAGCCAGCAGCATTTCTCCTTCCTCTGCATGTTCATAGCTCCTTGTCAAAACCTGCTTGTCTGGCACAATTTTTGTACATAAATGGGAATACGTCTCCCCAAACTTACTTCTGCCTGGTGCTGATTCATACAACGGAGTTATTTTAATTCCTCCTGGCATCGCTGCGCTTCCTGCAGCCCTGCGAGAACACGCTGCGGCTGCAGCAGGCGGGGGAGAGCCGCGACCGGCAGCGCGGGGGACACCGAGGGGACACCAGCCCCGTGCGGCACGGCAGCCTTGGCTTTGGGCAGGGGGAGGGGGCCCAGGCCCTCTCCGGTCCCCCGGGTGCCCCTGCGACGTGCAAAGAGAGCCGAGGGCGTTTGCATCCTCCCCGAACCAGCCCTGACACTAATTTGAGCAACGAGCGATTAGTGCAAACGGTGATGGAAAGCAGATGGTGGGTCACGGCTGGGGCTTCTGGAAGATGATTGCTGAGGTCCTGCATCTGCTCGTGTCTCCTTGCAGGTGCAAAGGACCCAGGCGGGACTGCCAGCACCCGGGGGGTTCCCCGGCTCCAGCCCGGCCGCGTGGGCACCCAGAGCCCGGATGCCGCTGTCCTCCCAGGCGGCCGTGGCTGTGGAAACGCGTCCCACCATGCAAAGCCGTGGTGCAGATTGCAGCTGGGGAGGAACCATCACTCTGCCGTTTCCGCGACGGGTGGATGGCTCATTTCTGGTCCCTAAGCGAGAGCTGGGCTGCGGCTGCATTTACCAAATCTCTTTTGGGCGAGGGCTGGAGGAGGGATGCCCGAATCGTGGTCGGGATTCAGCGCCCCGCTGCAACAATGAGGTAAGGAGCTGGAACGGTGCAGATTTCCAGCCGAAGTGGAGAGGGGACGGATGCTGATCCCCGGCAGGGATGCACGGAGGACGCAGCTCTGCTCCTTCCAGCAGAGCACAGGCGGTTTCTGCAAGATGAGGTCTCCGCTGGAAACCAGCCTCACCAGCGTCCGTGACTTACTGGGGGATCCCAGAGCCGGGCGCCCTGGTGCCGCTGCCGGAGCTGCCTTGGGGACGTCCCTGGGGATCTCGCCAGCCCCGCCGGTGCCTGCTGCAGGCAGCTTTGCTCTGGGAGCACCTCGTGTAGCTCCTGCCGTGGTGGACGGCTCTGAGCAAACATCTTCCGGCATCTCTTTCACCGGAGAGTTTTTATGCGTTTTTACTGCAAATCCAAAAGAAAGCAGATTTCTGAAATGTCGCCGTTTCCCAGAAAATGTTGCTTTTGAGACACAAGCGGCCTCCCGGAGCAGGGCCCTGGCTGCCGCGGCGCCGGTGCAGCACGAGGTGACCTTTCCGGCTCTGCCATCTCGCAACCCCGCGGGACTGGACGAGGCAGACGGGCTTCACCCGAGGGGACGGTTCTGGTTTTGCTAAAAGCACAGGCGCGAGCTCAGGGTGCACGCGGCGCCTCGGGGACGCGGCTCACGTATCTCTGCTGGGGACCAGGCGCGGGCGGCGGATGCTGCCGCGCGGGACGTCGCCGTCGCAGCTGGGATGCAGGCGGTATCCGCCGCACCGTGCAGCACCGCCCGCCGCGGGAGGCTTTCTTCTTATGGCCCTCTTGGGTTGTTTTTTAACCCAACGCAGGGCAGAAGGAGGGCAGGAGCAAGGATCGTCACGGTGTACCCGGAGCCTCTTATCCCGGCTGCCACTGCGGAGAGGGTCTGCAAGACGGGGTGCAGGACGGCACCGAGCGACTGGGTGGGCTGTGGATTCTGCCGGGATCTGCCAGACTTTCCTTCCTTTTCTGCCTTGTAACTAACACCTGCATCCTCCCAGCTATCCCATCCTTCCAAGCAGCGCTTCTGACGCCTTTTCTCTAAAGCACGCTTAGCATGATTAGGCCTAAATTAGTCTGATCTTGTCATCATGAGACAGGTTTAATAGAAAGGAGGAAAAAACCCACCCAGTGCAGTGTCGATGGCATACGCAACAGCAGAGGTTGGTGCACACCTCCACTCGCGCCCGCTTCAGCCCTGCCCGTAATGTCGTTAAGGATGTCGTCATGGCCCTGCTTTTGGGTCAGTTTACGCAGGAAAAGGGAGTGGGGATGAGCCCCAGGCTGCCCCTCGGCCCCGGCGTGCGGCAGGGTGGGTGGCAGGGGCTGGCACCCATGGTGTCGGACTTGCTCCTTGCTCCCACGGCTGCCGGCTGGGACTCGTCCCCAGGGTGAATGCAGTCTGAGCAACGAGAGGCACAAATAAATCCTGTCACCCAGGTAAATCACGGCTGACCGGCCTAATCAGGATCCCTTCCGCAGATTACAACTCCCATAAAATAAGCAGATGTGTTGCCTTATTATAGACCATCATAAAGCGCAGAAATGATTCATCATTGACCTCCTCCAACACCAAAAGAGCCATTGAGCAAATTGCCTCGTCTGCACTTCCCAACCAAACGGTGCGACGTGCAAAGGGCGTCTGCTTAAATCAGGCTGCTTCCTACCTGGGAGGCACGGGGCGATCAGTCACTGCCGAGCGGCTGGGAAGGGCTCTCGCAGAGCAGCGATAAAGAGGTTGTGGCAGGGACCAGGGCGGCTTCTTCCCACGCCGTTCCTGCCCCGAGCGGCTGCTGGGGCAGGCGGGAGCTGCTCCTCGGCTCGGCGGTTGGCCTAGGAAGGAGGAGACGTTCCCCTAGGTCTGGGAGACCGAAGCTCCCATCGCTGCACGCCTTGCACGGGGTATTGAGGCTGGGGAAGGCTGGAGCCTGCAAGGGGACCCAGGAGTCCTGCGCCGACCTTCGCGCAGACTTGGAAGGGGAAACACGCAGTCGCTCCAGCTTCAGTGCCTCCATATAGCAGCAACTCCAAGACCTCCCTTGGGAAAGGTCTAAATACCTTCTTGCCCTCCAGCCACAGCAAAGCTGATTAATTTGAGTCCAGGAGGAACTCGTTGCTCCTCCAGGTCCTCGCCGCATGCCTGCAGCGGCACGGCGACTGTGGTCCTGCAAGCTCCTCTACACGGGGCGGGTGCCGGGCGATTTATCCGCCTGCCTTCTCTGCTCGCTCCAGGAACCTCTGCCTGGCTCCGTGAAAAGCTGCCATCTCCTTGGAAAATATCAGGGCATCTGGTCTTTGGAGAAGCAGGAGATGGATGAGCCAGCCTGGAAAGGAAGGAGCAGCTGGGAAAGCATCGCCGCAGCCCCTGAAGCTCCGCCGCTGCCCCTCGGCGCGGGTTCACGACGGCGGGGCTCTCGCCTGCCTCGCCGCCCTGCAGAGCCACGGAGGCAGCAAGGGACCGCGCAGCTCGGCCGCGTCCCGACACACGGGTAGCGAACAGAGCAACGAGAACAGGGCAAAGGGAGAGAGCAAAACAGCAGGCAACCTGCAGCAATTCGGCTGCCCCCTGCCCCGGCTCTGATTTTGAGGGCAACTCAGTCTTCTTGTGACTGCTCCAATCAATTTGCAAGCAAATCTTGCTCTCAGGCCAAGAGGAAATACTTTTGTGAAAATATTCCAGCTCTGTCAAAAGAAAACTTCCATATTTTCTTTGGCAGAAAGCCTTCTCCAGTATTTGCAGTCCTGAAGCTGTTTTTTAGTTTAGCATTTGGCAAATGTCTATGTTTGGGCATAATAAAACCCCCTTTGAGGATCATCTTCAAGCTGCTACCTTGGTGTTTTTCCTTTGCAGAGCTCCTGCCTGCTCGGACCTCCGGGACGTTTCCCGCCAGGATCTTCATGTGTTCATTGTATTTTGCCCTGTGCTTGCAGCAACCAGCTGGGATCCTCCCTGAGCCCTCGCTGAGGCACTGCCCTGGCTCCGCGGGGGCCTGGAGGAGATCCATAACAGGACTTGCAACCCCGTCTCTCTGCTGTCTGCAGAGAAACATGCACGTTTTATTGCTTGTTAAGAGGTAATGATGTGCTGGCAGAGACCGTCTTAACACACGGACTATCCACAGATGGGAGCGATTGGAGACTGGCTGTTACTGCAGAACTCCTGGGGGTAGATAATCCCTTTAGAGCCACGGAGGCCCGGGAGCAGCGCTGGGATATGGTCCTGGAGTTTCATCCACGAATCCTACAGCTTAGCAGGCTTCTGGTGCAAAGACAGGCTGTATTTTTGCTCTTGCCTCATTTCCACTTCTCTCCTTTCTCCAGTCCCGATGACAAAGCAACAGGATGAGGCTGAAAGATGTCAAGTACAAGTTCCTGGTAACGGCTCAGCGGACGAGCGAGCCTCAGCCTTTCCCAGGGAGCTGGACGAAGCCTCATCCCCTGCGTGGCCGCCTGCAGAAGCCCCCAGTGAGGCTAAAAGCGGTGCCCTCCACGAGCCGAGCGGGATTTTTTGTGTGTGGGTTTCTCCAGAGCCATTAAGCCCATTTTCCCCACAGCCAGGCTAAGCAGTTTATAGAAAGCCTCTATCATTAGGTTAATGATTCTCAGTAAATTATTTCATACACAGCCTGGTTAATCCAGAAAATGGAGCATTAATGTTGACAGATCAATCAGTGCCCGCGCGCAGAGCCCGCGGATGACGCGATGTGCAGGAGGCACAGCTGCCCTCATCAGAGGGTGTTCATCAGTGTTCAACTCCCGTCTGACAACCTCTGACGTGAAACGTTCCCGGCTCTGCTGGGGACCCCGCTCCCTGCTCCTGCTCCACTTCGCAGCAGTGCGGGAAGAGGCCCCTAAAGAATACGGATGATTTCTGTCTCCTTCCATTCCAGGCTGTTATTCTGCATTTAATTCTGACACACAACTTATTCATCTGTCTCAGAAGCGACTGGTTTTGTTCAAAGCTGCAGGGACTCCTGGAGCTGACAACGGGAGCTTGTGACCCCTCCACCCCAACCCTGCAAAAAGGGGGGCACTGCAAAACGGGGGGCATGAAGCCGCTTTTCATCAGACACAGCCCCCGTGCTCCTTCTTCCCAGGCTGTGGAACAGATCCGTCGACTCTCCCACGACCGGAGCCTCCCCGAGGGCAGACCTGCCCGTGCCGAAGCCAAGCGTGATGTCCTGCCCGTGTCCGTGCGTCGCGCGGTGCCAGCAGCGTCCCCCCAGCACGGATGCTCCCAGGCACCCCGCCGTCCCTGTCGGCTGGGCCCCCTGCCCTGGGTGTCCCCGGTGAGCGGCCCCAGCTCCCAGCCTGGCACGCAGTGTCCCTGAGAGAGGGGGACACGAGGCAGGTCATGCACCGTGCACGGGCCCGTGCTTGTCCCGTGCACAGGAGGTGGCATGTGAATCCCGCGTTTGCTGGCTGAGACACTGCGCGGGGTGACCTTGAATCGATAAACCTGGCCGGCTTCTGTGATGTGCACACGTGTCGGTGTCCATCCCGTGGGACACGGCTGCTGTCCCCTGTCCTGAGCAGCACGGGGAGGGACGAAGGCTGCCCCGAAGAGATGTCAGAGCCAAAGCCTGGGAGAAGCTGTGGGAGAGCAACAGGAGGCAGAAGGGACCGTGGGACCAGGTCTTCCTGCCCGGCAGCCCTGCTGGGCGCTCCTTGTCTTGAAACAGCCTCACCTCCTTGCTTGTGTCCCCAAGGTCACGACATGAATAGCATCTTCCCAGAGACCTCGCGGGGAGGCAGATTTACTGCGCCGGCACCATGTCCCGAGCCCTGCAGCTTGGCTCCCAAAGTTTCAAAATGCAGCTTTCTTCTTCTGGAAAGGGGATGTGCCCAAGCGGTTCGGGTGGCATCAGTTGGGTGAATAGGAGGAATCCATATTTCCAGCTTTCTGGCCCCAAACTGCAGCTGGCTGTTGCTGCTCTGCAGCGCTGGCTCGTTGGCATTCTCCGGCAGCGCTGCGTGCTCGGTGGGACCGGGAGCTGCGGCGCGGCACTGAATTATGCAGCTCAGGAAAGGCCCGTCTGCTGACGGAGCGAGCAAGGACTCGCGAGCGGGCGGTCGCGTGTCGGAGCAGGACATGCTAGGCTGAGTGTGCGGCTGAAGCCGGCTGCGTCGGCAGGGTAAAACCCGGTGCTTTTCCTCGAGCGAGCTCTCAGTGCCGTGCCCTGCCTTCCCACCCCAGGAGGGATGTACCACCCCCGGCTGCACTCAGCCCTAGTCCATTTTTAAGATCCTGGCTTTTAATCGCTTAAAACCCAATTAGCTTTGGCCTCTCTATCTGGCCTCCCTGCATACTGCTTTTTGAGAGGCACTTCTTCGATTGAACATGCCAGGTCAAGAGCCTTCTCCTGACCCACGCCTGGAAACAGGCACAAGCTCAGCCGCAGCTCAGGGTCCAGCTCACCCCTGCCCCAGACAGGGCAGGCAAACATCGGGGTCTCTATCTTCTGACCTGGTTCATGGCACCAGCATTACACAGGGGAAACGCCAGAACTGCCAGCCAGATGCTGCTCTGGTGACCTTGGCAGTAACAGACCCAGAGCAACAGTTGCACCTCACCCTGGAAAGTGTCTGTCTAAAATAAACAAATAAAAATCTGGGGGGGAAAACACATAAATAAATTGCTGCATTTAAAAACATTCCTTTCGACGCTGATGCTTAAAAAGTCACCCTTGGGACACATCTTCCTTGCTCCATACCTCAGCTCATTTCACACATTCATTGGCATTTTTAAAAAGTGCATTTTTAGGTTACTGTGTTCCCCACCAGGCAAAAACTGACCTTTCGGTAAGCTAAAGCGGTGCTACGAGTTTCCACCCTGTCCCGGGTCTTGTCCCTCGGTGTCTGGAGAGCTTCTGTCCCCTCCGAGTCTGGGAGAGGCTCTGAGAGGTCCTGTGTCTTGTCCACTCCTGAGCTGACCTACAGAAAGGAAGACGTATTACCAGCACTGCCCGAAGCAGCGGACTCCTGGAAACCGCCCCGTTCGGACACCAGCACCCAGCCCCGAGCTCGCATCACCTGGGGCCGGGCCTGCGTCTGGGACTGCTGCACTGGACCCAGAACCAACTTCCGCGACCAGAGCGGGACCAACCCCGCACTGAACAAACCCGTCTTCAGCCCCAGCTGCCAAAACCTGCTCCTTCCCGGAGGAGAAGGACCTGTCTTGTGTCCCTGCTGTGACATTTCAAGTGGCAATCATGAAACTCAAGGCGGCCTTGGTGGCATCTCCATATGGGCTGCACTGCCAAGCCCCAAAGCTGCTAGCACCAATCACAGCTGTCCGCAAGGATTTATTGGGATGCATCCACGATAGATGGCACGGAAGGGTCGAAAATCAATCTAGACAAGCATCTGCCAGGGCCCAGCCTAAACTGCTAATTCACCAAATTGCTTAAGTGCTGGGCTAACGTCACTCCAACTTGATGGAGATGGAAATGCTGCAGCTGGGAAGAGTGGCTTTTAAAACAATTTTTGTCAGCCTAATGCTATTAAAGTGCCTGGAAAGGGAGAAGACGCCAGCCTCCGAGCACAGCCCCGTTTGCCAGCATTCCCCATCACAGCAAGTGTTCTGCCCAGCGCTGGGAGGGGAACGGGAGCCGGATAAAATCCACAGCCCCGCAGGGAAAGCTCTCTCCCCGGTCACGCCGGCTGCTCCGGAGTCTGTGGGCAGCCTGCGAAGGGGGCAGCCCACCAGGACTGCTCCTAAAACCACATGCCATGCTGGAGAAACGCTCTGCCCCCCCACATCAGACTCCCCGACCCCTCCACGTAATTAGGCTTCTGAACAAATCCCGGCCCAACGCATAGATTTTTGCTGTCTTCAGGCTTTTGGGTTGTGCTCGTAATCCCCGCAGCTCGTGGCAGGACACGCGCGTTGCCTCCTTTCACCCACGGTCTGCTCGAGGCTTTGTGGAGCTCAGGGCTACCCGGGAACCCGCTGAGGTTTTGACTTGATAAATACGTGAAAAGCCAGGCTTGCCGCAGCATAGACGGATGCTCTCCCGCAGCCAGGCGCGACCCCAGCCTGGCCGGCAGCCCTCGAGGTCGGGCCTCTGCTTTGGTGCTGGGACGCAGGGTCATCACTAACACTGAGCAGGCCGAGCACGCTCGCAGGGACGGGAAACCTTTCCCCAAGCAGCCGGGAAAGCGCACAGGAGGGTTTTGCCCCTTCTCTGGCACAGCCTCCTCCAATACCCTCCTGGCTATTTATGCTTTGCTGCGCTCAGCCAAAACTCGGGGGATACTAAATGCTGCTGCTATTTTTAATCTCCACGTGCTCTTTATCCTCACGGAGCTAATGTTAAACACGCACAAGCGTGCGTACTGCCGGGGGCCCGCGGACCTCCCTTCCTCCCTCCTTCCATCCTTCGGAAACGCAGCCACGTCGTGGCTGAAGCTGCACCATCGCGGCACTGGGTCCCCAGAGCCACCTCCGTCCCACGGCAAGCACAGCGAGGGTCGAGGCCCGTCTCTGGTTTTGCTGGAGGCCCCTGCGAAGACAAGACACCTCGGGGTTTGCAGCACGCCGGGTGCCCTGCTTCGCGCCCAGGCACGCGAGGCAGAGCCGACGGCAGCCGCAGCCGGACCACGTTTTGGCCTGGAGCATCCCTTTCAGCTGATGGGAGCAAGGATACATTTCTCAGCGTAGCTGTTTGCAGGCATCCTGCTATTAGGGCACCGCTGAGCAACAGCGGGGAATTCAGCGGAGAGCAATAAAAGGCTGGCCTGGTGGTTTCTGATTTATGCTACGAGACTTTTTCAGACAAACGTAATAAAACCACCGTGAATTGGACATCTCAGGGGCAAAAAGAGATGGAGTGGACGGAGGGAGCTGCCCTCCAAGCATCATTGGCAGCTGAGGCTGAAGAGAGTTGTCGAGTCGGGAGGTTAAACGGGGGTGACGGAACACGATGAGACTTTGCCTGGATGCCTGGGGGAGGAGAGCAAGCCGGGGGTGACGCAGAGATGGTGCAGGATGGACTGTTTCAGTCCGAGCCTGGAGGAAGGCCTTGCAACAGGCAGCCAAGTGGTCAAGGTGACCCGTCCTCTCTCTTCTCTCACGCAATTTGGTGATTAAACGAACTTATCGCCAACAGCTTTGAAAGCCCCATCCTGCGCAGTGCTGCGAGACGCTGGCCCCCGCCCAGCGAAGCACTCAAGCACACGCGCAGCCCGTGTCCTGCAGCCCAAAACGGCCGCAGACCCTGGCCGCCTTCCCAAAAGCGGGCACCAGCCGCGGGGTCCCGGGGGAGCGGCGGATGGGCCGTGGGCTGCCGCTCCGTGTCCGGCTCCCTCGCCGCGCTCCGCGGCACGGCACGGGCCCTGCCGGGCGGGAAACCTCCGGAGCAGGGGCCCCCCAGCCCTCTGCTGCCGCAGCCCCCCCCCCCCCCCAGCATCCACGTGGCCTCACTGGGAGGCATCAGCAGCACCCAGTGCGCTACGAAAAAAGCCAAATTGTCTCGTATTGTTGATTTTCCAAAAGAGAAGTTTCTCCAGCAATAGCAGGAGCCAGAGGAAAAGAACACGCTGCTCGGGGCAGCTCGGCCTGGCTCTCGTAACGATGCTGTCAAGATAACGATGCTGGCGGCCGTGGGCGACAGGCACCGGCGACTCCCCACGTCTCCCTTTCCGTGGGGGCCGCGGCCAGGTGAGCCCCACGCGCACGCCGGAGCTGAGCCAGCCCTCCTCCGACCAGCGAGCGACGGAGCTGCCTCCCCTCGCACCGCTGTCCCAGACGCCGGGTTTAGCTGCTGCCGCTGCGCAGAAATCACCGAGCAGGCATCGCCGGCGTGCCTCATGCCACGCTTGCCCCGTTCCTACCACGGCCTGCTGCCGGCCAGGGCGGCTTCGTCCCCATCAGACGCTGTTTCGAGGACAGTGGCTGTGGCCTCCAGCCTCCACCTCCGGATTTTCTGCTTCTCCCCGGGAAAGCATAGGCACTGGTAGTTCTGCACTTGAACTGCAGCCACGCGGGTTGCCACGGAGAGAGGAAAGAATAATCCCCTCTCGTAGGGTCTCACCTAAAACCTACAGACACGGAAAGGGGAAGAGACCTTAGCTTTGCCATATATTGTGTCTCAGAGCCAGGGAGGCCCACGGAGCCGCAAGGCCTTGCAACAGCAAGCATTAACGCGTCCCCACTTTGCAAATCCTTGGCAGCTGAGCTGCCCCATCTGTCAGCGATTGCCTCCAATTAGCGCGGGAAACTTTGCAACGCTGCCGCTCGCCCTGCGTATCCCTGCTGTCGGGGGCAAGGGAGGAACGGGGCCTGGGGCAGGCGGGGGGGGGCCCAATGCTGCACCCGGTGCACGCGGGCTTTGCAGTGCCGGCAGCGTGCACCGGCCCCCGGCAGCCCCCCGGCACGGCACAGCGGGGCCCTCGCGGCAGCACTAATCGCACAGCATCTCCCCACGTCGCCGGCAGCAGCATCTGACAATTATGCAGATTGCCGGGTCACAAATGTCTTCCCCGTATCATTTTTCAAATGATTAAATATAAAAAGACCCAAGTGCGGCTCATATTTCAGTGTTAATGTTGCTGCCAAATATTATCACATAGACGATGGTTGTAAAACAAAAGCAATCAATAACGCTGTATTTCGTGTTACTCGGGGAGAGACATTCTAATACAGTTATTTTCGTGTGCACTGAAATACGTTACCCGAGCAAGCTCGGCTCCGCAGCCAGCACTCAGCCGGGCATTTCTGGATTTAGGATCTTCTAAGAGAGTGGTTTTGTAGGCTGTTGTTTCTCCTTCTGGTTTGCTGTTAATTTGGCACACAGTTCATACACTTTTCTTCCCAGTTCTGCTTTTTAATGAGAGGCACAACCAGTGTCCCTGCAGATCAGAGCAGTCCAGGGCTCAAGATAACGCTATGGAGAACGCTGAGTTTTTAGAAGCTGATACACATGCTCCTGGGAGGAAAGCTGTTTCCTTAGGGAGGGAAAAAAGAAAAGAAAAAATCCCATTATTTGGACAATCCAGCCAAAGGCCAGCAGCAAGGCTCCAATGTCACACGCTGAATGCAAAGCCGGGGGCTGTCTGGGACCCATGTAAAGGCCACTCGCTACATGCTGTTTTGAACAAACACGGCCATAAAAATTCAACTGTTTGTCTGTCCATTGCATAAGAAAACTGAGCTCATGTCTCTCTGAATGAATTATTCACACTTGGCTCTATTTTCGCTAATATTAAAAAGCTGCTGTTGTGGGAAACATTGTTCCTTTTTTCCAGACATTGTTCCAGACAATTCTGCTCAAATCATTCACCAAAGAACAAGCTGGTGCTTCTGTATTTTTCTTTCCTTTGCCCAATTTGCACAGACGGATGGAAGAGGAAGAGGAGGGGTGAAGAGGGGGCCCAGGACACGGGAACTCTTTCTGCTAGCATGTGCGTCAGGCGAGTGAGCGTTGGCTTTCTGGCCAAAGGACCAGTCCATGGCTGGGAAGAGCATCCTGTGCCCCGTTGCCTCCCAGGGCTCATGCACGTCACTTGTCCCCGTCCCGACAAACTCAGCTTTTCTCCCGGTGACCGCACAGCCCTGCTCCGGCAGATGGGTGAGGATGTGCTGGGGGTGCACCAGAACCCCACGGCGCTAACGAACGCAGCCGTGCAGCTCGGCCGGGCAAGAGCATCGCCCTGCAAACCCGGCCTGGCAAAGCCCGGCCTCTGCGGTAAGCCGGCTGGGTGCCTTACCGCGAAAGCGGGGTGCATCCAAGCCCTGTCGGGCAAAACAGGGAGGCAGGAGGGATGAGGTCCTCGGATCCTGGAACCATTTCAAGCCCGCCTACAGTCCAAGCCTAGTCTTCAGGAAGACAGCAAGGCCAAGTCTTCACCTGCCACGAAGCTTCCTTGTGCGGGAAGGCGTGATGCAGGTGTTCCTGCATCTCCCCAGCTCTGCAGGGGACATTTCTCCCTCCTGAGACTGGCTGGCACATGTCCCTGCTCCCTCCACTGCCGAGCCAGTCGGGTGGCCTTGCTGCCACATCCCAGGCTCCCCTGCATCGCTCAGCATAGCATCTGCCCTAGGAACTGATTTATTTGGGCAGCAGAGACTGCGTAGCACGGTGACAGGGTGTTTACTAGCAGCTCTTGAGCAAATGATTACTTCTGGGTAATTCTGAGCCTCCTGACTGCGATGCAGCGGCTCATAGATTAAAACTGCTGCACGCATGAAAACGGGTGGAAAAAAAGACTCATGCTTTGCTACTTGCTGAAAACGACTGCATGGAGCAGATTGGATTCAGGGGCCTCAGGTATAAACACGGTATGTTCCATATATAGAGTACGTTTTGATTCCCTTTTCTTTTCTCTTGGCTGGCAGACTAGGTTCTGCTTAGGCTGCAGATTGCAGCAGCAGCAGCAGCTTGGCTGCGGAGGGGAAGAGCCCTGCGTGGGGTAAATCACAGCAGCGCACTCTCCGCCTCCCGGCTGCCGCACGGCGCCTTCTCCTCCGCTCCAAACCCCCTCCAACGGCAAGGGCCGGGGTTGCGGCAGCCTTTCTCAGAGGCCTCTCGCGCTCCAGCGTTCTCGTTGTGCCTTGCGCTGTAGCAACCCGTGTGCACGGCCCTGCTAGCTCAGCATCAGCCTCAGCCTTCCCGGTGTCTCCGCACTGCTCGGCGGGAACCTGCCCTCTGATAACAGCAGCCTTTCCTGGCTCAGAGGGTGACGTTTTTCCCGTTTTTCCCGGAGGTCCTCTCCTCCGATTAAGGGAGTTGGTCGTTTGCTGCCTTACGCTCCCCAGATGAAGCCTAGGAGCCCTTCCCGCAGGCTGCCGCGTCTCCCGAGCAGCTCCTCCAGCGCTGTCGTTGCTTCCTCCTTGCAGGGCCGAGGCCGAGCGGAGGGACGGCGCGTGGGCGGCGAGGGGAGGATGCAGCCAGCGCCTCAGACACCGCGGCAGCATGGTCGCACGTCCGTTTCCCCACCAGTCTCACCAGCACAGCAGGACTGGGCGCAGACGGGGCATCGCTCGCTGGCAGAGGCTGCCATGCGGGTTGTGATGGGGATGCGCAGCACCGTGCTGGATGGGCTGGATGATTTCCCACAGCCTCAGCAGCCTGGTTAGTTGTCTCAGAAAACCTGTTTTTCCAAAAACTTCCCAACTGCTTGATCATAGCAAGTTTTCATTAAATATACCCCAAGACCACTGGGCTCTGACTCCAGCAAACAGCTCAGGATGAGAACGAAGGCTGTGCTTGAACTTCGGCAAGGTGAGGACAGTCCTCCGGGGCGCTGGTGTTAACAGCTCGTCCTGGGGGACAGGCAGAGCTTTGGAGATGAGGCACATAGCTGCTGGTGCTACACGCTAAATTCTGTCCCTGAAGATCCCACCTACCTTTCCAAACTAAGTAGGAGTCATCTTGCCTATCTGAATCATTTGGATTTTAAAAGGAAAATATTCTTTATTAGCTTGCTTAAAAAATATGCCAACGTGATTTGCTGAAGCTATTGAGATCTTTTCTATAACAACCAGTCCATGGCGGGACTCTTACCGGGTAGATAATAATTGGCCATTCAACTCTGTCTAGCTGACCTTTAATTAATAATGCTGACCCTCATCCAGGTAACGAAGAGGGGTGATAGAAACATCCATGAATTCCTTAGGCTCTTTCTCTGAAGCTGAGACTAAGGTTTTAATTTCTCCTTTACCTGGATTTGAGAAAGCGTTTGGCAGTTGCCCTCCCAGGCCTTCCTGCTCTGAGGACACATTTGCCACATTTTGATGGCAGGATTGTGAGGGAAAAGCAGGACTGAGCAACGCAGGCTCCAGCCCCTGCCCTCCGCTCGCTGCCCCAGCGACACGCGAGTCCCGAGCGCGTCCACCTTGCAGCGGAGGGAAGGGACTGATCACCACCATCCAAAACACGGTTCCACCAGAAGACTCTGCATTCATCTCGACTGAAACATTACAATAATTAGGGCTTGTTTCAGTGAAACATTTGCATTGCAATGGAAGATAAAGGACTTTCAGCAATAACACTTTGCTCTGATACGTTGAATAAATGCTTTTGCAGGTTTCTATGCAAAAGGAAGCTTTGAAACTCAACGTAATTTCATTTTTAACTTATTTTCTTCACGTTTCTGGAAAGTTTCATAGCACGAAACAAAGCAAAGCACTTGGGATCCACCCAAAAATGAAATCATAGGAAATTACAGCCCATCTTGTGCTTAAAAACACCCTGAATGTTTCATCTAAATGGCAATTCCATTTGACCCAACAAAAAATCTTTTTAGCTTTTCATTGGCCAGAGCTTTTCTTTTGCAGGTTGGATTTGATCAAAACAAGTCTTTCTTGCTTTGATAGTTTCTGGAAGGAGACAGGTTTGTTGAGATTTTTAACAGCGCTGCCAGAAAAACTGAGAAATCAGTTATCTCTGCAGCCCTAATGGATTCAGGAAACCTGCTCAGCTCTCTAACGACAGATAACTTCAGTTACCATCTTGACTCCAGCTATTTAATTCAGCTCTCGAGGCAAGCGCTGGGCTCCTGCTGTTTGATCTGCTTAGTGCATCAGGGCAGCTCTTCTGCTTTGCTCCATCGTCATCATCACACCCTGCTGCTGCTGGAGGCCAGCTCGGGCCAGCTTTCCGCCTGCTCTCTCCGCAGGACAGGCAGCACCGATGGAGCCGGCTCTCCACGTGACGCGAGATGAGAAGCCCTGATTCATTTCCTAGTGTCCCCAAATGATCCACACTCCCACAAGCCCAGGCCTGTCTGTGACTGGAGCCTGGCACCGAGGCCTGGATGTCTGGGTGCTTCCACCCAGCAAAATAGTGTCATCCCGCAGCCGCTGGCACTCGTAACCAGCGGGGGAACAACACCCAAAAGGTGCCCTGCGTGTGCTGCCAGCATCTTCGGTTAAGGATGCAAAAATGTTTTTGCATTAGTCTCTGTCATAGTGAAATCTCGACTAAGCCTCTACGAAGTCCTGCTGTTTTTCAGCTCCCATCAGCTTTCCTGCAAGGCCCACGATCTGTAATAATCTGTTCACGGCTAATATTAGCTCCGTCAGGATTACAATAAGGTACAATTTTCCACCTCTGACTCAGTGCAGCTGCATGCAGTTGCCTGACTTGAGCAGGGCTTTCAGCGTGGCACGCGGAGCCTTCCTGGGGGTGATTGGCGGGGGGAGCGATTCATGTTCCCACCACCCCGCGGTGACCGCGGGCTGCTCTTGTGCCTGGGACTCCATTTTAGTCTTGCAAAGGATTCTCCACGAGAATTTTGCCTTCTTTGTTTGCTTGCTTTTTGCAAAGTCAGGCCCACTTACAACTGGATGTTTTAATCTAAATCTGTTCCTAGTTTAGAGAGTATTTTCATCCGAGCTCTATAAAGGGTTGGCCATACCAAAAGTGTTTGGGATTGCAAAAGCTTATCAGTTCAATTTTTAGTTTTCAAGCCTTCAACAGAATTTTTGCCTCTTTTCTCAGTCCTGTTTTCTATGTGAAAATTATTAGAGCTCTTCACTAATAACCATGAAGCCGTCCGAGGGAATGACGGAGTGCGAGCTCCTTGTGAGCCTCAGGGGTCCCACGCTCCACTCCCTGAAAGGGGCCTGGGCTGAGGAAGATGTTGATACTTGAATCTGATTTTCCTTTCCTTTCCGATGGGTAAAGGAGAACTCCAGACCCCAGCAAGGTTCCCATGGGCACCAGACGCTTTGGCTTTGAGGCAGTTTCTGCCTGTTTAGGGGCTTGCTTTACTCCTGCTCCACCTGCCTTTTCTGTCCTTCAGCTCCCCACGCTTTCAACTGCACGATGAGAGCAAACAAGCCTCCGTCCTGCAAAAGCTTCAGGCCGCTGGGCTGGATGGTACCACAGAGCTGCTGTTTGGCTGAGATTTTATGCTATCGAAGAACAGCACAGCGAAGAAGATCAGATCTGCTTGCATGTTTCTAATTAAATGCCATTTTCGCCTAACGATTTGGTAACGTCGAAATTGCCAGTGTGGGCAGATAGGCTAGGTGCATAATTAGCAGGTTGCATGATTTTATTACGGTTGAGGCTGGAACATATCCAGTCCGTAAGCTGCAGGAGACGGGGCCTGCCTGGGGTGGAGGTGCTGCATCGTGTGCGTGGGAACGCACAGCAGTCTGTGCCCGTAACCTCGAGCCCCAGCGCACAGGTCTTTCCCGCGGGTGCTGGGGCAGAAACCTCAGGGGCTGCTAGGTACCACCAGCCAGCCAGAAACGGAGCTCCCGTGCACCCCTTACCACCCGTTGCATCTGCAACAAAACACACAGTGGTGCAAAAAATGCTCCTGTAGCCTCTCTGAGCTAGTCAGCTGTGATTTGCACCCCTCCATGGGGTCTGAGCGCTTCCTTCTCGGAGGGGGCGAGGAGAAGAGCCAGCCACCACGAGTTCAGCCCCAGACTATTAAGAGTACTGCAGCATTTAGCCCATTCGTTATTCAGATGCTGTACGCTGGAGACAGGTACACATGCTGGGGCTTCTGACTGTATTTACAATAAAATCAGCATTATGCCCAGTTAATATTCAAACCGTGATTAATCAAAGTACTCCGTTCCCTATTCCAATTACACTTGGCGTTTGGCTGTGTGTCCTTTACTTTTGTTTAAGTGCACACAGAGTCAATTGGAATTGGGGATTTATGGTAGCTGCCAAACACTCAGCTCTCCAATGGCAATAAGTTATATTCCTATTATGCAGCATGCAGTAAAAAAGGCTGATATTTATTCTTTGGATTTTTCTTTCCCAAGAAACTCTCAGAAACTCACACAACTGCTAAAATGTGGCTCCATATTTCACGGGCAATGTCACCGCAGCCGACAGCAGTGCGAAAGTGGCACCTGACAGTCTGCAAGGTGGTCGGGAGGAGGTGAACATCACTGGGAGATCTTTGCTGGCCTCTTCCGATCAGCATCCAAGCGTAACCCTGAAGAAACGAGACAAGCCGAAACCATGAGCATCAATCCACGCATGAGGAGTGGCGGTCGTCTCACCAGCATGTTAATGCTTTCCCTGTAGTCCAGATTATCTCCCAAGGTTGCAGTGCTGGGCAGGGCAAAACCTGGGCTGAGTCGGGGGGCTGAGTTTAACCCACTATTAAACCCGTCTATAATGGAGTTAAATTCAAGCCACTACAAATGACAGCTCTTGCACTAGACTTCCTTCCAGATGTGACCTTTTCTCCCCAACACGCACAAACACCTCCACTGCTTTGGAGCTGCTCAGGAGTCATTTTGGACACAACACACCAGTGACTGTGTCCGTGTTCCTGAGCTAAGCAAAGTCACCCTGACACAGCTCTGAAGACACACGGAGCGGACAGTGCTGCGAGCAGCTCCCATTGGTACCTGTGCTCCAGGGAAAAGCCTGCTTGCAGCCTGGCTGCCTCCTGCGCAGAACTGCGTTGGAGGCCTGGAAGAGGGAAGAGCTCGTCCTTTGGTGCAGACTTTCTAGGCTTTTTGAACCCTTCTGCAGACCATCTCCAGCCCCCACGGCTGCTCATAAATGGTTCTGCACTGGGCCAGCAGCTCAGCGAAGATGCTAGCCGCAGCCCTGTGCATCCAAGTGAAAGAATAGCATTTTATTTTTAGACTGGGCACCGATGGCATGAAAACCATTGATCTGAGCTCATAATTACATCGTTATCTGTGTCCTATGAGATAAAGAGATTTCTAGCTGCAGGCTTTTTGAAAAGCCAAGCTTGAAAGCGGATATAAGAGGGATTTATTTATTTGAGCTTCTCTATTTTTTTAAATGAAATGTTAAATAGTAAAATTTTGCTTTTATTTATTTTCTCTCTCTTTCAGACGACCCGAAGCCGTAGGAGGTTTTTCTCCTGCCCAGTGCAGCACGGCCTGCATGGGAGCACAGCTGTGGCTCACCTCAGCCCACATCTGGCACGCAGGGGCTGGTGCTGCCGTGCTGCACGTGGATGTGCCTCTGCCAGGGAGCCTCTAACAGCCAGGCCAAAGAAAGGCCCTAAATTTTTCACTGGTTTGGGCATCCCGACAGCTCCTGCTAGGATGGTCGGAAAGGGCCGTTCCTGCTCCTTCTGTGCAGATAGCTACGTTTTCCCTTGCGATCAGTTGGCTGCTGATGGCTAAACTCACCTTCTGCCAGGAGATGCAAGGGGGGGCAGCTGCCATCCTGCCAAGGGGAAGGCACTCTGCCTGCAGTGCTGCCCCGGGGTCCTTTCACCCCTCCCAGCCTCGCTCAGCCCGTCTCCCTGCACTGGGCATCCCTCGTGGATGCCACCCAAAGCACCGGACAGAGCTGCAGGGCAGCTCACAGCTCGGGCGCGGTGCCTTGCTGGCGCAGATAAACGGTGCAGCTCAGCCCTGACCAGCTTGGGGATGCGGCAAGAGGATCTCAGGCCTGTCTCCCTCCATCATACAGATGTGTGAACTACCTCCTCATCTCCTTAAAACACCTGAGGCCCAGCACCTCCCCTCTACCTTCAGCCACTGCAGTGAGGCCCTAGCAAGGTGCCTGGGTCTTTCCTTTTGTTTCAGCAAAAGCGTAAACCACAGGTCTGGTCTGGGAAACATCAGGAACTCAGAAAAAGCAGAATGGGAATCAGCTGTTAGAACAGCCACTCACCGACCTGCAGAGGCCTGGATTTGTCTCCTCCTGGGTCACTGAGACTGCTGCTCTTGTGCTGCCTTCTTGACCAACCCAGGGAGCTCACGGAGCAGCACAGCAGTCTCATCTCTGGCTGGCTCTCCCTTCCTATGCAGCTGAGCGTGGTGGCGTTTTTTGCCTCCAGCCAAGGACACAGGCAGTCCCAGGAGACGATAAGCAATCTGCAGCAGTGCTGGCACTGTATTTTCTCTTGGAGGAGTGCAGCTACAGCGTGCTAGTACTGCAGAAAGGGAGCTGAGATGACTAGGAATTGCACTGGTACAAGACTTGCGGAGATCGTCAGGGTCTCACTCTGCAAATTGCTCCAAGCAGTTTCCAAGAGAACTTGTAGGATGCAAGGCCTCACTGTGTGGGTGTCCCTCAGCCTTGCAAAACTCCCACCACGTCTTCATTGCTTGCTGCTCTCCAGCCCCTGCAAAAACAATACTGAGGCATGAAAAAGGCTCTCAGAGATGCACGGCTGGAGATGAGAGCTCCATTACAATAAACATGTTAATTTTATAAATTTTGAGATGTTAGAAGAGGGCAGTAGAAGACGATGGCATGGGTTGGGTCATCGGGTCCTGCCATGACCTTTTGGAGCAAAATGCATTTTGAAAAGGAAACAGCTGATATGAATGCAGTCCCCTCCAGGCAAAGCTCCAGCTTTGCCCCTGCTGTTTCCATTCCGGAGAAGGTCACAGTTTGCAGTGCAAGTCAGCACGTGCCATCTCCTCTTGGAAAAGCACTGTGGCTTCAGCAAACCAGCTGAGCCTGCTTCCTTGAGCATTGCAGGTCTCAGTTGGCCATAAACTGTATTACTCATCTCCTGCTCCAGGAACGGGGCAAGAGCTGAACACTTTGTCAATGACTTCAGCCCAGCGCTTGTTCAGCTGGAGAGGTCTGCTCTACTTGCCTCGCTGTTGCTGTAGTAGTTCCTGTCTAATGGTATTGGCCACTCTCCAAGACCAGCAAGGGATCTGCTTCCATGTCAACTGCTTAGTGTGCCTGCTGTCACTCGTGTTTTACAGCCCTCTCAATGAAGAGCAAATCTATATTGATTTCAGAACAACTAGAACTGTAAATTACTGGTCATGACGGGCTTGGCCAGCACTGAGATGAGAATCTATTGATTGCGCCGAAGGTCTAAATCTAATTAGCACGCAAGGAAACTCATTGGAACAGCAGAACAATTCAGATGTTCTGAGATGTAATTAAAACAGTAAAGCTACCTACAAAAGCAGAACATGCAAATAATGCTCCTGATCAAGCGTAATTTGCAATCCAAGGGCTTCCTTTTCAGAGAGGCTGAGCAGAAAATAGGAGCAGAAATATCAATCAGTGGAACAAAGGACCCTCTTTTGTCCCCACGGGTTCTCTCAAAATGCTTCTTTCTCTCTTTTGAAGCATTTTCCATTCAGGACTTCACAGTCAACCACAGCTGGCACTGCCTTTCCTGCAATTAAACAAAGCAGCATCTTAATCACATGGGATACAGGGGACTCTTACTTGAGCGCTCAACCAAGGTGGAAGCCGTGTTTCAGGAGCCGGGTGGCCGCTTGGCTGGGAGTTCTCCTCTGACAACTTGGAGTGCAAATGCCAGGCAACAGCAGAGAGGAAAAATCAATGCGAAGCTCTCATGCTGAAAAAATTAAAAAAAAAGGAAGTTAAAACTCAATTTCAAGGCTGCTAGACATCTCTGGGAACTATTTTTCAGAGGACAAAGACCCAACTATTTCCCGCCACTAAAGGTTTGGAAGAGAACAAGCTTTATCAACAGAAAAAGGGGAATACAATTGGCCCCGCTGTTCTTTAGCTCCCTCAGTAATTACTGAGACAGTGGCTTGCTCTTTCTTCCATCCACCGCACCTAAAATACCACCACTAGCAGAGCTGCTGATAGCAAGCGTGCTTACAGCTTTGCCATCTCTGGAAACGACCCGTTTTCTTTACTCCAGCCTTTTAGCATCCAGCGGGTAGCGTGACGTAACTGGAACGCTCCATGGTGGTTGTCTTTCCAAGCTGTCCCTCTCCTTTTCCTTTAAATAAATGACGATACATCCTGCAGCTCACAAACATCCTTCTTCCTGATTACCTTGAGCCCTCTGCCAAAGGGAAGACCACCTCAGACAGCTTAAGCCACCGCTGTGCATCATTAACCTTTGGTTGCTTCTCTACCAGCATGAAACAGAACAGGAGCCCTTCTCCTGGCTGGCAGGAGAGTTTAGGATGCTCATCGATAAGAGTACAGCAGTGCCCTGCCGAGAACCGTAACCACGTTTCAGGAACAGGCAGATTGGACAGCCCCTTAGCTCTGTGCAAGAGTTACCTTCTAGTTCTCTCTTCCACCAGCTGGCAAACGTAATCACACAGTACATACAGTCAGCATCGCAAGACAATTTTAAATACCCCTGAGATTTTCTTTACCAGTCATTGCTGCTGGCTCTTAGACATCTAGACCTAACTACAGCAAATAGGTGTCTAACTTGCCAGGGTGCATTTGACCCTTTGGCTCCAAGGTGAGTCCAGCTGACCCCCAGCTCTTCCAGGGGGAAGGTGTCCCGGCCTGCATCCAGGGCAGTGGAGGCTTCTGGCATTCATGAGCCTGGGGTCCGTCTCTTGTCCTGCGACACCGTGAGGGGCAGTCACCCTCCTCGGGAGGAGGCTGCAGGCAGGAGAGGGCCACCGACGCTTCGTAGCGGGGACTGCTGGTTGGGGAAAGGGAAAGTCTTCACTTCTGCATGGCAAAAGGCCCTTCCCGTGCAATTCCCACTGAGAATTACTTACCTGTAAACGCTCCAGGGAGCTTTAGCTGCCCATAACCCCCTCCCGGAGAACCACGGCTGGCCCAGCCTCACGGAAAGCACAAGCAGGCACATGAAGCCTGCAGAGCGCGGGAGCAGCCATGGCGCCGGGGCAGCCACCGCCGCAGCTCCACCACCACCCCAAGGCTGCCGCCGATGACGGTTGAACACAGCTTGTGTGAAAAGGCTGTAGTTTTTCACCAGGCTGCTCCCGAGGCCCGGTCCCCGCAACGCTGCACACCCGTGCCGTGATCCCACGTGCGGAGCAGCTCGGCGGGGTCTCCAGGGACCCCCGGGAACAGAAGTCCATCCTTACCCCCATGTCGGGCCAAAGCCCAACAGTGCAGATGGTGGAGGGGGGTCCCTGCAACTGAGGTGCAAGGGGCAGGTCACTGCTGTCCCTCCCGCGGCCGGACAAGGCCGGGACGCAGCGAGCCCCTCTGCAGAGCGTCCTAAACGGCCCCAGCGCTGCCAAACGCTCCAGCGACCAGGCTCAGGGCAGGAACGTCTTCTCTTTTCCTCCTTCACGTTCAAGGGGTGGCCCACGGGGACAATAGTGAGGGGAACCCGCCACCAAAATGGGTGACACCGCGGGGAGCCCCCCGCCAAAATGGCTGCCGGGGGGACACGGCCATGGCCGCGGTGTCCTTCCGGCACCTTCCATGCCTGCTGCATTAGTGACATCTGCTGCCGTCTCCAGGCATCGGCGCGCAGCCGTCCTCTGCGGCGCGTCCCCGTCCCCCAGACGCCCGGGGGGGACCAGAGACGCGAGGCCGCCCCGCGTCCCCGCCGCCGGCCTGGGCACCGTCCCCGCAGAGACCGCGGCCAGGGCCTGCTGCCGCCCCAGGGCGAGAGCCGGGCGCCGAACGCGCCCTCCCCCGGGGCCTGCACGTGGCGGGGGGCTGGAAACCATGCCCAAAACCACCACCAAAAGATAATAAATAATAATAATAATAATAATCACTTGGGCAGCGCAGCGCTGGCCTGCCGCAGCCGCGGAGGGAGGACAGGGCGGCCCTGGGGCATCGCTGAGCCATGGCGACGTCGCCTCACCCGGCTCCGCGGAGAAGGAGAAGGGCGGCGGGTGAAGGAGAAGGGCGGCAGGGAGCTCGCTGCACCCAGGGTTTGCTTTGCTTCTCGCGGAGATGTGCAGAGGTGCCGGAGCGAAGCGGCAAACCCCCTCCCTCCGCGCGCCCGGCCGCCGGCGCCCCGGGTTTCGGCGTTGTCCCGCGGCAACGTTTCCACCGCGTCCACCCGCGGAGAGCGTGAGCCCCTTGGTTTCTCACCTGCGCGTGAAGGATTCATTCCCACGGCGCACACAGGAGTTTAACGCAGATTATTCACAAAAAACACGCGACCTGTTATTCACCAAGGGGAAAGGAAAAAAAAATTAACCCCTACCTCCGAAACGAGCTGACCTCCCCTGCGGAGGAGGCCAATGCCATTTGCCATGCCATGCATAACCTGGCCTCACTTTTCCGCGAGTTTCCAGGGCCAGGAAGCCGGCCCGGCCCGCTTGCGTCCCCAGCACCGGCGTTTGCACTCCCTCGGGGAATAAAGAAACCAAGAAACTCTCTTTTCTTCTTTTACAATAGTCTCACTTTATTAGATACCACGTAAAGAGAGAGGATGTTGTGCTGCATGCAGCGGAAGACTGGAGTATTTCTAGTTTGTGTAACATTTTCTTTTTCTCTTAATATTTGTAAACTGGTATTCTGCTGGAAAATCACTGCATGCAAGTTTGAATGCAAACAGCAGTAGAGGAGGCTTTTTCTTTTTTTTGTTTTTTTTTTCTTTTGCACCATTCCCAATCCATATGTGCATGCTTTATTTACAAAGGAAGCTGTTCAGGGCAGAAATTACCATCAGAAGAACTCAGAAGAGGGTGGCAAATGGAGACAAGGACTGTAATTTACACAATACAGAGTGGGACTGGCAAGTGGCACTTTTTAATTTTTATGGGTGCAAATAGATGACTCGAGTACAATTTTGCTGAAAGGAAAGCAAACTGAGTGGAGAATGTCACTACAGGACAGGGGAAGACGTTACCCAGGTAAAGGCAACCTTAATTTAACTATTCTGCACGCATAAAGGAGACTTGGCATGTGTGGAATAAATGAAGAAATTGCTTAGAAATATTTTTTTTAAAGGTAATTTCATTGCCAGTCAAGCATCTCCCCATCGCAGCTTGGAAGCGTGCGGTGTCTAAACACCAGCCAGGGAGAGACAAGAGAGCAGCGTGCAAAGGCTTGGGCCAGGTTCACTGTGCTGGGATGGATTATGGCAGCATCCTACAAGCAACCGATCTCAGCAAGCTGCCGTGCGTCCTCTAGCAGGACCGCCAGCACGAGGCAGCACCAGATGCATGTAGGAAACGGTCTGGAAGAACCAGGCCAGCTTCATACGGGTCCCCTGCACAGCCCACCGTACGGACGGACTGGCTCTGGGCCTCCGGGACATCGCACTTACTAGTGCTGAGTCAAAAACTGCACAAAAAAAAAAAAGGTAAGACCATTTAAAAGCATCTTTTCCCGTTATGCTTTTAGGGGCATCGAGTCCCAGGCTGCTTTCTGTAACTTGAACGAGTAACTAGCTGGTCGTGCTACAGCAAGGAGGAGCGGTCTGGGATGGAGGAAGAGCTGCCCTGGCTCGGGCTGGAAGGATGCAGGGAGCACGTTTAGGTTCCCTCTCGCATTCGCGGTCCGCGGGTGTCTCCTTGTGGAGAGCCAGGCAACGCTCTGGCGATGCACAGCCGGGATGCTGCTCCGGGGCACTCGCATCGCTCACGCGCGGAGAAGGGGCCGGACGGCAGCAAGGCCCCATGGCTCTCATCAGAGCACCAACACAGCACTGTATTAACTAACAGCAGGGAGGGAAAGCGAGAGCGTGCACAGGAATATTCATCTAGATTGTATCCCGTAGGCAGTTAAACAAATAAAGGAGCAAATGCTCCCAGTTACAATATACACCTGCATCCTAAAAGCAGAAGAGAATCGTGTTGCATGAGAGGACAAGGAGCACTTCATAAACAGCAGCTCAAAGACGCCATGCACAGGGCCCGCAGCCTTGTGACGTTTAACGGCCAAGGCTTTTTTGGGTGAGCGATGCACCTCCTGCCTGTTCAGAGACTGCCCCCACAGCCCCAGGGCTCTAAAAAAAAAAAAAAAAAAAAAAGAGGAAAGGAAGTGAAGGAAGTGATCAATGCCGGAGAGGTGCCAGGCAAAGGCTGCTCAGCAGAAGAGCACATCGAGGTACACGGTACGGGAGAGCTCACTGCAAACCTCCACGCGGTAGAAAGCCCCCTCCAGCTGCAGCAGTTACAGCCTTGTAAAGCTGCTCATTGCAAATAACTGGTCAGAGTGAATCCTGCTGGGGGTAGGGGCTGGGGGAGAGAGATCAAGAACAGGAGAATAAACTATCAAAATACCCCCCACCACTCTAAAACCCCCCTCTAAGGTCCAGCTGAATTCAGAACACACCACACAATACCACACCAGCAGACTAGAGCAGCGAGCTGCAAGTCATGGGACAACAGCGTGAACCAAAGGGGTTTGGGGGCTTAGATTTCATACAACATGCTCAATTTGTAGCTGACCAACAATATATTTCAGTAGTGCTTATTGTGCTAACATTGACATCGCTACGCTTGAGGTTGTCCAGAGACAACGGATGAATCAGAAAGGTACCAAAAGATCAATATCAGTTTAAGAGGTTCTCAACTCTCCTTTTATCAATAACATATAAAACACCGCCAGACAATAATTAAAGCACAGGTTGAAGACAATGGTTCTTGTGCAGACTTGCCAAAAAACAAAACAAAAAGTTGGAAGACCTCTAACCAACTAATTTCATTATTCGTAGTATTTTAAAGCAATAATCCTTGAACATATCAACTAGTTGGTGGGAAATATCTTCTCCATGGGCTTCCCTCCTGCATGTGGTACGACAAACTGACCACAGACAGCGACGGGAAGTATAGTCTCAAGAGGGCCTAACAAACTGCCCTCAAACTTCATCTATTCACTACTATGCAGCTATGAAGTGGAGGTAGTCACAAGCTTTTAAATATGAGTGTGTCCCTATATTAATGGAGTGTGTATGTTCCTAGATCTAAAATGAACTGCAGCTGGAAACAAATGCGAACCAACCAACTCTTGTTTCTCTGCAAGCATGCAGAGTGGCTCCCTATTTGTAGTTATCTATTTGAAAGCTGCATTATCGGTGGATCTTCTCAGCAGAAACTCAAAAGCATGTACCACAACATTGCTCAAATGTACCGGATTCAAAAAAAAGCCAAAGCAGTACTCGCAGGATTACATCTGTGACACAGGCTTTAGCCTAATCATGACAACGCAGATACCAAGTTATGTTTATAACCCACATCAAAGCTAAACAGCTTTTTCATTATTGCAACTGAGGTATCAATATCAAACAAACGGAACTGTTTGATGCTCTGACATCAACACTCAACCCCCCCATGCTAAAATGAGAACACAGCAGGTCCACTGACCGTGCATCCCATCAGAAGTTAAAAGAGCAATGAACTGGTGACGGTGGGATGAGGCACATGAGCAAAGACCAGAAGAATACGTACCGCCACACACACAACAGAAAGGCAATGCTATTACGACCTGCATGAGACTACTGAGGAAGAGACGACTGAAACTGCCAAAGGGTAACTACTGCTTGACAAAATTACACACCAGGATAATTCAATGAGGGGGAAGAAAAAAAAGAAAGAAAAGGAGGTGAATACAAAAGATCTAGGTTAGGTTTCAGCTGGAGGTGAGAGCAGGGAACAGAGAGGATGCTTGGAGAGGAGACAGAACAGCACTGCTGCCTTGGGATCAAAGGCAGGTAGCACAAGGCATGACTGCACTGGAAGACAGACATCAGAAATCTACGGGGAATCGGCAGAGGATGTGCCATGTGGGGAGGTTTGGGCAGTGGCTCCCTTTAATCACTGGCAACGTGGTTCTCATTTTGGAGGGTGTGCCAGCGTTCAATCTTCTTGTCCTTGTTCTTCAAACATTCGTACCAGTGTTTCAAGCGCTCACCCTTAGCCGTAATGCCAAGCTGACAACCACCTGGAAGAAAGGAAAGAGGCAGGAGATTATATTCAGAGATGATGCTGATGTTCCAGTAAACCCCGGGACAGGCCCAAGCTTTCGGCACTTCTCTCTTCCCATCCCCAATTTAAAATCTCATGGCAGCAACTAGAGCTGCTCTGCCCGCACAGGAGACCCTCTGGGATGATGAGAAAGGGGCAGTGTACTGGGTCCCTGCGCTGGATCATCCATTCGGTGGCCCGACACAAGCTTCCAGCCATTTTTATCCCTCCCGTACAACCAGCACTGTGCATGGCATCTAAACCACATCCCAGAGCAGAGAGACTTTCACTCACCAATGTAATCATTAGATTTTCCAATGTCGTAATCCCAGACCGATATGTCCAGTGACTTCTTGGCCAGATCACTGTGTTTTATATCATAGAAGAACTCCTGTGAAAGCAGAGAACTTATGTCACCCCAAGGATTTCAATTTTCAAGGAAGATAGAAGGAAAATTCTGCCCTTAAGGAACTGCTGATATTCTCTCTGCACAGCCTGAATTCAAAATCCAATGAGAGGATATCTCAAATACATTAATGAAGAGCAAATGCTGTTCTCCTGTAGTACCTCTTCTCCCAGTGCACCTCACAAACACATAAGCCAAGTTCACTCCTTATATCTAACTTAGCATTTTGCAAGTATCCTGTGAAGGCAGCATCTAAATCACAAAGCCTCTAAATACAGCACTTCCCATTTTAAAGTTGCAAGAAGAACCTGCCAAGAGTTTCTCAGAGGGTCGATTGCTGAAGCCAATTTGATCTCTGAACACGGCACACCTGAAAGGCAGAACGGCAGCAGGACAGTGGGGTTGGGATGTGGGATTTCAGTTCAGGAAGTCGTGTCCCCTGGGCCAAGCCACAGGACTCCTTCCAGGTGCTCGCTCAGACCACACCACATTATTTAAGGTTACACACAATTTGCAACACAGTCAGCAGAGGTTTCACTGTGTACCTGTACTACCTGCTAATGAACTGCTGAGATCTGTCAAGGCAGATACCGATTTACTGAGATCAGCTGAGCATGAATATTTTCCCCTTACACAGGAGACGAGGCCAAAAATGAGAACAGTTCAATCAGGCTGCCCTCGCAGGCTTTCGCTAACACCCTGCTCATTTGTTTCTAAAATATCCCTGAATACAGGTGGTGGAAAGGAGCCTGAGAGAGTAACCAAACCGTGGGGAGCTTGTCTTCGCCTTCATTCACACAATTTAATAATGGTTAGGTTGATTTAATAATAAATAAATTAGATCCATCCTTACCTCATTAAACTCAGGATTCAATGTTTTCTTTTTAATCTGTGTCTTATGCTTGGCCTTTTTTCCCATGTCAGGTTTCAGCCAACTGGGGGCAACAGAAAACAGCTCAAAACTCAAGTGAAAGAACAGCGTGAGCTTTTAAGCTATTAAAAAAAAATGTGAGTTTTTGAACTGGAAAAAACAACTAAAGATATTTAAGGAAAAGAAATGGGTTAGCCAGTCTTCCCACCTTCTAAAATTATCTAAAATGAATGTAAAGTGAGTAAAATCCCAAATACTCTTTCCCGCCCCCCCCCCCCCGTCCCCCCGCAGATTGCCAGACTACACATGGGAAACCATAAAGACCTGCTTTACACTGAATGCTGACCTCAGCATAAACACTTGTGTGGGGAGCACGTCTCTCGCTCAGAACAGCTATGTTTAGAAACTAGAAAGCCGAGAGTCTGCCATCCAGGGCCTCGGCCTCCGTTTCTGCTGCATGGCACTTGCACGCTTACATTTCCTTTCAAAAAGTGCACTGGTCTCCAGTTCTTTTGTCTGTTTGTTTTTGCAAAGCCATGCTCACGTAAAAGAAATGGTTATAGGATTTTTACAGATCAAAAGGGTAAAGTTGAACTATGAACGATGCATTTAGCTCAAAAGCAACTACATCGGCACTACCGAGGCCAGCAGTGCAGAGTAACTGAGAGAGTCGGGAAACGGGAAATTAGCAGACAGGTTAGCTGTCAATACACAACGGCAAGCCACATTTCTGAACCCTGAGCCTTGGCTGCTGGAAAACTTAACCAAAAATGTGTGAACACAAACAGAGATGGAGAGATTTATGAAAAAAATGCTAAAAATAGTCCATTAGCCTTTAACAAAGTGCAGGCTAGCATGCTGAACCAAGGTATTTTCACTTAGAAAATATGGAAGAAATTAGTGGTTCATGCTTTGCAGTCTGGCTGCAGACCCAAAACTAACTTGTACAGTTGGCATCAATTAGATCCTTGCTGGAAGTTGATTTAAAAATGGAAACCACCATTTTCTATTTGTGGGAAAGGAAAATAAAAAGGAGAAAAACAGAGACTAAGGATAAAAACCACTCAGTTCCACTCAACAGCAAAAAGATGTGCAAAAACTATCAACAAGAGTGTTATTGGACTTTAAGGGAGAAAAAAGTTTTCTTCTGAAAACGAAGAGAAAACAGCAAAGAAAACCCATCTGCAGCCACCACACACTGCAGCTGTAATCCGGAATGATTGCAGGGCTCTGCACGTACTGCAGTTTATGAGCTTCAAGGTAAAATGTCCCCAGTCTGCTGTTTTCTCATTAGCCACTTGACAACAAGTGCTCCTCTGCCTGTTGCCTGAAACAACCTTTGCAACTCCCAAGCCCTGGCAGGTGAGTTACTGTTCAAGGAGACACGCTCCGTGCTGCAGCAAGGCACTGCCATCACGAAGCGCAGCAAACGCTGGCGTCTGCATCAGCGAAGCTGATCTGTTTGCAGCAGAGAGCGTGGGCCGGATCCCGCTGGCTGCAGACTGCAGGGCAGGCTGCCGGGAGCCGGGCGCTGTCCCCAGCCAGCGGAGTGACTGCACTGCACCAAGGGGGGTGGATGGAGCTGTCTGGGGGCTCGGATTTTCCCCTCTCCAAAGCTGTCACTCAGGGAAGTCGGTCCTGGCATCGGCATGCCTTCGGCACAGGTACCACAAAAACCCACCTGCATTGCCTGTCGGTCTGGTTATTGTCACAGCAGTGACCACAGAGCAGCTGATAGAGACAGGCACCTTCCACATTTTGAAGTGGTCAGCGGGGGTGTCAGCTTTGCCGTCTCAGCAGAAAGCTCAGCGCCAGCCGTGTGCACGGGGCGGCAAGCGGGGCACGTGCTCCCTCGTCACGCGCCGAAGGAAGTCAAGCTGCCGCCACCCGCAGCCCGGCTGCGTCGGAGCCAAGGAGAAGGGCCTCTCCTGTGCCCCAGCTCCGCAGCTGCAGAGCAGCTGTTTGGGCTGGCGTGCTTGTGAAGACACAGGGAAGGGATGCATAGAAGGCCCGAGTTTGTCTCCCCTAACCTTAGGCACTGCACAGTCTGAGGCAGGAGCCTCCTCATCCCGGACAGACACCGCCAGAGGGCAACGCATCCCTCCGTGCCGAGGACTCGGATCCTACATCCCGGGAAACGCTCCCCTCTCGCGTGTGATTTTGGGAGGAGGTTTCAGCAACGGTGCGTCAGCTTATGCCTAAGGATAGTGGGTGACTCCGTGACCACGAGCTGCGACATCAAGTCATTCCCAGCTTTCACTTACAGTTTAACAAAAGGGTCCGAGTATCCGTTGGCATCCATCGCTGCTAAGTGAACGCAGCGCACGATGCCTACAATCAAGCCGCCCTGCTGGGTGCTGTACATGAGGGACACAAGGATCTTCCCACGCTCTTCCACGTCCCCGCCACGATCCACCTGCAAGAGGAAGCAAAAGGAGGTGTCAGGACACGGGCCCTAGGTGAGGGTGCCCAGGAGCGCAGCTCCGGAAACACAGCAGCGGCAGCCAGTGACCTCTGCAGAGCAGGCAAGAGGAAACGGCAAGAGGAGAACTTGCGACAGACCTGCAGGACCTCCGTGAGGGCACGAGGAGGGGCTCATACATGAGAGATCGTTGGCCTAACGTGCAGAAAGCATGTTACGCTCGGAGGACGTGGAAGCCTCTTACCTCCTCTTCATACAGTGCCATCCCGCGAGATGAGCCGGTCGTTCCAGCACGCTTAATCTGGGGTTAGGAAAGGAACAAAGACAGACTTCCATGAGCAACTGCAGCGGAGAGAAGCATTGCCCCATGGCAAAAACACTCCTGCGCGGATGTTGGGAGCCCTGCTAAGCCCTTTCACTGACCTCGGGAGCGGAAGGGGGCTCAGATCGAGATTCTTTACTCTGCTAACTTCTACTTCAGCAGACTTAGCACATCACTCAGAGCACCAGGGAGCAAAGCACAGACAGGCAGCAAACTGCCCTCTCCTCTGCAGCAACATAAATCAGCATGGGCTGGCAAATGTCAGAAGATTTCCAGCCACCACAGAGTTCCCCAAAGGGCTGAGTCACTTTCTGAAATGAGCTCCTCACATTAACTATTAATCACTCTAAATTCAAGAAAGTCAGATTCTTCCATTTGCTTTTTCTAACCTAGGATACTTCTCCAAGAGCAAAGTTCTGCCTTTTGTTTCTGTCACTGGATGCAAGGGACTGCTGACCTCCTTGTTTCAGATTCACACCGTTTTGACTGAGACCAGAAACAGGTCCCTGGATTCCCACCACATGCCTGTCTCTTGGCCTTAGTATGTCACATCAGCCCAGACCTCAAGACGTGGTGGGAGCCCAACTCTCAAAGATGTCAACGAAAGTTAAGCATGGAGATGTCTTGGATTGTACCAGTTTCAAACTCGCCACTATAACCCTCACATGCCATTTGTAAGCAATCTCAGAACTAATGGTAATAGAAAAGAGGTCCTTAAAAACTCACTGGTATTACTCTCTCCAAGCAGATGTTGAAGTTCTTTTTCTGATTGGGTTTCAGTTTTTTCAAGGAAACTCTAGTTTCTCCAATAAACTCATTGTGGCCAAATTTGTCCTCATCACATACAGAGATTCTGAAGGGAACAAGAAAGAGAGAGAGTGAACATCAAACAGGCTGGAGCAACACCTGATTTTGGAGCACGTAAGCATCCACATAGAAAACACTCCTACAAAATCGCTGCTCAGGGGGGTGGACAAAGCAAAGTAACATCTAAGTTTCCAGGCATCTGGCTCTCCTCTAAGCAAAGACATTCATAAAACAGGATTTCTAGTTTGCTATAAAAAAAATCAACATTTTGATATTTTCTAGAGAAAGGAAATGCTGAACTTTTTTTGAAACGTCTAAATATTTTGCTGGGATGCTGTCAAATCACAGGTACAGAAATACACATATATGCGATATATAAATCTACATACTGATGAGAATAATAGTAATGCAAATAATTTGATATTAAGTGAGAGGGTCAAAATTACTTTCCTTTGCCTTTTTAAAAGAACTAAGAAAACAACATATTCATGTGAAGGATTTTGACCCAAAATTCTGCACTTTCAGATGCTCTGTCAAAAACCTGCACTTTGCTTCCAGTGCCGTCTTCCAGAGTTTGTGAGGAGCACTGGTTTGAAATGCTCTGCATTGAGAGCTGAAATTTTCTCCTGTGCAGGAGACACACAGCTCCTGCCCCACCTCAACACACGGTGGGATTCCACATCTCCTCTACTTGCCTGAGTGTTTTCCTTTGCATGTCCTCATCTGTGATGCCATGATACACCAGGGTCTCGTTCCACACAGGGTTACGGGTATTGCGCAGAGTCTTTGTTCTCAATTTATTTGACTGTTGCATTAAAATAAAACAGAATATAATTACATACAGTGGCCTGAATTCATCCCCATCTAAATTTAGGCTTCTGACAGAGGAGTATAAATCAGAAGCTCCATCACTTTTGGCTCGCTATAAAACAGCATGGGAAAGAGAGGTGATTTGACTGGAGCTTTTCCTAGAAAGCTGCTGTCCCCAGAAACACGTATTTCACGCTCACGGGAGGACTCTGCAAGACTTCACTGCTATCTGCTAATGTCATCGCATCAGTGAGGTACAGACACTAGGTGGGTATCCAGGGGGACAAGGTAGACCTTTAAACAAACACAGGGGACTCTGTTGCCTGCAGTGGCCAGGAACCTTAGCTTCCTGGGGGGTTTTTTTGACTTTCTGGGGTCTACTCACCCAAAGAGACTTGAACAAGAAAGAACTTAACCTATTTTTAATAAATGAATTGCATTCAGACTAAACTGTCATCTAAGATTCAAAGTCTCTTTTATACTTTGATCTGACTGTTTGCTTGTCCTTCCCACCAGAGGTACAACCCGCAGTTCCAGGGCAGGCTGAGCAGAGCGTGGATAACGGCCTTCATGGCCTAAACTGAGAAAACAGCCAGTGAAACAGGACTTCTGGGTGACTGTATCACTTACTCATACATTTTTATGAAGATCCTTGGGGCCTCGGGGGGATTGGGAGGAGGAGGTAGACAAACAAAAGATCAATAGAAATCAAAGCAATTCCCAAGATCTTGACTTCTTGATTTACCCTGTATGAGACAAGGTGACCAAAAAGCCTCCACATACAAAGTAAAGCAGTAAATCTCAATTGCACTTTCTTCCTCTGAGGAAAACTCAGCTCTAGGAGAGAGCTTTGCATAACCAGAGCAAAAGGATAGCATTCCTTAGGCACTGGGCTGGCAGTGTTCATTTCTCCCTAGCAGATTTCTCCACCGAGTTTAATTTAGCTGGGTTGGGGAGTGAGATTTATAGAGCTTTCTTTGATGAGGGGGGAAAAAAAAAAAAGAGCAGAGTTTACTCACATAATGGTTATTTTTTTACAGCTCTAATTAGAACATGCTGCAGCTTCAAAGTAAACCGATCTTTCAAACTCCGGTAATAATTAGATTTTGTGTCAGATGTTTTGTAATGCATTAACAATGTCACCTTTTCTGAAGTTCCTCCACACTCACTAACAAGATTCCTGTCTTTCAAGATGACCTGTGCCACGTTCATTTCTTCGCCACGTCTGTGGCGCATCAAGAATCACAGTACAGTCAGAAAAGACTTTTATACCATCGCAAAGGGCACTGAACTGAACCTCTGTGCTCTGTATTCACCTGCCTCCAGTTCACATCCCTCCTAAATGAAGTTGATATGGTATCTTTACAGATAGAGCTACAGAAAAAGACCTACTCTTTCAATGATATAAGTCATGAAGCACATATTTATCCTGTACATGCTGCTAAATAGTTGTAGGAGGCAAACTGGCCCATCTGTGCCTGACTTCCAGAGAAAAGCAGAATATTTTGCTTTGTTCACCTCAGATGAACTACTGTAGCTTGGGCACTTTAACTCTCTAGAGTACGTGAAAGTGTCTGCACGTATTACCTATTTTCAGAGACACCACGAAGGCTGTCTGCTATTCAATTTTCAAACAATTTTCCCCATATGTAAAATATCAGCACTGAGCAACTGCACAGAGAAGTCAAGGGCAGAAAGTCTAGTGCAAGCTTCTGAAAGGCCAGACCTGCTCTCTTCGTACCGCACTGCATTCCTCCCTATCCTGCCATTTCCACTACCCCCACCCATACAATCGCATGCTAGACACAGCACTCCAGGTGAACTGAGATTCCCAAAGCTCTTCAGTGATCTTCTCCCAACTCTCCACTCATTTCTGGGCATCTCAGAGGTCTTTCAGAAACCTCTATCCCATTTTCAGACCCCCTGTCAAATGCATCCACGTCAGGCAAAGAATTACCTTACTGGCTCCAGGCAAGAGGTGTAGTTTTACATAGGGATCAGCCAGGCCATTTGAGTCCATTGGTTTTAAGCCCTAAAAGATAATAAAGGAAACACAAGGTATGAATCATCTTTAAGCAGAGCCAGAGGAGAGAGAAAAACTATCCACTGGTTAGTTATAGAAATGTGTTTCGAAAGCAAAAAGCCTTCTTCTACTCCCTGAATAAGCATGAGTGCCAAGATGCCTCTGAAAAATCAAACCAGCTCTAGAAAAAGTAACCCAGAACAGTCCCTTCTGCGCCAGACTTGCTCACATTCTCCAAGGGTCATATGGGACCCCAAAACAGGAGTCACCCTCAGTGGGCAGACCCTGAGCAGTGCAAACACCTCCAAGATGCAAACGTCTGCACACGCCGTGCCAAGTGAGAGGGCCAGCCTTGCCGGCGAGCTCCCCCCAAACGCCGCAGAGCAGAGCATTTCACACATGCCTGGGGCAGCCCTCTAGAGCAGCAGCCCAAAGGAGCTCTCCCAAAGGCAGTTAAGAGACAGGACCTAACTGGGGTTATTTAGCCTATGAAAGAAATTGGGGACAGGAGGAGAAAGGCACACTACAGCCTTTCCACACCAGGCTGCTGCAAAGCTGGAGAGAATCCTTTGTTCTCCGTGTCTAGGGGAAACAGGACAAGGCATCGCGACAGGGGACAGCATCCCTGTCACTGGAGGCCTTTCAGAAGTGGTCAGTCAATGTCTGTGAGCAGTGGAGGGGGCAGAGATGAGCCTCCAGCGGGCAGTGGGCTCTCTGACCTCCTGCAGCTCTACCAGCGCATCTGTGACTGCAAAGCAGAGAGACTTGGCATAGACTAGCAGCTGCAGCTTGCTCTTTTTTCCTTTGTGCTCCATACAAGAGCCAGGTAGGTCGTGAGAATCGTTGCAGCAGATCCCTGGAATTTTAGTGCCGAAGTCCTAACCACTCTGCAGGTGGCAGACGCTGGCTCTGTACTAATGCCTGCTGCAGGTAGATAGAAGACAATTTAATGACCACGATGATTTGCAGAAGAGCTTAAGCAACTGCTAGGGCTATGGTTACTATAATCCACCCTTTGCACCAGGGCAGACATCATCTTGGCAAGCCCACAAGACAGTTGTGGGGAGCCAGTTATGCCTCAGCACACTGGTAGATAAATTATAGCGTACAGAGGGTCTCCACTGCACTGCTGCCTGGCACAGATCTGCCAGCCCAAGCACAGACTGTCTCTGGCAGGGGTCAAACATAGTGGCAGTGCCTGACGTGTACCATCTCTGAAGCCAGCTCAGGCTCTGCTGCCAGCAATAATCATCTTCTCCCATGTGTGTGTGGCCTGAAAGAGTAAGGAATTCTAGCACTTTTCAGACCCATTTATCCATTAAGCCTCCACAAAACAGAGATTTCAGCAAGGTCCCCTGCAAACAATCGATCCCAGGTTTTTTTGAGAACTGCAGATAATAGGCCCTTCCAGCACCCAGTGATTAGAGAAATACCGATCACTCATCCCTGTTAGCAGTAGTGGGCTGGGTCTCCCAGCAGAGCAGCCTCTGCAAGCAGCCCCTCTGCTGTCAATCCTACTGTACCTGGGGAGCTGGAAACCAGATAAGATTTAGGACTGTAAAAGAAAGGAAAGAGAGGGACTATCTAGCAGATAGTCATACGTGTGCAGGGTGACAAGACACTTCTCTGCACAGTGGGCAGAAAAGCTTCTCCCCAAAGCATGCACTTACTTTGGCTTTGATGAGCGTGCAATGCAGAGAGCTGTTTTCCTGGTCATATAGTATGCTGAACTCCAGTGCTCCCAGTGTAGCTGATGATGGAGAGGAGAGAGAGAAGATGGAAATACAGGATATGACTTTATTAAAATCCCAGCCAGTGTCTGTGTTTAATCAGCCTTGATTAGTAATAATTAGAAAGATTTGCTGTTCAGATTTAAAAGCCATTTAAAGCATGCAAGACTGTACTGGCATCAGCTGAAGTGCCACACATAAATCTAGCCGAGTTCATAAGCTCTGGTCATCAAAGCCCTACAAAGGTAGACTTGCCCAGGAGACAGGAAGGGCTGCTTGTGGCTTTTTAGCTGACTTTAGCATGCAGCAGGCAAAGAAAGACGCAGCAGCACAAACAAAGCCTCCCGGTGAATCAGCTCTGGTGGACATCATCTCCCAAGGCTCCGAGGGATCAGCGCTTGGGCCAAGTTTTGAGCTATTGGAAGCCAGCTCACACATGTTTGTGTGCTCATCAGAAAAGGATGAAAGGGATGAACAGTCAACATGGAACCTCAGCTAAGTTCACTCCTGTTTGAGCAAGATCTCTGCACCCTCTTCTGTCCGTGAACAGCTCTTCCCTTCCTGGGTAGAAACAGGCTGGAAATGCGAAGCACTGCTTTTTCACGGACACTCACCCTCGCTCAGCTAACCCACTCGTTCGGGGAGTGAAGGAATGAGCCAAACCAACGCGCCTCTTACAGGGATGGATCCGGTGGCTAAGGATGCTTTGAGGGGAAAACGCAACCACCCTTGGAAATCTTCCGAAATGGGAAGGTCACGTTAGCACACACCCCAAAACAGCGTGCGTCAGAGCTGAATGATTTGGTGCAAAACTGAAGCCCTGATCCCGCGAGCTGCAGAGGGTGAGGGACGAGTGCGGAGGAGGCCGCGAGACCCAGCCCGGGCGCTGCTTCCCCTCCCGCGCACCACGGCCACCGCTCCGGGGTCGGAGACACCACTCGGCCCTCGTGTTCCTTCCTCAGCACTGAATTATTCTGAATTATTCAAAGCATCAGAGGCTGCATTTCTGGGGAGGGTTTGCTGCTCCCACTTAGGGAAAAGCAGTCACAAAACAGCCCAGTCCTCCCGCAGTTACTTATTTACCAGGCATTAAAAGCACCCCAGGAACTCCAAGGAGCCAGAGGAGCAAGGCCGCTGTTGCTTGCTTGGAAAGGACAAAGTTTTGGGTGCAAAACGTTGAGGAGGAGGAAAGAACGATCCCCGCAGGAAGCTCCCTGCCAGGAACCTGCAACCTCACGCTTCGAGTCACAGTCCCGCAGCCCAAAACCGGGGTTTATGCCAAGAAAACACATGGGGGAGTGAGGGGAAGGATGGGGCCTGCACGGGACCGCCGCCTCCCCCCAGCCCCACGGCACGTACTGCCTTCATCGGAGTCGTAGCTGTTGGCGTCCTCCTCCTCCTCCTCCTCCGGGGGCGGCTGCCGCAGCGGGGCGGGCGCGAAGGCCGGGGGCGGCCGTGGCGGCGGCGGCCTCTCCTCCCGGGCGGGGGTCGCAGCGTGGCCCCCTCCTCGCTCGTCCCTGGCGGCGGCACGGGCCGGCTCCGGGGCTGCGGGCGGCGGGCTCGCTGCGGGAGAGCCGCCATCAGAGCCCGGCCCGCCCGGTCCGCTCGGCCCCCCACACCCGCCCGCCCGCCCTTTACCTTGTCTCTCGGGGAACCGCGCGGCCGCCGCGGGGCCCGGCCTTCCCGCCGCCGGCGGAGCTGGGGGACAGAGGCGACGTTAGCGGCGCGGCCGCCGCCGCCCTCTCGCGCCTCACGCGGCCCCGGGCGGCGGGACCCTCCGCCATGCCGGCGCCGCGGCTGCCTACCTGGGGGGGCGGCCGGGCCAGGGGCGGCCGGCGGGGGCGGCCGCGGCGCTTGGACGGAGTTGGTCCGCCGCGGGCCTGCGAGGAGAAGGAGGGTCAGCGCGGGCAGCTCCGGCCTCGCGGCCCCTCGGGCCTTCGATGGAGGAGGCCCCGCGCCGCTGGCGGGCGAAGCCGGGCGCCGAGGAGCCTGGTAGAGGCAGCGCCGGGCCCGCTCCCACCACCGCTTCCCCGCGGAGAGGGCGTCGGCCGAGGGGTCTCCGACGCGGCCGCTCGGCCCCTGCCTGCCTCGGGGTCCCCGCGCGCTTTGGGGGCCAGCGAAGCAAAGGGAGGCTCTGGCGTGGGAGGCCATTTTGCTAGGGGAAGGCCTCGCCGCGCCGATCCGGCTGCGAAAGAGCCCAAAACGTCCCTGTGCTGCGGAGGGGAGACGGCGGGGGGCTGCTCTGCCCAGGCGGGGTGCGAGGGAAGGGAACAGCAGCTTTCCCGCGGAGAGGAGGGACCCGGGCGAGAGGGGATGAGAGGAGGTGGAAGAAGGCTGGAGGACACGGGGCCTCGTGCCCATTCCTCCGCACCCCGCCAGCATCACGGCTTCAGAGACCTCTTCGGCAGGAAAGACCCGTCCACGCTCGCCCTTCTCCAGCCTCCGGGGAGGAGAAGCCTGGCAGAGGCTGGCAGGGTCTCCCAGGAGCTGGGGGAGTTGCCATCAGCCGGAGCCGCGCGCACCGGGACGCGGTACCCAGGGGCTGCCCTGTGCCGGGGGCACAGAAAAGCCCGTGCCCCGGAGCCGGATAAAAGGGACCAACACCGAGTTTGCATCGACAGAGAAACTGGCAGGAGACCAGCAGGAGCAGGTAGCACCGCTGTCCGCGGATGCTCATCTCCCGTCACATCAAGACCACGGCGCAGGTCACCTCTACCAACGCGCGCCGGCCTCGACGAGCCGCCCCGCGGCTCCGAAGCACGTAGGATGCTCCCGGCTGCCAGACACCGGCTGCCAGGCGCTGCCACGTGCGCGATCCAGCAGCACCGACCCGGAGCCTAATTCGGGTTGGCAGCCCCTGCATCCACGCTGTTCTCCGCCACACTGTGCAGATCATCCCTGCTCCCTCTGCGCAACACGGCCCTCAACCATCCTCATCCCCCGTGCCGGGACGCAGGAGCTAAAGCCGAGTGAGTGCAATGCAAGCAGTGACTCACTGGCCGAGCATGACCACTGTCCCTGCTCCCAGCACCGTCCCCGAGCAGCGCCCAACTGATTCAGTCTCTTTCCTTTTTTCTTTTTTTTTTTTTTCCTCTCTTTTCTTAAGAAATCACTGGTTTTCCTTTCCTATTTTTAACCCCCAGGTGGCATTCAAGGAAAATTCAGGACTGATCCCCTTCCCTCCTTGCACCAGGCTGGAGCAACCAGTCACGCTGGTGGCATTTCTCCTCCCCAGCTGGCTGCACGTGTCAGGACAGCAGCATCCCTCCTCGGCGAGGCACCTGAACGCATGCCTGAACATAAGCACATGCTTAAGGTCTATGGTGCTTCTTTACATCAGGATAGATTTAAGCAGCCGTTGAAAGAAAGACCGTACTGAAATCCATCTCCAGACCTGCCTCAGTATAACCCCAGGACAACTCGCACAGTATTCTCCCGGCCTCAGGTGCATGGCACGTGTCGAGGCACGGATGCATCCTCCCGAGGCACAACCTCCCTGGCCTCCTGCCTGGAAACAGCAGCGCCTGCAAGCAGATCTGTTACCCTGAGAGCATGGGCATGCCTACGCGGGGAAATCGCACCTCTCAGTTGAAGCACGTTAAGAGCATCCGCGCAGCCCCCGCCAGAGCCATCCCACCCTCGCTGCAGCCCCCGCTGCCCGCGGGAAGGGTCTGGAGTGACCGGTCCTGGGGCGACAGGCGAGAGGCGGCTGTTGCGGCGCGCTGTGAAAGGCGCCTGTGAGCTGCCCGTCCCCTCCGCGTCCCTCTGCGATGGCAGCCGCTGCCCACCCCAGCGCAAAGCAAAATTACTTATTAATTCCTTTCTTACTCAAGGAATTAAAGAGGACTTGGACATCTTCCAGACATTTTCAGCTGTACCAGATAAATTTGCAAGCTCAGCTCCCGGATGAAAAGCAGTCTCTGAAACCACCTTTCAACCTGCAGAACCACCTGGGGAGGATCCGGGCCTTGACAGGCGCTAGCACATGCCGTCAGTCATCCGCTCGGATCACAACAATTTACGATAGCTTGGAGCACATTAAATTTTCACGAAACGAGAAATGACACTGAGCGGCATCACCCGCCGGGCCTCGGCAAGCGAAGCGCTGAGGTTCCCGCGCGGAGGGGCTGGCTCGCGCGCGCGACACGCAGGGCTTTTCGGTTCAGCGCCCTTTCGGGCTGCAGTAGTGCCCTTGCAGAGGGGAGCAGAGCGGGCACAGCAGGGTCCTGCCCCCTCCCTCAAGGCAGGGTAAGTTATTTGCCACCAAAGGCCTTAAAGCCTATTTCAATCTACCGCGGAGCGGAGACCAGACCTGGCTGTCCCCAGCCCAAGACACGGGCTCAGCCGCATCCCGCGCCGGCAGCGAGCATCCCTCCAAACCCGTCATGGACAAGACTGCAAAACGCCACCGCCTTGGAGAGACGGGGTATGCTGCTGCTTGGCGCTGGCTGGGGGTTCGAGGGCCACCTGCAACGCAAGCGGCACCTCCCCGGGCCGTGCACCCTGCATAAAACTGCCGTGGGCGCAGGCCCCGCGGCCCCCAGCGTCACCCACCTCCCACTTCCATCAACGGGGCTGCGATTCGGGGCATCTGCACCCAAAGCTCAGAGCAGGGGATGGGAGAGGGCTGGTGGGCAAGAAGCCTCTTGCTCTGAGTGCAAGCTCAGAGCCCCCTCCCCAGCTGTCCCCCGCCTTGGGGACCAGGACCTCCCTCCACCACATCCCCTGGATCCCTCGAGCATCCCAGGATCCTCCCTTCCGGAAATCCTGCCGGGCGGCTGCTCGCAGCTCCTGGAAAAGCCGGCACCGGGACCCTGCAACGTGCCATCGCTCGGGGTCACCCCCGGCGCCCGGCGCGGCTCTCACCGGGGCTCCTGCCGACGCCGCTCTCGGCGGGGTAGTCGCGGCTCTCGGCGTCGCCGGCGGCGTGCTCGCTGCCGCACGGCCCCGTCCGGGCCTCGGCCGGCTTGCGGCTCGGCACCGCGGAGCTGCCCCGGGCAGCTGCGGCGGCCGGCGGCTCGTTGCCTGCAGGGAGAGCAAGAAAACGGCAGTGAGGGTCGCTCCCCGGCACAGCCCGCCCGCCCACGCGCCCCAAAACCGGCTGCGAGAAGAGCGGCTCGGACGACGTCTGGGATGCAACCAGGAGGAGGAGGAGGAAGGAGGAGGAAGCTTTGCAGCATCACACATTTCAAGCCATTCGACGCACACGGGGCAGCACCTCGCCAGGCAGAGGAAGGTCTCTGCCCCATCGAGCCCACGTGCAGCGATCTGCAAAGTCCGGAGCGCCAGGAAACCAAAGGGAAGCCGGGAGGATGAGCACGACAGCGCTGGGGAAACGCAAGGACGGAGTCATCAGCAAGCTGGTGCGCAGCCCTCATCACACCCGCACAGGCCCCAGGACAGGGGCCTCGTATTTTCTTTATCCCTATCATCTCCCATTTATTAGGGAGACAGCTCTGACAGCTGCCTCTGTCTCTCATTTACATCCGTCTCGCGGCAGCAGTCCGAGGGGATAAATCACTGCCACACGCGAGGATGCTGATACCCAACTCCTCGCTGATAAATTGCAACCCACAGATGCGCTGCGAAAGGTCTCGGCGCTCACCTGGCGCGTGCCGGGGACGGCAGGGATAAATCTTTGCCGTGACATAAATGGGATATTTACCCTTGACTGAGCTCTCAGGGTCGCCAGGCACAAGGAGAAAGCAAAACGCAACAGATTGCGGAGGGGGGGAGGATAGAAACGCCGTGGTGCTAAACACGAGGGAGGAGGGAAAGAGGCTTCGGAAAGCAGGAGCCCTGTCACTCAGAATAGCAATGCAGTAAATAATTTTCCAAGGGAGCCTTAGGAAAATCACTGGCATGTTATGAGTGTGCTGATGGCTGGGAGCAGCCCCGCGGAGCCGCGACAAACCCTGCCCGGCTCTGGGACCAGCCGGCGGCTTAATGAAAGCGGGTTGCTCAAGGCCCGACAGCACGAGCTACCGCTGCGTTTAGAGAGAACCTTAATTAAGTGCTTTCCCCAACTGCTGCTGTGTGCAAAGATAACGACCGCGGCCGGGCGCAGCGGGGCCGCACGCCGCCGGAGCGAGCCTGCCCGCGGGACTTGCAGCTCCGCGGCGAGGTGGGGGGACCGGTGCACGGGCATGGGGCAGGGAGCCAACGTTGGTCCTTACCGTAGGAGTCCGGCTCGGCCGGGGGCCCAGCACCTGCCTGGCCTTGGGAGCACGAAAAGAAAGCAACAGGCAGTGAAACGTCAGCCCGCGACGGCTGCAAGCGCGCGGTGGGGTGCGAGCATTGCACACCCGCGTGCAAGCATCGCGCGCCTGTGTACGAGCATCGTGTGCCGCGGGGTGCAAGCATCACACACAGCGGGGTGCAAGCATTGTGCACCTACGTACGAGCATCGCATGGCATGCGGTGTGAGCGTCGCGCCTGCATGCAAGCGTCGCACGCCGCAGGGTGTGAGCATCACGCACCCGCGAACGAGCATCGTGCACCGCGGGGCGTGAGCATGGTGCACCCACGTACGAGCATCGTGCACCCTCGTGCAAACCCCACCGGCCCTTAGAGGACAGGCCATGGTCGTTGCGACCGCTCCAGGACACCCTTCATCGGGGCAAATCGTCACTAGCAGACCCAGCGCTCGGTGCCCGGCCCCGGCGGGGGGACGGAGGGAGGAGGCCGGCGCCAGCTCACCTACCTCGGCTCGGCACACGGGATGAGAGCTTCGGCTCCTGGGCGGGGGGCTCCGCCGGGGCCGGCTCGCTCGCCGCCTGCGGCACCTTGCTCTTGCTGACGGGCATCGGCTGCGGCAGCATTTGCTTGGGCAAACCCTTGAAGAACCAGGCGCCGGAGCGCTTCCACACCTGCGGGGCGGCAGGACGTGGGCGCCGGGCTCGGCGGTGTTCAGCCCCTGCCCACGGCCCCAGCGGCCCCGCCGGCACCCTCTGCTTAAATTAACTCCGCGGCTTTCACACGTGGGAGCTGACAGGGAGCTCCGGGGGCTTTTCAGCCTCGAAATTTCTTCCTCGAAAAGAAACGGTGTTTTATCTTTGCTTAAAGCAAGGAATCGTGTAAGCACCCGGCTCGAATACCCAGGCAAGGTGCAAACGGTGCGGCGGGGCCGGGGAGAGCCGGGATGCGCGGCCGGGCCGGGAAGCGCCGCCGCACTCACCTCCCGCTGCTCGCTGCAGATCTTGCAGAGCCAGATGGCGTGGGGCCGGCTGTTGGTCGTCTCCACGCCGCACTTGGTGCACACGTTCTGCGGACAGAGCACAGCCCACGTGGCCGCCCGCTTCCCCGCCTCCGGAGCCGCTTTAACCCCACGGAAACGCCCGAACCCCCGGCAAAACTCCCCTTTTGGGGACAGGCATGCCGCACCCGGCCGCTCCCGCTGCACCGAGGCGCCGATCCGGACGTGCTTCTTGCGCCCGCCGCTCCGCACGGGGCCCGCGGAGCCGCCTCACCTTCTTGCAGTCCTCGCAGACGACGCTGGCGGAGCCCCGCAGCCCCAGCTGCTCCCCGCAGAGGATGCAGCGGCTCACGCCGTCCCCCGCCACGCTCCGGCGCATGTCCTCCAGGCGGGTCAGCAGGCGCCTGGCACGGAGGGAGCAGCGCGGCGTCACGCGGGGCCTCGCCCCCGCGTCCCACCCCGACGCCGGCTCCCGCGAGCGGGGCACGTCCCGCTGCCGCGGGCGGCTCGCACCGATGCTTTGCCCAGTTTTGCACACGTGTGCCCAAATACCGCGTCACCACCTCTGCTGCAAAGCGGCTTTTGACACCCCCGAAACCGCGCTTTCCACCCAGTCCTCGTCACTGGGTGGAAAAAGGTGCGAGAGAAAAAATCTTGGGTGGGTTTGGACGAGAGCACTGGATGAATTGATTGCTTTTCTCATTTTCTAAGAAAAACAGCACGCGGTTTGCTTTATGGACATCCTTAGCCCTTTGAGGACAATGCACAAAGCCCCCCGAGAACAAGCTACACGGACACATCTGTTTACTGGGAAGGTTAAAGAAAAGAAGAAAGAAAAGCAGTTAAGCGACTTCCGAAAGCGCAGCAGCAGCCTGCCGAGCCCAGCTCGCGGGAGCGGACTGCTTGCCAAGCACCGGAGATCTGCCGGGGAATTATACGCTCAGTTAGCCCAAAATCCCGGCCCTAAAAATAGCACGAGATTGAAAAAGAGAAATGCATTATTTATGCTATTCAGAAAAGGAGGAGAAGGATAGGAAGCAGGAAAAAACCAGGCAACCACACGGGAGAGCGTTTCGGGAAATCTCGCCTGCGGGGCCTCTATCCGCTCCCGTTGCGGCGTGACCCAAATCTGACAGAGCTGCTAACGCGGCATGCATTAAAAAAACAAGACATTGAAAAGATAGTTTCCCACACGTCCTATGACAGCTTCAAATTTATGACGGCTCTGCTGCCAGCACCTCCGAATCGCTTTGTACGAGCCTCCGCCGCCGTGACGGGGAGGCTGCAGCGGCCTCGCCAGCGCCCAGTCCCACTTCGTATTTAAGCGAAATTAAATCAGCCGCTGCTCTGACCTGGGAACGCCGTCCCAACACCGCACCGTCCATCGCAGGTGCCGTCCGGACCCGCCTGGCCAGGAAAACCTTTTTTTTTTTTTTTTTTTTTTGGCAAAAGCCTCTTTTTTTTCCTAGCAACCAAGCACATGTTCAGCTCCGTGTCTTTTCCATTTTTTCCCCGTGCTGCAAGAGCTCTGCTGCAAAGCGAGGCAGCTTCCAGTTGGAAATCTGCAAGCCCAAACAAACTTATTATAGAAACTAGAACAAATGGCACAATCAGAGTGGAAAAAAAAAAAAAAAAAAAGAGACGCCTTTGCATTTCAAGAGCTCCGTTATTTAGCTGCAAAATCTTTCCCAGTCCCTCATTTACCACAAGCATCTCCCTAGCAAAGGGCACAGGCTGCTCCGGAGTCTAAAAGCGGGATCGTCTCCCTGCCCCGCCGCGGGGGTCCCTCGCCGTTGCCGCCCTGGACCGGCGACCTCCCCTCGCCGCAGCCGCGAACGGGCTTTCTGCCTTCCCCAGGGCTTTGCCCTCCTCTCCCCCAGGTGCCATTTGTCCATCCTCGTAGTTCAAATATGAATTAACCATCCAGCTCCTCCGTTTCCACTGCCTCTGCGACTACGGCAACGTTTCCACCACCCTGGCGCGCGCTCCGAAGCGCCCATCACCGTGGCCTCTAGCAGACTAACTTCGAACGGCAGGAGACACGTTTCAGACAGTTAAAACAGGTGAAACCCATGAACGAACGACTAAAGGCCAAGCCAGCGGGTTTAACCAGCTTGGGAGGACGTTCGATGCGGTGCACCACGAACCGGGCAGCGGGGAGGACCGGGCTGCAGGGCACGGCAGAGCCTCGCCGCCGGAGCGGCCCGGGAGCCGGCCGAGCCACCGCTTGCATGGAAAAGGGGAAATAAAGTAAAACGCAAAAGAGGTCAGAAACTGGCTCCAGAATTAAGCAATGACTCACTTCCATGGGGACATCATGTGCCTTAAAGGTCTGAATATTAAATTAAAGTTAATTTTAATGGTATAAAAGGACAAGGAAAAAAGCGGAGCTACAGATTAAAAAAACATAATTAAAACCAGGATAAAAATGTAGAAGCAGTTTTGTTCCCAGGTTGGGAAACCTGCCCCGTGCTGCAACTCTGCCAAGCATCGAGAGCGCATCCCCCGCGGGCGCCCGGCCACCCCGGCGCCGAAAATAACCCCCCGCTCAGGACGGACGCGGCCGGAGGAGGAGGAGGAGGGTGGGAGCAGGCAGGGCAGCCGATGGGGGCTAAGGCAGGCAGGACGTCAAGGAGCGAGGAGGTGGCAGCTCACTCCTGCACGACCGCTCGAGCATCGCCTGCGAAGCTCGAACACGCCTGCTGCGATTTATGAAGACGACTCCGAATATTTCCCGTGTGCACGTTTCCCCGGCAGCTCCAGAGCTGCCACCTCCAGCCTGGAAGCGCCCGACCCGAGCGAGCAGCGTCACCGAGCCCTGCAGCCCCGCGCGGGGCCCGCCGGCACGCTCGGCCCCGGCTCCCGGGGACGGGGCTTCGAGGTGGCACCGAGCTGCCGGAGCCGCTCACAGACCCCTTCCGACAAGGGATTTCTAAAAATACGTAAATAAATCAACCCCTTTGGAGAGGGAAGGGGCTGCAGCTATTGCACGAAGCTGCAGCTGCAGCACCATGGGACCGGCAGCACCAAGTGCAGCCCAGATCGCGGTGTGCTATTAACCAGCGACTGCATGCAATATATACAATAATACATTATCGCATGCAATGGTATCCTCGCTGGAGACCTGTGCTGGGGCCCGAGCTCCTTCCCGCAGGGAAAAAGCCGCGGCCGTCCGAGACCGGCGGGAACGAAGCGATGCTCTGCAACGACACCCGGCGCGACGTTTCACGAGCAGGACCACGGCGCTCCCGCGGCTAAACCACCCCCGGCAGAGCAAGTCCAGTTCCTAATTATTATTATTATTTTCCCTGGCACCTTTGCCCGGGCAGGGCAGGAACATGCTAAAAGTGGATGAGGCCACTCTGCTGCCAGCCAAGGCGCGTTGGGGTCCAGGTCTGGGGGCCACATGGCTCCCAATGTCCCCCGCATCAGTAACCACCAGTAGCACTGGGCTCAGTTTTCGGCCCACGAGAGTGATTAACCGCTGGGACAAGCGGCTGGAGGGAGCAATGGATCTGTCCATGCTGCCGAAAGAAGCCAAAACGCCTTTTGGCAAGCCGCGCTCTGCCTGCACGCCAGCGCCCTGGCCGCGGGGCAGGGTAAGCGGGCAAGCAGCAGCTTCGCTCTGTAAAACCAGACTTATTAACGCTCCCTCCTGGACGGAAAACCCGCAAGCCCAAAGATTTCCCCCAGCAGCGCTGCGAGGAGCGACGGGGCGCTGGAGCCGGCTGCCTCCGCGATGCACGGGCCCCCCGGGTGCAAAGCGGTGCAAAACTCGCTGCGGGGCCGCGGGGGCTGCTCGGGGCCGAGCCGAGCGGCCGCTTCCCACCGCCTCTGTCCCCACTGCCGCCGAGGCCAGTGAGCAGCGGCGAGCACGGCTGCCTCCCCGGCGAGGACGTGCCAGGGCCACTCTCCTCCGCGCAGGAACTGCATCCTGCCCCCGGTTCCCACGGGAGGCACCGGCAGGTACCGGGTGCCGCGGTGGCCCCGGGGCAGGTCACGGCACGGCGCGGGGATGCCGCCTTACCCGATGCGCTCCTGCTCCATCTCCTCCATCTTCTCGGCGCGGGCGATCACCCGGTTGATGATCTCCTTCTCCTCATCCGTCAGCTCTTCGCTCTTCCGCTGCCGCTCGGGCTGGGCGCCCCGCACCGCCCATCCCGCGGGGACCCTGCGGGCGACAGGCGGCCGTGAGGGGGGACGGGACGGGGGACAGCACCGGAGCTGCCCCGGCCAAAACCGAGACCCCCCGAGAACTGGGCCTGCACCGGCAGCAGGGAGCGACGGGGCTCAGACTGAACGTGCATGCGTCCTTGTGCATGCACACAGCTGCACCTTGGGGGACCACCAAATTCCCAACGCCGGGAAAAATACGTCACCTTGCCGCCCTCCGAGCTCACTTCTGTGGGTGCCCGATTATCCCCACCTGTATCAGCAGGGCGAAGGCGAAAACCTCCACTTTTTCGGGGTACGGTACCTGCTTTTCCCACTCCGGGTCCCTAACCTCGCACATGAGCACCTGGGCTCCCGCGAGCGGCCCGTCCTTGCCACCGCGCTCCCCAGAACGGCGGCCCCGAGTCCTCCGCCGGGGTCCATGCATCCCACGGAGACGTCTTCCCGCGGGCTCATCCCATGCCAACATCCCCGCGACGCTCTCCTTTCCTCTCGCCGGTGTCGGGGCTGCTGTGACCCACGGCCGAGCCGGTCCGTCCCCGCAGCGCGGGTACCGCTTGCTGCTTTTGGCAGCAAGGCCATCGAGCCGGCTCCCGTTGGCACCACGCGCTTCCACCCTGGAAAGCATCCGCAGAGGCGCGGGAATGGCCCCCAGGACCAACGAGGCCAGGGAGAGGGACTTGTTTTAAGCCGGCATTTACGGATTTAGCAAACGGGATTCTCCCTCCCGGCGACCGCAACAGCTGGAGATGAGACTTTGCCCGGCAGGTCCTTCCCCTCCCGTGCACTCACGAAAGCGAAGCCGATACCAACGGGCAAACTCACTCTGAACTGCTGCGAAAAAATGTCACCCCGTCCCCGCAGAGCTGCCCGCCCTGGGAAACATCACCCCGGGCTGCAGCCAAAAACACCCAAGATTTTGGGCTCCCCGGGAAGCGTGGGTGAACCCCGGCACAGATGCATGCTGCCGAAAACCACGGCCTCGACGTGCATCCCGTGCACCCGCGCCCGGCCAGGAGGGAGGCAGAAACAGAGGCACCGCGCGACAGCCGTGGCTGGATGTCCGTTTTATAATATTTCCTTCGGGAAACGTTTGCACCGGGCCGTGCCGATGGCACGCGAACGGCTGCGCCTCTTCCCGGCGGCGTTTCGGAAGGTCGCGGTTTTGCATTAGCGGCTCCTCCAGCTGCAGTTTGCATATCGCAGAAAGCAAATATAGCTGGGGCGAGTGGGTGACGGCTCAGTTATAGCCGGGCAAGATTAACACTTGCAAAAATAAATTCATAAAAAAAAAAAAAGAGTGAGAGAAAGCGAGAAAAACCCGTTTCATGCAGAGAAAAGCAGTGCACGGTGATGCCAGCGAGGGCCCCGGCAGCCCCTGCACGGACGGAGTCGGCTCCCTTGCATGCACCGGCACCGCGGCTGCGCCGAGCTTTTGGGGCGAGAAACAAGAAAACTGAAACCCATTGCAAGCCGGGGTGACACCTCCCGAAAGCGGCCCGGAGCCCGCGCAGGATACTCACGGCTGCTCCTCGCTGCCGGGCGGCATGGGGGGAGAAGGGCAGGGAGGTGAGCGGGATGGGTGCTGGGCCCCGGCAGCACCCCGAGCCGCCCCCGCCGCCCCCCTTACCTGGCTCGCAGGGACATGCCGCGCTCGCCGGGGCGCAGCCAGGGCTCCGCGCCGCCGCCCAGCACCGCGTCCGTCATCGCCGGCTGCCGGGGCACCTGCGGAGATGGGGGAAAACCACACCGGGAAGGGCTTAGTTTTTTGCATGAAGACAGGGAGCCGGGATGTCTCCCCGCTGATCCACAGCACAGCCCACCGGGACCAGGGCAATCAAGGAGATGCCCGACCCCACCTTAATTACGATGCTTTAGAGCCGGGAGGAAAGCGGACGTCCCCGTTTTAAAGAAAAATCTACAAACTAGAAAACTTTCTGGAAAATAGCACATCCACCCCCGGCAATGACATTTCCTTTGGAATAAAACTTCTCCCTTCTCATCTTTGGTTGCTAGAGTCTTTCCGAAACGAAACACCGAGCGATGCTGGAGGAGGACGCGGCACCCGGCTCCAAGCACCCTGCGCAGCCCGAGGGCCCCTCCGCCGCGGCTCCCGGGGGACGAGGCCACGGGCTCAAAGCCAAACCCCCCCGCGCCGCACTGCAACCCCAAACCTGCTCCCCTCCGCCGGGCTCGGCAGCTCCCGGGGTGCCCCTGCCCGCATCCCACTCAACCCCCCGTGCAAGGAGGTGCAGCGGCACCGCCGCATCCCGCGGGACCTCGCGCCGTCATCCCACGGGCTGCGGGCTCGGGTGCATCCGGCACCTCTCACCTACCTCCGTCTTAAGGGTAAAAAACTCCCGCTGGTACCAAAACGCGGCTGGGGACCGGAGCAGGCTGCTCTGCTGCACCGGGGAGAAGCGGAGCTCGCAAACCGGCCCCAGAGCTCGCAAACCGGCCCCAGAGCTCGCAAACCGGCCCCAGAGCTCGCAAACCGGCCCCAGAGCTCGCAAACCGGCCCCGGCAAGCACAAACTCCGGGACGCGAGAAAAGCGTGCAACTTTCCCACGAGGGGAAGGAAACAAATCCCCCAGCCCGGCTTTCCGCCGGCCCCCGGTGCCTCTCCCCGAAGAGCCCGCGGAGATTTGAGGATCGTTGTTGCTGCGCTGACCACTTCCAAAAGCAAACAGGGAGAAAAATGCGAAGCACGCGGGGAGATCAGGGCTCCGCCGGCCTCCCGCCGCCGCGGACGGCTCTGACGGACAAGGTCAGCGCGACGGGCAGCTCGTCCGTCCAGCTCCCCGAAGCCGCCGCGGGCTCTGCACTGCAGCAAGCAGCTCCCGCCGGCGATTTACGGCCGCGGCGGAGGGGCAGCGGGGCCGCGCCGGGTCAAGCGCCGCGCACGGAGTCGATGAAGACGTAACCCCTTCCGGAAGGCTCCGTAAATTAAAAATCCGTGATGAGCAGGCAGGCACCTAGTGCAGCGCATTTATATGCTCCCCGAGTGACTCGCAAGCCTCCCCCGGCACGCTGACTCACCGGGGACGCCGGCGAAGGGACTTGCCCAAGGTCACGCGGGAAGGCGGTGGCGGAGCAGCGGCCGGTCCCCGGCCTCGCAGCCGCTTCTGCCCCCAGTGCTTCCTCGCCCGCCGCAGAAGCAAAGCGATAGCCAAAACCCCCCGGGTTTCCCGGCTAGGTTGAGACAGAAATGAGTGATGCTTCGGCCCGCGGCGAGGCGAACTGCTGCCTCTCGGGGCAGCGAGGCCGGGTGCTCGCGCTGCGGCCGCAGAGAGCCCGAGAGCCGCCGGGGGCGATGCCCGGGCCCTGCTTGCTGCCCATAAATAATAGATTTAAGATCTACTTTGCATTACTTCCAGCAACTGCTCTCGCTCGCCCTAACGCTCTGTTATGCATTTGTAGCGCACAGCAAAGAGCAGCTCCTGGTGGCTTTGCCCCCCTCGAAGCCGTGCCCGCAAGCAAAAGCGCCCGGCAGATCCAACTCCGAGCCGTGATCGATGGCAGCCAGAAACATTTAGCTAACGAAATGGAAGTTGCCCTTCCCGAGACGCTCGGCGGCACGGCCGGGGCGTCCTCGCGGGAGCAGCTCACCAAAGAGGTCGTGAAAATCCCCGGCACAACCCGGCCAGGCCAAACAGCAGCCTGGGGCGGCAGCCGCCCCGCGCGCGTTCCAGGGCTCCGCTCCTCCCGCCAGCGCTCCCGGCCGCGCTTACCGCCGTTTGGGATTTCGGAAGGGTTTACGGCACAGAGCCGCTCGTGCAAAACCCGGGCACCAAAGCGGCTCCCGGTCTGGTGAGAAAGAGCCAGTTTCTCCCAGAGGAGCTTTTCCACCTTCCTCCGGAAATCCCAGCCGGAGCTCCTGGCTCTGGCAGCACCGTCGGCTCCAAGGTCTCCGAGCACGGCACGCACCGGCGTGTCCCAGCTGTCCCGGAGAGCCGTCACCGCAGTTTGCTGCTCCAGACAGCGGCTCCCAGGTTTGCACGTGGAGAAAGTCGGGAAGAGGAAGGCGGCAGGATGCAGAAGCATCGCGAGTCCCGGGCAAAGCCAAGACTCAAGGTCTTAATTTCCAGCCTGGAGGAAGGAGCACGCGATTGCGGCTGCACCGCTCCGTCATCGGGGCGCGACGGAGCCCGAGAGCTTCACCGGGCCTTCGCAAAAGGGAACCGCCAGTCCCGGTCGCCGGGAGCCCCGCGGCACCCACGCAGCCCCCGACCGCAAACTCGCACCACAGCATCCGTCCCCGACCCCAGGACGGACAGACAGACACCCGAGCGCCGGAGGAGGCCGGGATGCGCCGCGCTGCCAGCACCACGCGGGCATCTGCAAAGGGAGACCGCCACGGGGCTGCCCAGAAACACCGGCGAGCAGCCTGGAAATCCACTCCAGCGGGGCTGAAAACTGAAAACGCCACATTTTAAAGACTGCCGATGCCACAGCCGAAGCTTTGGCGGTGGGCTCGGCGTCTCGCGCTCGCAGCGCCTGCAGAGATCTTCGCCACCAGCAAAGACACTGACACAGGCAACCTATTTCTCCAGGCTGCTCAGCTCTGCAATGCAGCTTTCTTAAATATTGAATAAGTCTGCTGCTCCACACCACCTGCCAGTGCCAATGATGAGGTAATTTTTGCATTGACAAAGCCTAATGCGATTAATCGGGTTTGAAAGAGCAGGTTTTAAAGCCAGGCCGTCCGTTCGCGGGAACGCACTCGCAAACAGCCTCGGTGGCAGTTTGTTGCGCGGCGCCAGCACCGGACCCCGAGCGGGAGCATCCGAACTCAGGCGGATCCAAAGCACCATCTTGCATCAGGCCGACGGGGCCCGGCCGGACCCCCAGCTCCCACCCCCGGGACAGGGACGCGCTGCTGGTGACAACCATCGAGGCCGAAATCCCTCCTTGCAAACCCGCCGCAGCCCATCGGGGAGCCGCGCCGCGGGGCCGGGCTCGTGAGCGGCCCAGGAGCCGCGCGGGGCTGCGACCGGTGCACAACAGCGGCACGGCATCAGCCACCTCGCGCCCCCCGCTTCCTTCCCAGCACAGCGGCCTCAGACTGCAAAGTCCTCCGGGGCCGAAACTATCCGTGCTCTGTCCCGTCCGGGATGCAAAGCAGCTTCGAAAGCTCGGGCAGAGCTGGACAAGCTGCTTTACGGATCACGCTTATGGAAGCGGCCCGCATTAAAGACTTTCCATAAAAAAAAGAGAAGAGTGAGCGCTCGGCCAGCACGTGTCTGTGCAACCGGTGGATTGAACGTGGCCGGTCTGGAGTTGCCCACGGACCCCAGCGGCTCCCGCACGGCAGCGCGGGGGAGCGGAGGCAGCTCCCAAGCCCCCAGGCACGCGGAGGCAGCTAGCACGGCCGGCCCGGCTCCAGCCCCGGCGACACGGGGCTCTCTCGGCCATCGATGCCTGCTTCCCAGCCCGGGAGAGGGCTGGAAGAGGGCCGAGACCTGCCCAGGAGGAGCAGAGCTCCGGCCGCATCCTCTCCTCCGACGGGACCCGGCTCTCATCCCGCTTGCACCCAGGGCTGCGGAAAGCACCTGGGAACAGGGAGCCCTCGACCCACGGCCACCTCCTCCTCCCGCCGCATGCCGATCCCTCGGAAACCTGCATCCCTGGGAAACGCTGCCCCGTGATTTCACGCACCAGCTCAGCGCTAGCTGGTTAATTAAGGTCAAACGTGGTCTGCAGATAAGCGATGGTGACACCTGCGACCCACGGGAAACGCAAAGCGGCATCCTCGCTGGCTGCCCCGCATCCGACTGGATCAGCCCCTCGCCACGTGCCGCCAACCGCTTCCTAAACCCGGAGAAGAGGCACCAACGGAGACCCACCAGGCACCCGCAGCACGGCCGCGCTCCGGCGAGCACCGCGGTCTCCTGCACCCGAGCAGCTGCCCCGCGACTTGCCCCGCGCCGCTGCTCCCTGTGAATTCACACAACGTGCTGAAAATGCCCATTTCCCCCCCGCCCCGATTCCCAGCCTCCCGTCGCTCTCCCGGCGACGGCACATCCAGCGGCAGCAGCGCGCAGTCCCTTTTATTTAAGCAGCACGGTGACATTTCTCCAGACAGCTCCTTCGCAAGCCGAGCGCTGCTTCGAGCCTGGCGGGAGGATTTACTCCCTGTGATTAATTGCAGGCAAAAGACAACAGCAGAAAATCACTTCTCGCTCTGCATTACTTCTCCCCGGCTGCTGGCTCTCAGCACCTGCAGCAAGGCAGCATCCGCGGGGCCCCCAGCCGAAATGCAGCGCTGCAACCGCACTGCTTAGCAACAGCGCGCTGCACGGACCCGGCGCAGGCACCGCGGCACGGCACGCTGCCGGGAACGATGCACGGACACGCGTGGCGACGGCACCCGGCAAGTTTAGCGGCAGGGAAGCTGCGAGAGCTGCCGGTGGCTCCCGACGAGCAAGCTGAGCAGGCCCCGGGGCTGCAGGCACGCTCGGGGGCGGCCGGAGGGGAAGGCGGCTGCCCCTGTGCAGAGCTGCTCGCTGCCACGCGGGGAAACGACCGGCATCGCGGGAGCCGAGACGGCCCGTGCCCTGTTGCATGGTGCTCGCTGCTGCAAACCTCCACCCCAACCGGGACCCCTGGCCGGGGCCAAGGCGGCTGCCCGGGGATGCTGAGCACCGGGGCGGGTGGGAAACACCGTGCCGAGGCGGCCAGGCACCCCGGGACCGCACAACGGAGCTGCACCGGCCCCGAGCCCCCGCCGCTGCCCGGCCCCACGGCAGCTGCTGGGCCGGGGTCTCCGCTGCCTCCGTCCCGCCACCCAGCTCCTTTTCACCTCCACACCACCTCGCCAAACGCTTCGTGCCGCCGGACCCGGAGCTCAGCACCGGTGCGCAGGACATCAGCGCTGCTCCCCGACGCTCGCCCACAGCCAGAGCCAACTCATTTTCCAGCCCATAAACATGATAAACCCTCATGGTTGTTAGCCCCCGCCGCAGCCCCGGCCCCGGCTTAATGAGGGGTGCAGCAATTAATCAGGGCGGCCAGGGAGGCACTGCCACAGCCTCCTACCCGCTGCTCTCCACCGAGACCAACCAGAGCAATTAATTAATTATCGTTAATTGGCAACAACTGCAGTGACTCCCTTTCCGAGAGGCACCTGTGTCCAGAGGCAGCGGAGTCGTCCTGCTCCCGCTCCCCGGGGGAAGCGCCTCGAGCCAGGCACCGGCATCTGCGGATGCCCCCGCTCTCCCACGCCGCCCCTCTGCCTCCTGTTTTCTGTAACAGGGAATTGCTCAGACGGCCCTGGGCACCAGCCCGCGGGTACTCACAGCCCGGAGAGGTGGCAGCGTCCAGCAAAGGGCTCTCGGGTTTCACCCCGCTGCAAAGAAGGGTACTTAGCCAAAAAAGCCTGCTCTCCTCCAAACTCAGCACGCTTCTCCGCTTACCTGGGGAGTTTTACAGAGGCGGTGCAAAAAGCAAGATTACGAGGGAGGAGGAAGAGCAAAGCAGGCTGCTCGAGCACAGCGTTAGGGTTTGCACCCGGCGGCCTGGGCGCTGCATCCCCCGGGGGAGCCCCCCGCCACCCCGGTCCCCCCCGCAGCTCCTCGCTCTCCCCAGGCCGATGCCGCAGGCAGGGCCCAGCGCCGGCCTCGCAACCAGCCCTACGGCAGGAGCGAGCAGCTCCGCAAACCCCCGCCGGATGAATGATGCATCATCACAGAAACCCCGGGATCGCAACATTAACAATAGTTATCTCCAGGCTAAGCCGCAGCCTGGGCTTTTGATACCAGTAATTAAAGCAAATGGTTCGTCTGTTATCTTTGCATCCCTGGAGCCAGCTCTCCATGGTCTGGAGCCCTTTATTTTTTTATATATAAATATATTTTTTTTTTACAGCTGCCCAAGCAGCAGGGATGAGTCCAATGCACTTGCACTTCTGGGGTCCCAGGAGCAGCGTAGCACGGACCCAGCCCAAAGCGGAGCCGAGCTCAGCGCAGCCCCCGAGCTCAGGGCTTTCGCGAGCGCTAGGGGAGCGTTAATTGCTCAGAGACAGCTGTTTTGCTGCTCTAGTTTATGCTTGTCTGAGATCAGCATTAATAAAAAGGCACAAGCGAGAAGGATAAGCAGAGCCCCCTTTTCGGAATGACCTGGTCCTGCTTCGGGAACAGCAGCGTTACCAGGCTCAACCTACTTTCCGAGGCAGCTGGGTTTTGCCTCCGGGAGGTACCGATCACGGCTCCGAAGAGCTGTTAATGCCCTCGGCAAGATTTCTGTGCCGATTTCCCGGCGCAGCGGCAGCCGCTACCGCCCTGGGAGCAGCCGGGAGCTGGGAAGCGGGGCCCCTTCCCCCTTCGCGGCCCGGCGCGGGGGCAGGAGACCCGGAGCATCGCTGCGGGCGGCGGAGGCGGCTCCGCATCCCCAGCCCGCCGCACGCCCGGGACCGAGCGCAGCCCCGGCGGGGCCACGGCAGCGCTCGCTGCTCGCGCTCCGGCGCAAGAGAGGATTTCGGGGGGGGGGGGGGGGTAAATAAATAAGTAATAATAATAATAAAGAGCCCAACGTGCTCAAAAGTTGCCTGCACATGGCCAAGTGCAAAGCAAGCCCCGACGCCGAGCCCGCGCGGGGGGAAGCGGCTCGGAAACTTTCCCGACACCCCCGCCCGGTGCTGCCCAAGGGGAAGGGGAAAAGCTTCAGGCCTCGCTCCCCCCGGGCTCGCAGCCCCCCCCCGCCCGCCGCGCCCTCACCTGCGGCTGCGGCCGCTCCGCTCTCCGGCTCCGGCGGCGGCTCCGGCACCGCAGCGGCCGCGCGGCTCGGGGGGGCGGGCCGGGGGCGGGGCCGCCGCCTCCCCGCCCCTGCCGGGGGGAGCCGCGCTGGGGGCTGCTGCCCGCCCCGCTGCGCACGCACCGCCGCGGTCCCCCCCCTCCCCGGGGGCTGGGGTCCCCTCCGGCCCTCTCAGCAGAAGACCCCCCCCCCGGAGACCCGAGACCCCCCGCGCCTGCCGAGACCGGCGACCCGGTGCCGCTGGGCCCCCCCGGCTGCTGGATGCTGGATGCAGAGGCCCCGGCCCCCCTCCCAGTCCTGCATCCCACGCGTCGGGGCCCAGGGTCCAGGGTCCGCCCGAGCGAGCACCGGCCGGGCCCGCGGTGGCCCCGACGACCACCCTGAGCCACGCGCACGTGGCCCTGGGAGATGCTTGCGGGTCCCCTGAGCTCCCGGCGCTCCATCGCGCGGGGCTGAGCATCCCCGGACGCAGCTCTGCCGGGATTCAGTGCCGCTGAGACCCTCTGAGGAGCAGCAGATGCTGCCGGCGGAGGATTGCGCTGAAGAACCGTGAAAGCACAATCTGCAACACCGAGAGAACCGCGTTCCCGCACCTCAGGAGCAAAAGCAGCCGTGCCTTTCGCCAAGCGAAAGAAAGCAGAGAGGTGATGCAGCTGCTGCGCCTTTTTCCCGACCTTATATTGTCCAACTAACTCTTTATCGTCCCCAAAGTGTCCCCCTGCCCACCGCCCGGCCAACGTCCCCGGACAGGGCCCGCTTCGCCCTCCGCCCGCGCCGGTGCCGGGCTGGGACGCGTCGACCTGCGCCGGGCGCCCGGCTCCGCGGTGGCAGCGGGCTCGGAGGGCGAAGCGGGCCGGCATGCGACGGGGCCAAGGGCGAGCGCCGAGTCGGGGCAGGGAAGAAAGTTTCTGACTGCCGTGGCTGGATTTCGCCATTTATACGGGAACATTTTTCAACCAGTGCGAAGTAATTTTTTGAAGGGAATTCTACTTTTTTTGCCTTTAAAAATAAATCCTTGGAGAGAGAGAAAAGCAGGATGGAACGGATTTCTGCCTTCGGTACGGAAATTACTGCACAGCTGCCGGCTGGCTCTCGGCTGGCGTCCGTAGAAACGCGTGACGGACGTTTCCTCCCGTCCAGGCCCGGCTCTGCGTTTTCGCTCGGTGCAGGACTGCCTCGCTCCTGCAAAGCAGCTGCAGAGATGAGCACGGCGCTTCAAAGCTGATACGTCTTGACACTCTCCCTGGAGAGTAACAAAAAGAAAAACCATGTGCAGAAATCTGAAAATCAGACCTGAAACCTGCTTTCCGAAAAGCAAAACCAAGGAACTCCTGTAATTATGTGTTCTAAATACCTGGCGCTTCATTCCCTGGGAAGCCAAGACAGCCCATGGTCTAAAAATAAAGAGCCAGCTTGATTTTTGTCGCGTTATAAATACATTTTGGCAGTCTGGCATCTCGTACAGCAGAGCAAAGCAGGGGAGGTTTATTTTTTGTTGCCTCCTCAGTTTATTTTTTCGGTTCTCAGGCCCCGGCATCGTCGAGGGTTCGTTATGTGCCGCCCCGCGACGCTCCCTCCCCGGGGCAGCAAAGGTGGGCTGGGTGCACCAGTGGCATCGAGGTGGCCCAGCGGCGTTTTCCACCTCAAAATACAGCCGGAACGGCAAATTGAAGCACCCAAAGTGCAGCACGTGCGGTGCTGCCGGCTCAGCCGTGCAGGCGTGCTGCGGGGAGCTGCGGGGAGCTGCAGCTGGGGGCACCGAGAGATGCTCCCCCCAATTTCTAGGCCAATTAGTCGCCTGTAATCAAGGCGCTGGAGAGGAAAGGTGGAGCGGCGAGCCGGCGAGCAGGACGAGCGTCAGCTTTTCTTCAATGTTTCTGATTAGGATCAGAGGCATCTCAGAGACCCGAATGGAAAGCCGCAAACGCTCGGAGCTCGAGCGCGCGGAAGCTCCGGGCTGAATAGCAGCAGCTGCAGCCGACTCCGTTCCGGGGAAAACACCCGGCGCCGAGCCCTCCCCTCGCAGCTGCAAGCACAGCGCGGTTGCACGAGCTAAATTAAAATGATTGCTCCCAGCTCGGGCGCCCCATTTTTTGTCTCTGTAAACCAGGGCGATGCAGGGCTGCCCAGGGCACCTGCAGCGAAGGCCAGGGCACGCGCTCGCCTCCGCGCCGCAGCTGAGTGCTCCAACACCAACTTAATCATTTGACATGCAAGAGAAATGGGGAATGATGCACCGCGGGGTTTGCGGGGATGGTGCCCGGGCAGCGGGCAGACGCCGAGCAGCACCCGGCGCTTCGACGACCAGCTGGTTTGCACCTATTTTTTCCAAGCAGACAAAATGCCACGCCGCTATGTAGGCTGCGGGGCAGAAAAACGTCCTCTGGCTGCTTCCTAGCTGATGCAGCCCAGGCAGCACCTGCATCTGAGATTGCACCCATGCCGGGCCTTGCAGCATCGCAGGGGTTATCCAAATTTCCCTGCCTCGGCTGGAGGCCCTCCAAACGCCATCCATGGGGATGCAGCAAAGCGCAGCGGGACGACAGCACGGCACCCCCGTCCCCGTCCCCATCCCGTCCCCTCGCCCCCCGGGACCGGCCCCGCTGCATCCCCGCGGGAACGGCGTTCCCGTCGGCTCACCAGCGGCAGGGACGCTTGTGCGGCACGGTCGCACGTTGCAGCCGCGGAGGAGGCGGCACCGCTGCTGACACAATAAACCCATCGTGACAGTGGTGTAAAACCTGCGGGCGGATGCCGAAGCGCGTAATGCTCCCCGCGGGGGTGCTTACATCGTGGCAGTGACCCCCCCGGGCCGCGTGCCCGTGGAGTCGCTCCCGGGGAGGAAAGCAGGGATTTTAGCACCGCGGAGCAACGCTGCAGCTCCAGACTGTTCAGTCCCTTTTGCAAAACCACATTTGTGCAGGAATATTCCACCCTGGTGCCAACGCCATTTCTCCAGAGCAATAAAACCTGAGCTTTTCCCCCGCTTCACTTAGCGAGCGCTGCAGCCGGGATGCTGGGACGAGGGCAGGGGGGGCTCAGAGCCCCTCACCTGCCTGCGCCTTGGCTCGGGGGCTCGAGGAAGCTGCTCTGAAGCAGCTGCAAAAAGCAGAGGCCTCCGGCGGGGCTGAGCCCCTCGGGATGCTCTTCCGCAGGATTAAAGCGCCTGAATTCGCTGTTGCTTGTTTGCTGTTAATGCTGGATACTTGTGGCCGTGTAGAGGCTTAACGCAGCTCAGCAAATGCAAGCCCGTGCTTTCTCCAGGCTGGGAAAAGCAAGCTGGGTGCCCAAAGCACGGGACCTTTCCCAAGGAAGAGATGCGGCTCGTTCCCATGTCCCTTGGTGCTGGGAGGCCACGGGGACAGCGGCTACGCGGTGCCGCTCTCCGCCCGGGGCCGCGCAAGGCCCAGAATCGGTTAATTTGGTGCCTGTGCAATCTTTCTGCCTAGGCTTTCCTGCAATGCGAGGCCACTGCGTTTTTCCCGTCCATGAAGAGCCTCAGCAAAGCCCCGGCACGCTCGGTGCAGGGACGTGCCCCGTGCACCGCCCCACTGCGCCGCGACAGCCGCCTCCGGCCCGGCCTGGGCCGCCCCGGTGTCCCGGCCCGGCTCCCTAAGCCCGGCTCATCCTCGCCGGAGGAGCGACAAGCATCGCTCCCGCTGAGACCCAGCGAGGGACCCCGGAGACGGGAAGGAGCCAGCGAGGAACCAGCCTCCCGCCCGGCTGCTCTGCTCTGTCCCTGCCGAAGCAGCGCGAAGCGAGACAGGGAGCAGCAAGGGCGGGAGGAAGAGGAGGCAAAGCGCCCGGCGAGGATGCCAGCTCCTCCTCGGCCGGCAGCAGGGCGAGAGCCACCGCGGGCGCCGGCGTCCCCCAGCCCGTCCCCGGGGCCGGCGGAGGGGCAGGGACGCATCTGCCGGGCCGACCGGCCCCGGACCTACTGGCGGACCGAGAAGGGTGGCGGCGGAGCCGTGAGTCGGGAGCCGGGATCTGGCCGCTGAATCAGCCTGATGCAATCGCGCAGACACGCCAGTCAGTTCATTACACCCTTTTAATGAGATCTGTGCTAGTTTTACATCCATTTTTCATTCCCGATAACGTTCTGTCCTATATAACTGCACTGTTATCCGTGGCGGCATGAGGGGGAGAATGCATTTCCTAAATGACTGCCTGCATTAATTTTTAAGTAAGTGCCATGAAAGATTTAATCTCCAGCTCCTCTTTTGTTGATGGGATTAGTATAACTTATTTACTGATCTAATTAATTGGCATATCTTCCAGCTGGCTGAGCGCAGCGTTTCGGAAACTTGCTGGTTTTGACTGAGGGTAACTGGGGCTCCCTCCGTCTCGGGCGGAGCGGGGAGGAAGGCACCTCATCTCCCTCCTACCCGTTGCATGTAGCACCAGCTTTGCTGCGACAGCATCGACATGCACCAGTAAAACCCGTTTTTGCTGGGGGGGGGACGTGGCCGCATCCAGCCCGCCCGGGGCCGGGGGTCCCCCCGCTCTATGTAGGTCAGGGCGCCCGGCGGCACCGCACCGGTGCCTGGCGCGGGGGAGGTCGGACTTCGCACTCCTGCTCTCCGCGCCGCGTTTCTAGGTCACCAGCCCACAGCGGGGCATTAAAATAGAGCTGCTTTTCCTCCCCGTTTCCCACGGCAGCCGGCCTCCGCCCCGGCCTCCGCTCCCTCTCCCCGTGCCGGCCGCGGGGCCGACAGGGCCCAAAACATCCCTAAAACAGGCAGAGCACGATCATTAAAGAGAGAAAAAAAAAGCAATCTGTGCGATGCACCAGCAGCTTGAGCAGCTGGAGCGACTCCAGCAGCGACCTGGCAGCTCTGCGGGCGCAGGCTGGTCGCAGCACGGACGCGCCGAAGCAGCTGAGCCCCCGCGCGCTCGCTGCACCCGAGACGCGCCGCGGGGCTTTGCTCTTCGCTGCTGCGGAGTCTCATTGCTGCTACTTAAAGAAAAAAAAAATCCCCAGGCTTTGATATTCTTGATACGCAGGAAACCTGCCCTGGCGGTTAATCCTGCATCCGCGCTCGGTTCTGCGAACCGGGACGAGAAGGGCCCTAGCGAAAACCACGCGGTTTAAACCGAGCGTCCTCGCCGAGACCCTCGTGGAGTTTGTCTTCCAGGAGAAGCAGCCAGAAGGGCAGAGAAAGTCCCCCAGATCGGCCTGACAAACACCCGCGGGGCCAGGCGCGACCCGCGCACTGGGAGCTGCAGCGCTCAGCTGCGGGCGACGACCCCGCGGGTCCAAGGCACCAGATCTGGGGGGAGGAAGGAGCCGAAACCCGGCGTCAGCGGGACCTGCCACCCATCAGCTGCGGGCAGCATCCTGCAAACACCGGCCCCCCTTGGCTGGAGGCTGCAAACCGGCGGCACTTTTTTCCCCATTTCTGCACGCCCGAATCAATAACTTCTCCCCGCATCATTATGGGCCTTTGCAGGGAAATAAATTAGACGTGATGAGTCCCAGTGAGGAAACAGTGAGCCGGTCCCACGGCGCGGGACGAAGCAGCTCCTTATGGCTCCGGTGATGCCCGGAGGCTGGCGCGGCCATCGGGAAGCCCCACGGCCACCAGAGCCACCAGCGATGCACGGGGCACCGGCTGCTCCAGGAGGGAGCTGGTCTGGGTCAAACCTACCTGCTAGAAAAAAAATTGGGGGAAAAAAGTTGAGAAAAAAAAGAAAAAGCAGCGGCAGCAGTGAGGTGCTCACGCGGCTGCTAGCAACGGGATTTGCACAGGCTGGCAGAGAGATTTCCCAATGCACAACATTAATTAACCACAAAGTCATCCTCAGGTGTTCGATTTCTCTGGAAAGGGAACAACATGCAGGGATGGGAGCCGAGGCCTCGACGCCCGGGGCCATCCGGGAGCCGCAGCCCATTGGCATGGGAGCCCGTCGGCGCAGGAACCTGCCTTTCCCCTTGCATTTATTCTTGGAAAGGGCTACGTGATTCCAGCCTGAATATTTCTGGCAAAAAGGCTACAAACAGCTGCAAAACAAGGTCCTATAAAAGGAAACGCCAGGCAGCAGGAGCAACAGGCCGCGGCACCCGCTCCGGCGGTGAGAGCATCGTGCTGGGGGGGTGCGAGGGCGGGGGGGGTGCAAGGGCCGGAGCGGCCCCCGTGGAAATCCCTCTCCAGGGAAGCCCCCAGCCCCGCCGGGAAGCTCGGAGCCTCTCCCTTCCCTGTGCCGGCGCAGGGCTCGCGCCTTCCCGGGCGCTCGCCGGAGCCTCCCCTTCTCCCGGGGCTGTAAATCCCAACGCAGCTCCCGCTGCTTGGCAGCGGCTCGGGCTGTGTTTGTGTTTCGGCTGCCAGCAATGCAGCATTTACCAACCTGGCCTGGATTTATCTGCTGCAGAGCCCGGCGCTACGCCGAAAATACAGACGTGCAGGCCGCGCTGGAAAGGGCAGGTCTGCGCCGGCCGAGCTGAGCGCAGCGGTGGATTCTCTAGTGTCTAATAGGGACTGAGCTCCTGCTGCAGCAGCTCTCTCGCTGGAAGCGTTTCTCCCTCTGCCCTGCTGCTGACGGATGCCAAACCCGTAGGAGCCTAATTACCTCCGAAACGGGCGATGCTGTATCGAAGCCTGCTCGTGGCTGGCCAGACACCCAGATAAGCAGCAGGTTTCGCTCGCGAGATGGGATCCTCAGAGTCTCACGGTGCAAGCAAAGCCCAGCCCTGCGCCAGCCTAACTAGGCACCCGAGACAACTGCACGTGCACCCTGAGAGTGAGGGATTTACACAGGGGGGGATAAAAGCTTCCTTCTCCACCCCCGCGAACGTTGCCTCCCTCTACAACACAGATACGAGGCCGATGACGCCCGTGGCAGGCGCTTCGATTAAAACTGGTCCCAAGGGCTCGTCCCACGGCGGAGATGCTCCAAAACACGCAGGAAACGGGTGTTTTTGCATCCGTGGTTCCTTCCCCCGGGAACAGCCCCGGCTTTGCAGGGGTTTTAGGCCAGCGACTGCTGCTCTGTGCCCCGCGCCGGGCGCACGGATCCCCAATGGATCCCGCACCCAAAGGAAAACTCGTCGGCACGATGAGCCTGGGACGCCCTTTCCACAGCCGGAGGGTCCCCAGCCGGGCATCTGCATTTGCATTTAGTGTTTTTAATTGCTACGTTAAAGGAAACAGCAAGTGTTGTTAACTTAATCTCGCTGGAATGAAAACAATACGCAGGGCAGCGAAGAAGATGAAATTCAGGACTAAGCGGTCTGCAATTTCCGAACAGCCAGGACAAATAGGGCATTAATAACCCCCATCGAGTCAGCAAGAAGCAGGAGTTTTACGAGGAAAAGCGGTGGCTCTGCTTTCCTAATGAGCGCTGATGGGAACGAGCCAGAGGAGACGGGGACGTTGCAGGGAGGACGATGATTTTGGTGCATCAGGCTGCAGGACGGCTGCGCAGCCGGAGCCGGTCCCCATCCCGCGGACGCTGGTGGCAAGGCAAGGACCGGCCATCCCGCCCGCAGAGCTGCTCCTTGCTCGTGTTGGCATAATTGATGCTCCGGCTCGTTAGGTTTTAATGCACAGCCTTGAGAGCTTACTTAAAACTCGTTGAAGCTTCCCCACTCGAAAGGATTTAAGGCAAAAAAGGGCGTTTGCGGCGCTCCGAGGAGAGCGGCAGACGGCAGCCCCTGCGCGCCGGTAAATCAGGCCGGGGCACCGCAGCATCCTGCCACCGCGGCCAGGTACCACTCTGCCCCGCGGCACACGGGGGCACCGGCTTCGATGGAGACACCGTGGTTGCATCGCACGTGTCCCCGTGCATCGCTCGCGTGCATCCGTGCACGGCCCCCAAACACCCCCGAGCAGAGCCGGAGCAGCCCGAGTGCTCACCGCGCGGCCGGCCAGCACCGCGGGGGAATATTCTCGCGTCAGAAACCAAGCCCAGTGCAGCAAAACACCTTGCTGTGTTTTCTTCCCGCACTGCTGCTTTTATCATTTGTCCCTCCGGATATTTCATTGCAACAAAACTCCCCCCCTCCCCAACAGCTGCCCCTGAGGGACCCGCCGGCACCGGTGCTTCGATATCCATCCATCTGCATACACCTATATAGCGAGATATACACACGCACACACACACATTATATATATATATATATATATATATATTTATATACACACATGCCTGTGCTTAGGTGCAGGTGATTACGGCTTAATCCCTTATACTCAAACGCAATAAAATCCGGGTTGGTACTGCTGCACGTGCACACGCACGCACGGCCTCTGCTCTAAGAGGAGCAGCAACACCAGAGCCAGCCCCGAGGAAGGGTTTAAGAGAAGAAAAGAGAGAGAATTGCAAACTGCTACCAGACATTCACTTAATTATTTAAAAGGCCACAACTGCAGAGCAGAGAGAGATTTGTAAAAGCCTAACTCAGCACTAAAGTGTAATCAGGTCTTAAAAGTTTTTTAAAAATTAGGACTAAGTAGTTGCTAGGAGCTAAAAGCCCTCAGTAAGAAATCTGGTCACCACTCAGACATTCAAGAACCCCAAATAATAGTGTCAGTCCAGGAACTATCAAAAATAATGCAGAAAAGAAGGTTTTTGCATATGGGAGAATTAGGGGATGTGTCCATATGATAATATGATGAAACATTTCATAACGCAACACTAACCAAAAGAAACTAATAAACCGAGACTGTTAACATCAGACTTTAAAATCAGCAGAATCTGTAGCAACTGAATCTGAGTTTATAAAAAGCCGGCCAAGGAGTTCTTCCAGGATTATTATTACATTCTTGCTTTTATCGAGTCTCTGGAACACCAGCGAGATTTTTAGAAAGGTAGAAGAAAATTCACAATACTCCCTATTTACAAAAAAAAAAAAAGGTACATTAAAACAGTCCAAGTCATTTTGAGACTTGTTGGTTGACATTGAAGCCAGGTGAAGCAGTGGAATAGCTGAAGCAGGACTCGGTTAATAAAGAAGTGAAATTTAATTAGGGCCAATCACCACAGATTTATGAAATCTAAATTTCATTAAACCAACCTGATCTTTTTTACAAGACTCCAAAATTAGTTTACAAGCGTGATAGGGCAGCGGCTTCAGCTCTGCGTGACATTTTGATTAGGAAGCTGGAACAATATTATTAAAAAAAAGAAAAAATCAACACAGGACTTGTGCGAATTTGCCAGCAGCTGGTGAACAGCAGCCGCCCAGACGCCACGGCAGAGGGGCAGCCGCCCTCCGCGGCCCGGGGAAGCCCTGCTCCCCTCCGGAGCATCCCCGAGGGAGGCCGGGCCGCGGCGGGAGACGCCGGCACCTCCCTGCAATTCCCACCCCTTTTTGGGGTGAAAACCAGCAGGGGAGGGACGGGCGCATCCTTGCTCCAAACACTGGGTGTGGGGGAGCAAACTTCCCAAAATGGGGGCCCTGGATTTTGGGGGGACGGGAGCGGGACGTGGGTGTGCAGGTGCCCGCTCAACCCGTCCATGGCCTTCCTCTGCTCCCCCTCTTCCTCCTCCTCCTGCAGGGGACAAGGAGGGAAGGAAGGGGAACCACACGGGCCAGGCCATCCGCCTATGACATTTACAACATCGCTTTAGTTGAACCGAAGAGAGGGGAAAAGGGTTTGCTGCAAAAAAACGGAAAAGTGGGAACGTGGAGCCCTACGGCCCGGGGTGGTTACAGCCGAGCTCGTGCACAGGCCCGGGAAGCGCCCGCGCGCAGGCAGCTCAGATCAACCCCCTCCCGCCTCTACCTAAAAAATCGTCATCATCATCACAGCATCATTGCAAAGTCGATAACCGCGACAGCAGAGAAATACTTCCACCCGCTCCGCACTCATTCATCCCTGCCCAAAGGACACTCCGGTTACAGAAAAAGCGTTTTTCCTCGTCTTTCCTTCCCGGGTGAATTCACAGGTATCCGATCGTGAGCGCAGCCACCGCGGGACAAAGCGCGTTTTAGGTCTGAAGCCCCCCGCAAAGCCCCTCTCCCGCATCCCGCGCGGGGCCCGGCGGGAGCATCGCCCGCTGCCGTGGCCGAGAGCCGGAGCCGGCGGCTTGGGCTGCGCCGGGAAGCGATTTCCACGAATACCGCGGAGATACGACAGGAGACGGGGCCGCGGTCAGGGCAGCAAATTGGATCAGTTACAGAGGATAAAACCCGATCTGAAACACAGACGTGGCTCTGACGATGACCCGGCGGCAGGTCCGAGCCGCGCGCGCCCCGTCCTCGGCGTTCGCAGTTCATCTCCACCAAAAGGCCTCCAGCCTCGTTAGAGGGAATTAATGAGGTTAAGTGCCGGCTTCCCCGCGAGGGGCCCGCGCCTCTCGCCCCTTTTCCAAAAGCAGGGAAGGGGTAAAAACGACAAAGCAGCATTGCTTTCACCCGAGTTATTTTAAAGGCGATTACAAAGGATAATCCGCTGAAAAACTGCGTGATGGATTTCCATCAAACCGGCTCTGTTTGCCCATTCCGGAGGCTCTGAAGGCCCGAGGCGGCGTAACGAGGGTCCGGCTCCCGGCACCCGGCCCGTGCCCAGGAGCTGCTGATGCTGCTGCGGCGATTTGCTCTTTCCCTCTGCTTTAAAACAGCAAAGGGATGAAATGCCAATTAAAAACGAAACGCTGCGGTTTGCCTTGGTTTGAGCCGGGGTTTTCGGAGGACATCACCCGGAAAAGCCGGAGCAACGCCGCCGAAACGCCGCAGCAGCCTCTGGATTCGGTCCGCCAAAGTCCTTTGAAAATCCCACGCTTTTAAGCAGGTTTGGAAGCACGAGGAACAAAAACGGGCTTTTTTGTCCTCCTTTTACAGAGGCGCGGGGCTGCTCCAAACCGGACCCTCCGGCAGCCGGGATGTGCAGGCCGGGGCGGCCGTTACACCAAATATCCGGGATTTCTTCCTCCCTGGCTTCAGTGGATGCAAGGGAAAAGCAATTCCGGGGGCTGCCGGGAAGGGAGGGCAGCGGCCTCGAGCGGCACCAGGGACCGACGCGTCTCCCGCCGCCGCTTCCGCGCGCCCGGATCGGCCCAGTTCCTCTTCCCGGCTCCCGCCGGCATCCTCGCCGGGGGCTGCCGCAAAGGCAGATGATTAATGCCTGCTCTCCCAAACAGGGAGGTTAATTACTGTGATCAAAAACACCCTCCGGGAAAAACGTGACACCAGATATTAGCAATTAACCCAGAAATCTAAACACCACAATTGCTGCAATTAATAGGATCCCGCATCCGCGCTAATCACCCGCCGGCGCGCCGGGAGCGGGGGCTCCCCGGCAGGGAGACGGGGGCCGCGGAGCCGCTGCGAGGGGCCGGACCGGCACGTCGTGGCACCCAGCATCGCTGCCGGGGCCCGCGCGACGGCTTCCGACGGGCGCAGCTCCGGGCGTCGGGGCGATGCCTCTGCTCCGCTGCCTTGCGGCAGGATTTGCACCATCTCTGTGTTTTGCGACTGTTGAAAGCACTCAAATATCGAGTCTGGCTGGAAAACACATCCAGGAGAGAGGGGAGAAGAGAGAGAAAAGGAAGAAAGGAAGGGAGAGAGAGAGAAGAGAAAAGGAAGAAAGGAAGGGAGAGAGAGAGAAGAGAAAAGGAAGAAAGGAAGGGAGAGAGAGAGAAGAGAAAAGGAAGAAAGGAAGGGAGAGAGAGAGAAGAGAAAAGGAAGAAAGGAAGGGAGAGAGAGAGAAGAGAAAAGGAAGAAAGGAAGGGAGAGAGAGAGAAGAGAAAAGGAAGAAAGGAAGGGAGAGAGAGAGAAGAGAAAAGAGCTTTCTCGTTCCCTTGGACAGAGCTCCGGATAAGCTGCACAGCCGCACCGCGTCCCCGGAGGGCCGAGCCTTCGCCTCTCCTCCTGGCAGGTTTGAAGCAGGCGGGAGGATCCCGCTTCCCCACCGGCGCTTTTAAGGCGCGGGGGCTTCGCGCTGCCCTTCCCCGGGAGGGAGGCCGGGAGGGGGGTCCCTGCACGGCGCAGCCCCCCGCGAGCAGCATCTCGGCTTTCTGACAACCTGCTGGTCCTCGCTGCGAGGCCGAACACCGAGGGCAAGACGACGCGACGTGATGGATGCGACGTCAAGAAAAATTAAATCAAATGTCAGGATAAGATTGCAGGGGGAATGTGCTTTTAGGATGCATAAAGCCAACCGATTATACCCGTAATGGGCCGAACGCCCGTGTTTTATCGCTCGCCCGGCCGGCCAAAACCACGACGGACTTTTCATTTTCACCAGCCAACTTCAGCTGTTCCAAACGCTTCAGCGCTGTTTGCTTTGGGCACCGAAACATGAAACCAAGGTCACGTTTCCATCAGAAACACGAGGTTTGACGTACAAAATACAGCGTTACGTACAAAGCAGCACGCAAGCCAACGAAACCGAGCCACCAAAGCCCAAGAAAAACTTCAGCCTTTCGTCTGACTCCCTGGCACAAGCAGCCGGGGAAGGAGAGGAGGTTTTCTCCCGGGCGCGCTCGGCGGATTGCACACTCGCCCCCACCGCAGACAAGTGTCAGGAAGGAAGAAGCTTCCTACGCTGGAAATATCTGTCGTGCGTGGAAGGGTTTGCAGGATCATCGCTTAAAGGTGTTATCTTGTAGGACCAAAAAAGCGCTTCATACTTCCACGTCTAAAAACGCAAAAAAAAGGAAGGAGATAGTTACATCATTGCCCAAAAAAAAATCGAGGCATTTGCATGAGCAATGGCTACACAAGCTGGAGTTGTCTAAAAACTGCAGCCCGTCACAGATGTTTGTCCAACAGAAGGAAAAGCCTGGAGAGAAAAACAGCAGCGGAGTTTTTTTGGCTCAGAAAAAGGGAATTTGGACCGATTGGGGAAAGGAAAGTCCTGCCTATTAAACCAAAGTGGCGGTTATCCCTCGGATGCTCGGCCGGTGCAGCCTGGGGAGAGGCGTCCTGGCAGAGCAGAGCTGGGGGCTTTGCCCGGCCCTTGCTTGCAGGACACAGGCCGTTTCCAAATGACCAGGCTGCATGTTTCATCCTGGAGGAGAAAAAAGGAAAACCAAAGCGGCACCAGCCCGGTCCCCGGGAAGCAGTTTCTGATGCCGCCCATCCCTGCTAATGAAATACAATTCCTGGCTGGTCCAGGATCACTTCTGCAAACGCAGACGCTTTCTCAGCTCCCCTGTCCCAGCACAGCTTAAAGGAAGGGAGCTGTGGTGCATCACCAGCCCGGCGCCGAAAACGGCAACACTTCCCTCCCCGCGGGATGGCAAAGCCCGTCCCGGGAGCCAGAGCCGCCTGCTCCGAGCCTCCGGCCTGCCGAAGGGGTGGCAGAGCCCGGCGGCCGCGCCGCCCTCGCTGCTCTCGCACGCGGAGCCCCGTGTCTCAGCGCCCCGTGCCAGGCAGCCTGCGACGGGACCGCGGCCGCGTTACGCGGCATCCGAGCGGCCTTAAAGCAACTTCCCCGGTTCCTCGTGCACGACCAAGCTTCCCCGGCAGCGCGGATTCACGCGCTCCCCAGTGCACCCGGCACCGCAGGCAGCCGCGCGCTCGCTGTGTTTTAAATAAAGCGTTTTTAAAACCGCTCGGAATTTAGCAACAATCGCCATGGATACCAATCACTGAAATCCCTCCGTTACCACGGCAACGCTTTTCCCATCTTGCCTATTTATCCTGGAACTGACACATCATTTATTGCGAGTGATAGGAAGGGAATCGGAGAGCAACCTTCCCGAAGCGCGCGGCAGCCTGAAAACCCTCAGCGAGGAAATAACTATTAATAGAAATAAGGCAGATACGGCATGTATGATCCCCAGAGCCACGTTGCGCCGGGCGCGTTTTGTGCCTGCGCATCGCTGCTAACCACCGAGGACAGTGTGGGCAAAGCAGGCTCCAGCTAAAGCCTCCTGGGCTCGAAAGCCAGTCGCGCTCAGTCAGGCTGAGCAATGCAAAACGAACGCACGCGTTCCAGGTTTTGCACGTTGGATACGCAAGTTGCTGCATTACCTGTACATATACCCACGCTGCACTACCCGTAAGCCCTCTCCATTCAGTTACTACATAATCCACCCAAAAGAGCTTCGTGTTGTGAAGGCAAGACAAAGCCAACCGGAATGAGACCCAGATCTACGTAGAAGGATTTCTTTGGGAAGGACAGAGGCAGAGCCTGTCGCACCTCATCACGCCAACGGCACTTACTTGCTCTTGGGGATCGCAGCAGGCTGGCTCCGTCCTTCGGTGGGGCCGGCTCCCACCAACAGCCGGTCTCGCGCATTTGGGAGAGCAGCTCCGTCTCTCTGTGCCCCTCGCAAGAGCATCCTTCTCCACGCGGAGACCCACCCAGCGACCCACGCCTGGGAAGAGCGACCCGATCACCAGTCTGCTGCTTTTCCCCCAGCAGCTAAACTACAGAGAAACCCATCTTTGCAACCAAGGGCACTGCTTGGCCTTCCGATTGATCCAACCAAATTTTAGGAGCAGATTGTCCACTGGTATCACTACGCAGACCTGAGCCTGGGAAACGCACCAAAGCTAACAGAAATTCAGCACATCCGCTGGTGATTTGTACGATTACGAACTGCTATGAATCAAAAGGTTAACTTCAGACAGCCCTTCGGGGGAGAGCCCTTAAGAGACTGATTTCACGTTTCATACAATATTGAGTCAAATCTCTATTATAGGACAACAGCGGTCGCAGTATCACATAAATGACAAGGCTGAAGGCCACGTAGGGAAGAGAAAGTTCAGGACTCCTGGAACAACAGTGCCAAGAGACCCAGCTTGGATGCTCTGCAAGTCCTGCGTATTCCTGAGCTCATGAGCCGTGAGAAATGTGAACAGACTGCAATGTGCAGAAAGGTCATTAATTACAGTAACACAAGCCATTGCGAAAATCTGTGATTAACACGCGGAGTCCAAGAGATCGGAGGAACGTGAGCAGATAGCAGACTGGTGCAACGCACAGTATCGCATTCCAGATAAGCGAACGCAGAAACTCGGATGCTGACAGTATTGGGAGAGGGGGCGGGGGAGATTTGCAAAGCCCAGAGCTTGTGCGACTGAGAAGTCCCAGAGAGGTTTGGTGTTTACACAAAAGCCTACACGAAGAATACCCCAATTAGAGCAGCTCTTGGCTACGCTGAATTAGCGCAGTGCTAGGAGCATGATCAGCCACTGCCGAGGGAGGCCAGAAGCAGCAGGAAAGCTGCAGGAAAACGTGTCCATGTGCAGGTCTGTACCCAAAGCACAGTCTCCCAGGAGACACCGTTTCCCGCTGGAAAGGCAAGGGTGGTCACATGCCAACAGGTCCCTCCATGCAGGAAAACTGGGCACTTCTCTTCCTTAAAAGCAGCAATCTTTCCTGACCTGCTCCTGCTGAACCAAGTGGGCTTTTCAGCAGCAGCAGGGTCCCTCGAGGAGCCCATCCTACCCGCCTCTCTCTCAAGGACATTTCCAGCTTCCGATAGCCACACGGAAGCCAGAATTGCTGTCCTGGGCCAGGTGCTGAGGTCGGATGCACCCGGGACACTGAGCATTATCAGTCCTGACCAGCCAGCCTTAGACCCGCTTTGCATACCTACAGTCTGACCACCGGGAAGGACAGAACCCGTCCCCTCCTCCGAAAGGGCACTTACCCACTCTGCCGACAAACACGAAGCCTTAAAGGCAAAAGAAGAAACAAGAGATCAAGCAGTTTGATAAATCCACCATAGAGCATTTCATTTCCCTTCAGATATCATTTATATTTATAAATACACATAGGGCTTTCATAGATCTCTAAAATTAAAGATCCCAACCAGAAAAAAAAATCATAAACTAAGCTCAAGAATAGCACTAATAAATAAAAAGACCAGGAGGAATCACAGCAACCTTCTAGTCTGATTTCCTGCACAGGAGAGACCAGAGTTCCTCCCCCTCCCATTTCACACACACTGACACAAATAAGGAAACTGAGAAAAGCACTGGTATAAGAGTGTAAAGGTCCTTCCTTTATTAGGAGCAAACACACATATTCAGGAAAGGCAGTGAGCTGTCAAGATGATGCACACTAAAAATATAACAGCACCTCCAGTACTTTGAGACGCTCATCAGGAGAGCTGGGCTCTTTTCAAGTCAAATATTTTGATCTGTGCATTGTTATTCTGAGTCTTACTCCACGGGGAAAACAGCATATTAGGAATCCTTTGAAGGTAACATCTTTCCTAGCCATTACAAAAGAAAAATAAAGACACGTGCATTTGATTCTCATGCACTAACTCAAGACAAAGGAAAATTTCAGACACGTGAAGCACAAGCACCATGCATTGGGCTCAAAAGCAATTCCAAAATGAGGGCACTAGCGCAAGAAGGCTGAAAAAGCATGGTCAGATACAACACACAAGGCATGAAACGAGAACTGCCATCCTGGAAATGGAACCTCTGATTTGCACCAGCAGGGCCAGGAGAGAGGTGCCTAGGAAAAATGTGTGCTTTTGAAACAGCAAATAAGCTGACTGAAGGACACCTTCGGTTTCCCTCCCCAGCAAAGTTTAGGGACTCTTTCTGCTCTTCTTGTTACAGGCTCAGAAAAGCAGAGCGATGCGTACATCTCACTGCATAATGGAAGACACGTTTCAGAAGTCATCTAACCTAATCACTAACTGCATTGGAGTTTGTACTAAAGGCAAGTCAAAGTTTCAAGGTTTTATGGAGACAAATTTGTCCTTAAGCAATACCAACCATCTCCGTTTGTATGAATATCCACCAACTTCAGAGTGCGGAGAGACACCTCCAAATAGGAGAAACATCAGGACTTTCTTCCAGTTTCATAATAATTTTATGACTAAGGCCGGCTTCATTTCACGGCAACACTTGAAAGCTTCTGGGACAAGCACAGTTGCAGAGGCTGTAGCACAAACACCTAGAGCGCCTGCATGGAAGCAATTTTTGCTTGACAAAACACGCTCGCAGACAGCATGCCTTGGCAGCGCAGACACCGGCCATAAGGTTCACACTTGGGCACCATTCTAAGCAACAAAATAGTAGAGGAGAGCATCCAGTTAAGGAGAGATTTGAACCTAAAATAGACCGAGTATGGTGGTAACCTCTATTCATACGTATCCATGCTCTATATTGGGGAAGGGAAAAAATGCAACAAGGCAGCCTGGGAGAAAAGCAGAGGTGCCATGGATTTCACCACACCACTGTTTCATTTTTTGTCAAAGTTCTCAGATTGGACTACACCCCCACCCCACCCCCAAAAACAGGTTTTAAATCAATTGTCTATATACAGAAATGGATGCAAACTGTCAGACACATTCAAAAAAATCTTACTTTGCAGGATTATCACCTTAAGCCAAGCTGTTCTACATAGCTACTGTCCTCATTTGAATTCACTTTGCATTTAAATTCACAAAAGCCTCAGCCACAGGGCTTTGCTGTCTTCCTGGCATTTCAGTAGATTAACTCCATGCCTTGCCATCGCCTTGAGACTAAGCTTGTTTTACTACAAACCCAGTTGATTATTTGCTCTGTGTTCAGCCAGTACTGCTCATGTTGTCTGTGTTACAACATATAGCATTTATTTCCTAAAAAGGTGCAGGTTAGCTCATCTGCATTTCTGTCACTCAGCTTCTGTAAGCAGGATAAAGGGGAGAACTACTGTTTAGCTGAACCTTCCATTAAATTAAAAACTCACCATATTTTAGTGATGCTAACTCACTGCTCGGGCTTTCAACTTTCTAGGAATCAATAACAGCAATGACATGCCTAGAGAGACCATAACCAATGGCTTTAAGAAAGAAAAAGCAATACTCAGACTTAAAATTAGACTGACGGGCTATACTTACCCTCAGGGGCAGGTATTGCTCTTCTGCTCCAGCCCAGAGAACAGGTAGAGCATCACATTTGTAGACGCGTCTAGCTCCAAGTGCTGCAGAGAGGCAGAAATGCTGACAGCTTGTGAAGTATGGTAGCAGCAGCTGGCAGAAAGGAGCCTAGGGTGCAACACAGCTCCTTTGCAAAGCACCAGTTCCTCTTCTGAGTCACTGCATGGTGCTGGCATAAAAAGATCTCTGGGAACAGCAGAGTCCAAAAGACAAATGGTGCAAGAGATAAAGGAGCTGGGAGGAAGGAACAGCAGGAGCGAGTGCAACAGCTTCCTTCTCCCCTCGCCCCTGGAGGAAGAGCATGCTTCTAGAGTTTGGTTTGGATGAAGTGGGGCTGCCCTTCCCTTCCCCATTTAAAAGTGCTAGATTATACATTAACATTTAGAAAAAAGAGGCTTATCCACATCACCCAGTTTTAAGGATATTCCATACCAAGTTCAAAGAGCAACAAGGAACCAGTGAGGGTCAGTTATCTGGAGGTGAAGCATGAAAGGGAAGGCAGGAGGTAGCATGGACACGAAGCCCTGCAGGAGTGCACACCAGGGCTCCCAGAACACCACCAGCAGCAGCTACCTGGAAAGGCAACACCTGGAGAGACCGGAGACCCTTGCCACAGGGCATCTAACCGGCAGCAGGAGCAAAGTTAAAAGCTGGTATGCATCGTATCTAATAAGAGTTTTGCTCTACTGACTCTCAGGAAGGACCGCTTCTCTCTTCAACAGCATCTCATGCTGCAGGGAGCTCAAGAGAGCTACGACTCCTAAACACTACGATCTAGACTTGAAGGCCCGTGCTCATAAAACATCACTATTTTTTTCTGGCTGGAAGCTAAGAAACAGAGTAACTGACAAACCATCTTAAGAAAATGATTTTTATTTCTTTTTTTTAAAGTTTTGATGTTTACAGTTATGCTTTTATTTCTGATAGTATAGCTTTGCAGCAATAAAAATCACAATGCAGCTAGCAGAGCAGCTGAACTAAGACCCATAAATACCAGCACAGAAAACAAATGGACAACCACCAATATTTCTATACATGAACTATTATTTTAATGTCACATTTTGACAATTGTAAATGGTCTACAGAATGTATGTGGGCAAAAGGCAATAAGTGAGTCTTTTGAAACACTAGATGTATAATAAACAGCGCATTATCAACATTTATATGATTCACATCAAATTGATGACATCCTAAAAGTATTCCTTTTAAAGGATAGAGATCTTTCAATAAAATATTACATTTCATTTAATACTCTGGTACAATACTTCATACATTGCAGGAAAAAAAAATAAATGCAAGGTCTACTCCACCTAATAAGAGGATCCTTTTTCATTAGTCTTTAGTACTGTAATAAAAAAAAAAATCACAATAATTTCATAAATAAACAGGCTTGAAATAATTAATTACATGTTTCACTATTTAAAAGGGAAAAATTAAAAATTAATTTGAAATAATGAAGTTATGAGTGGAAAAAAACCTGACAATACATCCTAGTACCAGCTGATTTTTCCCATCCCTACAATGAAAAAGGAAACAGGTTTTATAACTAGCATACAGCTAATGAAGTTAATTGTGTTTCCAACACATACCTTAAAAGGAAAAAGTAAAGTTTGGTCAGGATTAATAGGAGAACCAATCAGTCCTAACAACAGTTAGCTGAAATTAAAGTGTATACTATAAAACATTCAGTAAATGAAGTCTGCAGCAAATTCATGCTGGCATAAATTATTGTGCCTTAGGAGCTGTGTTAAAACTTCCCATGTGGCATAAAGTCTTCTACAACAGAACACTTCCAAACTGCATCCCTTTTCCATGCCATTGTTACAGCAACAGCTCGCAGACCAATGCTTAAATTTATTCTCTAAAAGCTCACTAGAAATACATGAAACCCACATATTCACTTATCTCCCCTGAACCAAAGGGCATTTATCTCTTGCGTCACCTGTCATAAAATCCAACCATTGTTTAAAATAATTTTAAACAGCTTTAGAAATTACCCCTCTCACCTATGCATGAAAGGCGGACAGACTTTACCTTGCAAAATCTCCCCTTTGGTTGTCAGCAGGGCTGAACACTCCACTTTAAAAGAAATAGAGTACTTATTCACAGCCTTTCAGATTGTTTCCCCCCCTTGTCATTGACATTCTTCCACCATATGCTCCCCAAGATTAATACACATTTCCCTGGTTCCAAGAACAAATTCCTACAGTGACAACTTCTAAACAGCTAAAACGAGGTTATGAAAAGCAAGTTTGTTGGCTATGTAACTGACTGCTGCTTGTACAGGTCAATCTTAAGACACATCACATTAACAGAGTTCATAACAGAGTTCAGATTCTTTCAGGATCCTTCTCTTGTTTTTCTTGACTTTCCATTTCGGTGCAGAATGGTTTCAAACTGAACATGCATTCCACCTTGCTATAACGTATGAAGTGTAGAATTTGTGCAACTCTATATTTGAAACATATTTAGATTGCTGTCAAATGGGTCTGTACAAATACCAACACTTAACTGATCCCTTTGAGCAGGATAAAGCTGTAAATAGAGACAGGAGGGGAGGCAGGCAATGTAGAATAGATACCTTGCTACTGAATGACCAGATTTCTCTCTCATCGTGACAGAAATTTTAGATCTAGAAAGGGCACAAATATTTGTGACTAGACTAGAGGCTATAACATTAAAACACATTATGGTATGCTGATGACAGGAGTTCCAAAAGTCCAAGAAAAAAACCCAAAACCTCAAAAGACAAAAAGGACAAGAAGCAAAGTAACAAAATTCTGCTTAACATTAAAGAAGCACCTTCATTCAGTTCAAACAAAGTGTTCAAATATTTGATTTTGCAAAGCACTCTCAGGAAAAGGTAACGTAATCTCCCAATTAACCTTTCACAAAGCTGCATTAATTACATTCCAGGCTTTAGCATAATCTCAATAGTAAGGCCAATACTGCAATTTCATTGGCCCTGCACCCTTGCATACAGCAATTCAATGCAGTGTTCACCACCTGCACATGCTGTATGAAAATGGCAATAGTTCCTTAACACCACCTAAGTCACAGAACTTCCCCAAAAACAAGGGGAAAGATGTTGGTAAGACACCATTGGTACCTACTCCTAGGGACCAATTCTGCCATTAATCCACACATGCAGTTGCTAATGTCTTCAAGGGAAGCTTCTGGTCCAGATAATAGGACAAAGCAAACAAAGTGAAGAAACCCAGCTAACTGGCTGCCTAACAGCAGCTCGTACTTCTAGAATCTCTAGAAGAGGAATCTGTTTCACTGACAATCAGAAGTGGTTTCAGATGTACATGAGTTTTAATCAAACAGGGACAGCAAATTCAATGTGGCTCTGAAAGGCACTTCAGGTAGAACGGTAGTAAACTCCTGCCTGACAAAACGGACCAGAACAAGCCTGCTGGCTTTGCTGCCCACGCTGTCCTTTTCAGCTAAGGCAATTTTAGCGGATAGCTAGCTTCCATGCACTGCTTTCCCCACGCAACTCTAGTTTAGCCACTTACACTAGCATAAGGCCTTACTAAAAAACTGAAGGCCAATAGCTTCCACCTCCCCTGTGGAAGAGGGAAGAGGGTTACCTTCTACTAAGGTAACAGCCTGCACAGTGGGTTATTTGTCTCACTCTGACTTTAATATTCTGTCAAGGTGCCATCGTGCAGCTTTCTAGAATACCTTAACTCTACTAGTCCAATCTCTTGCTTAACAGATGAACACAGACAAATTAACACAGACAGTGCCCTTACAAACTGCTAGGCCACTGTGTCTTTTGAGAGATACAGTAAATTCCTATTTTGGGTAGAGGTCACATGAAAAGTTTCATTTGATGTAAAGGCTACCTTACATAGTTACTCAAAAATAGCCCATCCAGCCACTCAGCTAAGTTGTGATCAAAAAAAGCCATCAGTTATCACAAAAAGCACCTTCATATCTGCAACTGCTCACCCCTATGAAACTCAGTTTGAAATGTATTAGGACTAATTTTACCATGTAGCTGATTCTATTCACACAGGTGATCCACTGTTTTCAAACAATCAAGTATTGTTCCCATCAGTATTTTACACAAATGTAACGGATTTACCCATTTCGTTGCTCTCCCACCCCCACCCCCCAAAAATCCCACAACTGCTCAAATAAGAAATTAATAGCCATATTGTGAAACAAAAACACTATTTAAAAACAGATGGATGACAGTCCAACAGCTCGCTGGATTCAAAACTGATTCTACAAAGTAGCTGTCTACACTGTAGAAAGGATTTCCTTTTATTTGGAAGATGAGCAATTGTAAATCAGGTATTGGAGAGAAAGGATATAAACAATCTTTAGATGGTTTTTAAGTTGTGCCTACTGTTGAAGGATTAAAACCATAAATAAAAAGGTACCAAGCCTTCAAAGTTCACCATCCACGTGAAGCTTCTTCCAACTCTTTCTTGACCTTTTTAAAAACCATATTCATTTCTGGGAAAGGAGAGGAAGAGAAAATAAAAGTTTAGAGAAAAACAACAATCATTCATCTTTCCAACATTACAGGAAAATGCTCAATTTTGACTTGGAAAAGCTATAAACTCAAACCAAAAGTCTCTGATCTGTGCTTATAAACTGCACAGTATTTTGGCAGTAGAAGATGAGACTTTGGGTATAAACTCAGGAGAAGATTGCTGTACCAAATGGATGAAGCATACATACAGTTACCAGATGCAAAAGGAAAAACAGGATGCCTAAATTCTTTAAAAATATGGGGGGGGGGGGGGGAGCTGAAAGGCTTTAGACAAAAATCCAAAAGAAGTTAATGACTAAAGACACCTTAAATTCAAAAGTGTTCCTTTGCTGCATTCACAGTCCATTAACTGATGTATTAGATGTACTTATCAGCCAATAAACAATATCTATTCAGTTGTCTGATTGCAAGAACCAAATTATAATAGCTATTTAAAACAGAGTAAAAGAGACTCTAAAAATTTCTCTTTCAGCAAAAGCAAAGATTTAATTTCCAGTAATATGCCAACAACAGTGCAAGAACTTTGATTCTAAAGGTTTCACTTTTGGCCAACAGTAGTTGAAAAGCTTTGGTAACAGGCTATGGTGTTAGATCAGTTAGTGATTTCACTCCATTTCCTTATGGATACCTGCTCACACCACATAGGCACAGCAGTAACCTTGCTCATAGCATCTTTCATGAGACCAAGCATGAGACTAAGTGTTCCTCGAATCTCTTTAGATGCACACCAATCCTTATCATGGACCAGGATCATAGATTAGTTGTAAAGAGACATGGAAAGTTCAGACTATAGCCACTACCCATCTTCTGCTGGCATATGGTATTCCACTTTCCTGGATTATTTACTCAAATTATTCAAAGTGATAATAAAGAACTCCAGTGTATGTCACTGGTGAGTAAGGACATGAGAACAAAGGCCAAACTAACAAGCTGATAATCCACCTTGCTTTGGAAGGGTAACCATAGATGCAACTCAATTAAAATTAGCTTTTGAATTTAGTTTCTCTAATGAAGGGGGCAGAGAAAAGTCACATGCATTTCAGCCATTAGAAAAATCCTTCCTATAGTTTAGTTTTATATACATTTTCTCCAAAGGAGATGCACAAGCACCACAGATCAGTTGGCTCTGTAAAATGGAAAGTTTTACTCTTCCCTAAATTGCTGCGGAAGTTCTTCTGAAAAGTTTCAGTTATAAAAATATATCAAAGTGTCAAGCTGAACCCACTTAGCAGCTAAAGTTATAGTTGGGCTAATTTCTTCCACACTCAACCCCCCTCACCAACTCTAGGCTGGACACGCACAGTCATTCCTGAACACACATACCTGCCTTTTCATGGAAGTGCCTGTACATCTTCTCATCTGAAACTTTTCTGCTGTTGCATCAGCCCCACATTTTCATAAACTCTAGCACTATCTTCTCTCATTCTGAAATGAAATAATTATTTACATAGGGAAAAATCCAGTTTGAGAAAAACAGGCACATACACACAAAATAATTCAGTGACAATTTATTTTGCTCAGTTTAGTTTAAACACAAAGTATAGGGCAACAGTCTGGGGCAGATTGTGTGACAACTCCCTCTCACTCGAGGTCACTAAAGATTAATTAGTACAGTTCAAAACTTACTAACAACAAAAACTAACTTACTCTGGACACGTTGGGGTTGGGGTACAGGGTGGAAGAGGGCTCTGATCCCCACTTGTCTGGTCCGATAAAGAATATTTAATGTTTGTGTATTCGTGACCTTTTCTCTTACTCTTCTGTGAAGCAAAACACAATTAAAAGCCAGGTTTTGAATTGCTAATAAAAAAAACAATCATTGAAGGAGAGCAGAAATTACACGTATAACTAGCCACGTATACTTGTCTTAGAAGAGTTTGTCTATGAACACAAGAGATCTCAATTCTGTAGATATAACACAGCACGGAGAGAACCTGAAGGTTGGCGTTAGCTATTTGTTGCAAGACCTGAAAAGCCTCATTTTTCAATATTCCCCTTTCCACCACCATCTCCAGCAGATGTACCAACATTGTGAACCTGCACTCATATACGATCTTTATCTTACTTGGCAGAAGAAACCACACTTCATTCTTTAGTAGACAGCATCAGCCAGTGGGCCTCCCACTGACCTTATTTCCAGCTTGGAGATGTAGCCAAATGAGTAACAACATTGTTTGCAAGATCTCTAATAAAATACCATCTTAGCCCATTAGGTTTGATATAAAAAGAACCCAAGCTGTTATTTGTATTCCATAACATATGCCACAAGCTGCAGCCAATTGTGTTGGCATTCATCTAAAGATACTGAAGGCTCCAGCAAGCAAAGCTACACCGAGACAGAGAGGGGGATACAGCTTTCTTCATTTTCAAGACAAACATTCACAACACATAACATACACTGAAACCTACATATAAATCAAAGCCTTGCTTTAAAATTTTATAGGGTGTATTTTATTAAATGCTCAAACAAGTGCTAAATCAACTGACCTGAGTCAATCTCACAATGGAGGTTGTCAGAGCCTCCTGGGAGATCTGGCTGCTGAGTTCCCATTAAGAAAGCTCTGTATACCAATGTAGGCTGAAGTTTTTCAAGATGGTCTTCTGAAACTCGTTCAAAACTTGTTCAACTTGTTCTATTATTTAAAGAACTTCTCCCCCTTTCAGCCTCCCACTTACTCCTGACAAATCACTTTCAAACAGACCACCAGTCCTGATCAATAACCTGGAAGGTTAAAGCTAAAAAAGACAAGATTTAAACAAAATACAAAAGTTCAAACTCTGCTGCATTCTACAGTGTTTTAGGTACAAGCCTCTCACCTGGCAACACCTGCCAATAATGTTTTGAAGCCCAAAACCAGAGCTTGATTTTTTAAAACTGCACGATGAATGGCAATTCCTGCTACAAATGTATTATACAGTTAAGAAAAAAAAAAATCGATCGATTCTATTATTTAAAAGATGGCTGAAGTAGATCAAACAAACTAAGAAAAAGTAGACTTCTGGCTTCTCCTCCTCTGACTTAATTCACTGTAATTATCCTTCCTAATTCAGAATAATAGAAGGGTGGTAAGAATTACTGGTTACCTAAATGTAAAAGAATATAAACATTTCCAAGGAAAAAAATAACTAAGCCCAGTTCACTTCGCTTTTCTTCTACATCCATAAGAAGACAAGGAATATTTAACAATACTTCATGCTGTGAAGACTCGAGGCTCTTAGCACTGCAGTGCAAAAGGAAATATTAGCAGAGCAGGGAAAGTTTTTCTGAAGATAAACAAAATACAGGCACACCCACGAGAATGGATGCAGCTATTCATATATCCACTCCTTCAGGCCCGCTGGTCGCAAATGCTGCATGACAACAGGCCTTATTAGCTTAGGCTAGTTAGCATGACTGTAGTTTCTTCATCAGAGCTGGGTTGTGTTCAGCCAAATTGAAAAGCAGGAAGGGCAAGAAAAATCAGCCTCCACAATCTCTCCTGCAGATGTGCCCTAATTCACCTCACCCGTTTTGTTCAACTTTCAGGTTTTACCCTCTGCAACCGTATTACAGGGTAGAGAAGGAGGTTCCAGTAGTCAAGAGTTTTGAGAAACAGTGAGTTTCATCCCCAAGCAAATTATCTTTTGTGGACTCGCTGAAGAATCAAGCTTTTCCCACGGTGTTCTATTTACCCACTATTTTTCCCACTATTCTACTTAACTCTGCTTAAATTTTTCTGCTCTCTCAAAGCATGTTTTAGAGCATTCCCAACCCACCTTTTTTTTTTTTCCCCCAAGACACTAGTTCTTATAGCCACTGCAAAGTGTTGCTTTTGTCTGAAGAGTAATTTTTTATTCCCATGGCTGCCACTAGCCCTAGCTATAGGTCAAGATTTCCTAAGGTAAAGCAATGCTCTGTTTCCAGTTTAAGGAAATTTTATACTTGTGCCTCCTCAGCTAGTAATATAATAGAGGATGAAATGCAATTAAACTGAGCCTGACCACTGTAAGATAAATACACTGCTTCACTCAGTATCAAAATACTATTCAAAACATTACAGCAATTAAGAGACAGTTACAAAGCCACTTATAAATGACAACAGCTGAAAGAGACCATATTCAAAGCAGAGGATATAAGACTTGCATTGCACAGCTACACACAGAGACATGAGGGAACTTTAAGGCAAAGAGAGACAACAAAGTCAGGAAAAAAAGTAAACATGAGGGATTTCTTGTTCTTCACTGTGTCTAATCACCAGAGCACACAACAGCTGTCCTAGCGAGAGGAAGAAAAATCTATCTTCTCTACTAAATGATGTGTCTACCTCATGTAGGCAAATATAAAACAAGCTCTGCCACACTCCAGAGAAGCCAGAAGCCACACAAGAGCACTAAGCCTGAGCTGACACACTCGGTCTAAGCAGGGATTACATCTCAGCCTGGCACTACGTTAACCACAGACATGCAGCTCCCCACATCTGCCTGACCAGTCTTGCAGGTTTATCCCCTTCCGAGCAGCAAGGCAGCCACAGAAGGGAAGATACTGAAATTTCAAAACAAAAAGATAAGAATCCAGAAGACCGGAGGTTGAGGCAGACAATGAAGAAGAACAGCAGGCAGAAAGTCGGTCCTTTATCACAATACCAGGTAACTTCTGTGGATTACAGAATTTGAGTGCAACAGGGTACCTCCACAGACCCACCTCGCTGTTCCCGTTACCACCACCCATTCCAAAACCTTCCCTCAGCTAACCACACCAAATCTCTTCTCTAATTGCTCTCTTCCTTTGATACCACACTGCAGGATCACCACACTCATTCTTCATAATCTTTCAGCCCAATATACTTACCTTTCCACTAATTAACACTTAATTTTAGACTCCCCAAATAGGTAGAGTGATTAGCTTAGATTGCTAAATTAATCTTGCTTAGATCAAATTGAACTTGATTATCGTACATTAGAAATACATTTGACAGATTTGAAGTCTCTTTGAAACTCAGAGCAAAAGGTTCTGTATCAATTCACAGGGCTTTATTGTTTATTCTTCTTGCCTAGAAAACCAGGCAGTGTTAAAGGAGTTTGAGATCTGGGGCATATGGATTGGGGGACAGGAAGGTCAGAATCCCACACACCAAAGTATTTTCATGGAAGGTAGAGCAGTACTAGCTGCAGTCATGGGAAAGCCTCTCATACTAATGATCTTCTTCCTTTGCCAGTGGCCAAATACATTGTTCTTCATTTCAGAGTTTTCCAATTCCATCTAATAGTTTCAGTAATTCTTAGGTGCAGTGAATTGAAACACAGGCTTACTTCTCTGAACACGGTTTACAAGCCAGCTGCAGAACCAGCCTTTGCATGATGCTTTGGTTCTCCAGTCAGCAGTCATGCCTCCAAAAGTCACAGGCAGCAAAAGAACAATTCTACTCCCTGCTCCAATGATATGTTCCTATGAACATTTCATACTTAGGACAAATATACCTGCTCCTCTTCAATTCTGCGTTGTAGCGTTTCAATGTAGTGCTGTACTGCCATGTAAATAAATCTGTACTGTGCTTCTGTTTGAACCATTCCTGATCGCTGTGATCTCACCATCTGAATGGTCTTTGGAACATCAATATCACAGTCCACACCTAAAAAGAATCATCATAATGTTAAGAACAGCAAAATAAATTTTATCTTTGGAGGAGAGATTGGTCTCATTTTCTAGCATAGTTGGATGCTCTTGCAATAAGTGAGTTGGTAAGATCAAACACACAGGACTCATCTTTGATCTCCAATACACAGGCTTTTAGAACTGTAGCATAACATGTAAAGCTGTTCCAGAGGAGAAAGCTGCACCACTTTATACTGTTCCAAGAAGACTTTAAATACAATCCAACTGAACATACATATTCAGCTAGCGTGCATAGCAGCTGATGCTTAAAAACAATACCCTTCCCTGAAAATAAGTTGAAAATAAGTTACTTGCATCAACTTACAGGAACACACCGACAGCCACACAGCTATGCATGACTGACTTTGTTTGAAGAGTCAGATTCCTGGCTAATCCTCAGCTGGAAGCTTCCATTATCCTGAAGAACTGGAGCAGGGTTTCAACAACTTGATTCCAACTAAGTCAAGAGGAGTGAGTCACCAAGAACCCTTTTCACACCAGACAAGCACTCACTTTGTAGTGTCACTAAAGACCTCTGTTCTATTAACACTCCTTTCTTTTATTGACAATGGTCAGATACCATCACAATGCTTTGAAAGAAAGCAGAAGTGGGGGGAACCCTACCTTTTTCTCTGATTATGTCAATAAGAATATCAATCACAATGAAAGTCCCGGTTCGCCCAATCCCAGCACTGTAAAAAGAGAAGGGGAAAAAAATAAACATGTTGCTCTTTCTGAATAGCCACTGAAACCCTAGTCCAAGTAAGCATCCAATATTAAGACACATTAGACTTCCAAATTATAGCCAAAGTGTCAAACCAGGTGAGGTCACAAGGACCAAAGTAACTAGAGACCTAAGCAGCTTACAGGGAAGAGAGAAGTCATAACAGCATTTTCTGTATGTTAGGGTTTAACAACATCCCTGAACCAAAGAACTACAAAGTCAAGTCTAACACTTCCCTGTCTCATGAAAAGTATCTCATTTATATGCTAAGATTGAGTGATGTCTCACTTGCAGAAGGTGGGGTGGGAGACAAATTCCCATGATCCTGTACCTGGAATATATTTAGACAAGACTGACACCACCTCTCATACAGCCTCAGAAAATTTTATTCATACCAACATGAATGTTCTGAAAGACAGCTTACTTATTTTGCTAACCATTTGACACCTATCTAAAATGCAACATTTCCCAAAATGTAAAGAGCAAAAAGGGCTTGATAGATGAAAACCCAAGTAGCCTAAGGGAAAAGTTGCTTTCTTTTAAAGTTTTCAGCCTTTTTCTCCCCCTCTCCCAGAAAAGACAGCCCAACAGAACCCCACAGGAGACTGCACAGTGCAGCACTGTACCTGCAGTGGACCACAACTGGCCCTGCATCAGAAATGCTTTCCTGCTTGTGGTGCACCTCCTCTAGGAAGTCTAGGACACCACCAGGGTCACTTGGGACTCCATGATCAGGCCAGGTTCTGAAGTGATACTGCCAGACTGTTCTCTCTGTGTTCCCCTAGAAGGAAGATGCCAACATGTGAAAGAATGCAATACTGCAGATCGAAATCCAGCCAAAAGCATTTATTTGGCAAAGTTGATTTGGACCAGAACATAGCACATCCAACCTTCTCCTCCATATCAATAGTATCACATCTCCCTTTAAAAGAAAGAGCAAGTCAAAGTTCTTCCTGGCCTGACAAGTTGGTCACATCACCCGCTTCCTTAGCTTCCTCTTTTTTTAAATGCAGCTGTTTGCAACAGTATCTCTATCCTCACCGTTAAAAGCCATGGCAAGGTTCTGGCCAAGGTTAACCAACAGTGACCTTCATCTAAAAACTTACGTACCATCACACTCAGTGTCACTCATCTTGCACACTTCTCCCCACTTGGTTTCATCCCATGGAAATATCACCTAATACACCCTGCTTGTTTTTTTCTTCCACAATTATTTTTGCACTCTCATCCAAAGCATTCCTTACCACATTAGCTTGCCGATTCCTTCCTCTTTCAAACCCTTCACTTAAAGAACTCTTTCTAGACACTGGACCCATATACGACCAGTTTATTTTTCACTTCAATAAGTCAAACAAGCTTCATACACTTTACTACTGTTCTTTTTCTTATCATCGTGCCACAATTTAAGTCCAGCTTTACGGGCTATTGGCTGTATTACAGACTTTTGGCAAGTGATATAGTTCCAGGGGAAGCAGAGCAAAAAAATAAATAGATCTACAGAATCTGGAAACACAACAGCAAACAGGACTGAAGAACAGGAAGGCCCCTAGATCAGAGGCAGACCAAAGGTGTCTTGATTAATAATAATACAAGACATTCAAATATCTCCTTGAAAGGGCACCAGTAAAGGCCCAGCTAGACTGAAACGTAATCTCTACTTCAGAGCAGTATCATCCCTCTTTCCACATTTCCTCAAAGCTCTACAGGCATGCATCATCTTCCACCAAGAAGTGCTTAAATATATGAATTTTCAGTTATCCCAAAGACAAAACATATGGAATTAAATCTGGAACTTCAAAGAAAGGGGCAGGGCTCAATTTATTATGCTCTTAGTGCTTTTATTGACTCCAAAAAACTGTCAATTTCTGCCGTTCATTCTTGATTTGCAACCTGAATTAAAAGGACAAAGCTACCAACATACTTACTTGTCCAACTTTAGAAAGCTTCAGTTCTCTTAGCGTGTAATCATGTGCTGCACTCTCCTTAACATTCCTAACACGCATAACACCGTACTCCTTTAGGGAATATTCATCAGGCCAGTACTTGACACACTTACTCTGCAAGATGCAAAACAAAAAAAAAAAAAAGTAATCAGCAAGAGGTAAGGCTGGTTCATGAACTGGTTAACACACAAATTTCAGGTTTTTATTTCTGAATAGGTAGAGGACAATTACTAGCACCAACTGGCCAGCTAACTGACAAAGTAAAGTACCTTTAAGGGGAAGTTTCATTTCCTCATAAGAGGAAACAAACACACCCACACTAGATGATTTGAGACAAAAAAGTACAGGCAATCTCTTCTCTTAGCAGCTTTCATGATGATCTTAATATCTGCTTATCCTCAATAATTTCAAAAATAGAGGACTAGAATACAGTTACTGATATCTCCACCGAATGCTGGTTTCAAAATACCAAGAATTTCCAGTGGAATGCAACAGCCTTACAGACTGTTCTATAATCAAAATCTAACAATGCAGAATACAAGTCAAAGGCATAAACCATTTTCAGCATACATGAAGCTTGGAAGTTTGTCATTTAGAATTGGAGCAAAAAGGGCTAACCTAGCTCTCCAATTCAGCTACCACGCAAGAAAGAATTGCTCCCTGTAGGGAGAATGAAGCCAAAAGGAACTGTAGCTTTAGAAGCTTAGAGATTTTTGTGTGCTGCTTCTCTCTGAAGATTATTTTTGGCCAGGGATATATGGCACACACCAAAGAGCAAGTTCACTGCTTTCATTTGGTTCCCGTGAAAGCTCAGGAAAGAGCAAATCCTGTTAACCTATGACTGCAATGCTAGCCCACACAGTACCTGGATGAGAAATTACAGCACGTATATAGACACGGCTTCTAGCAATCACAAATGCAGACCAAACATCAAGTACTGTGGAGAAACATTTCTCATAAATATGCACTAGTAACTGCAAATATGAAAATATGGCAGAAGAAACTTCCTTGTTGACAACAGAAGACAATTAAAAAGAAGCTTGAACACATGCTTTCCAGCCTACTTAGGCAACAAGATGCTTTTTTTTGTTACTTCTGCCCTCTTCCCCCACTTCTCCGAAAGGGTACAAGCTAAACACAAAACGTTGATCTTAGCGTATGTCAATATAACTTGCAGTTTCAATACAGAACTCTGAACACAAGAGCGGGTGTTGCTATAAACAAGCCTCAACAGTAACATGCAATGTTAAAACAAGCATTAGTCTGATACAGAGGATGCATATATGATCAGCTCAATGGACTGCCTCCAAAACACTATTATTTTAATTTGTAAGTATTTGTTTGCTTCTTCTACAGTGCATTCTAAAGCATGTTCAGAGTTCTATGCAGATCTGAGACGTTTCATAGTTCCTCACTTCCTTAGGCAATGTGTTCATGAAGTCATCTCTGATCCAGAGGTTTCTCTCCTTCCTGCAGATCTGAAAGCACCTTGGCCTGAGATAAAAAAGCTTTTATTTTAGACCAGGGCTGGGACTGTTATTTGCAATTCTTGAAGAATTGAAACAGGCACCAAGAAAAGAAAAAGATTATATATATATATATATCTCAATGCATGCAGCTCTAATTAAGTAATCAAACATTAAAGCATTATATATACAGCCACAGCACAGAGAGCAGGCTTGCACAATTTGGAAAGAATCATAGAGAAACTGTAAAGGAGCACGGCCCATTCAGTAAGTTATCCAAAGAAAGTGTATTCAAGCCAACCCTTCCAAAGCAATCTCAAAATTTCTCTCCTTCCAACACAAAGATCTAAGAAGGTGGTCACTGGAAAGGGGTAGCTCCTCCTTCCTTCAGTGTATTCTCAGGAAGCAAACAGAATCAAGTATTTCAAAGATCCCTTCATAAAAAGTGATGAGTGGGCACAAGTTTATTACATCTAGAAAGCCCACAAAACAGAATCCATGGCTTTTATAAACACCAGCAATAGCAGTTTTGATAACCAAGTGAGGAATAGAAGCCCATAAAATCTACTAATATTCATCTTCTGCACACATAAAGACTCTTGTCCTTCACAGAAGAAGTAAGGAACCTCCACAATTACCAGTCATCCACAGTGAAACATGAGCTATAGCTTCACCTCTGATTTCTTCAAAAGTGACACTGATTTAACAAGGTAACAGCTTTCCACTCAGAAACAGGTCTATCATATTAATGAAAAAGGTGGGCAACAGTATGTGAAAAAAGCAGATAAACTTAAAAATAAGAACAGAAACTATTTACCAAAAAAAGAAAAAACCCAAAAAACAGAAGCAACACATTCCAAAGCAAGATAAAACTATACTGTACACAGAAAGTGGAACGTCACCATTGCCAGAATACCAGTATTCAAATATTTCCTGTCATTCTATTTTCTTTTGCCATGTCATCAGAACCCAGAAACAAAATAGCCTCATATTTGCCAGAGGACAGTGAATAGGCAAGATCTCTGTGTTTAAAAGGTAAGAGAGAGGTTCTTGGAATACATCACTGTAGGAAAATTTCCTCCTTCAAAGCAGTGAATATTGCCAGAGCAGTTCACAAGGGGCTCACAGATTACTGAGGCTGAACAAACAGCTGTGTTCATGCAGAACAGGGCAGTTAGAGGCAAAGGACCTGACTTTAGGAATAAAAGTGCTAAATCATGCCTGCTTGAGAGATTCTTAACCAGATGCAGTTACAACCCAAATCACTAGCTGAACACATAAGAAGGTTATCAGAATCAAGCAGGGAAAGTAGTCAGAGGGGAGAATTGCATTTTAGCAGAGTCTAGTAAATCTCACTTGAATGAGGTGAATCTGAGGCAACAAATTTTATATTATTTTGTAGTTTTTAGGAATACTCTCTAAATTCATTCTTACAGTAATAAAACCCCACAACTCTACTTTTCCTAATAAAGTCTATAAAAGCTAAAGGTAAGCTAAAAATAAATAGCAACATTTTGTCACAGGAATAAGGAATTAACTCCTTAGAGCATGCAGAGTACCTCTGTGGCTACACTTATCTTTCTATGGGCTCATTCCCTGAATAACTTTGCATTCAGATTCAGAAGCCAAAATTCAGTGAGTAAACCCGATGACATGACAGGAGCGCATCCTCAGTTCCCACAGACAACACCAATAGAAGAGGACACTCAGCACCCTCATACCAGGTCTCCAGAGAAAGCAGTGGTGCACCAGATTTTCAGCTTTCAGCTCATAAGTCAGTGCAACTAAGTCAGTTTAATCCTTGCTTGCATTCAAATGTATGACTTTTCCCAAGGCCAATTTAAGTTTCTGTTTTTACCTTTCCTCTTTCAACTTCTTTTGTTGTCATAACAATAACTCGAGAATTCTCCTGGAACACCATTCTCCAAAAATCATTCACTGTATTCTGTAGGCAGCCTTGAGTAGCAATGTAGCTTTTTTTTGGCTTTGAGTTGTTGCACTTGGTTTCAAATTCAGGCTAGAGACAAAACACAATTTAACAAAGGATGACAAATGAGATTTAAAAAGACTAACTTGGAATCGAGTGAGCATGCTGAAGAACAGATATAGGTTCTGCCAATAAGAGACTCCTATAGGTAGTAGTACACTTACCATAATAATATTAGCATTGATATAGTCTGAAACAGGTTCATTTGGATCACCATCATGTAGAACAACTCTGGTATGATCAACTAGAAGAACATATACAAATACATTAAGCAGTTGCATCCTACAATTGTGAACACATGGCTATTTTTAAATATCCATCAGATAGGTAATTTCATACCATTACCAGAAACTAAGTTGTCAAACTCAAATAAATGGTCAGAATACTCAACCTTTCCTCTTTTCTTCAAGACAAGCATCCAGTTCCTAAGAAACTGGGTCACAACATCTAAATGTTTATTCACCTTAGTTAGTACTTCATGAAGGCATGGACAGTCAAGCGCTAGGTCAATATAAACGGGCTTACAAACACTGCTAGATTCATCCCCCGCAGTTTTGTACCATAAGTTAATCCTCTTAAATTTAAGCGTTCCAATTTGCTGAATAACAGTTTAGGAATGTGATGCCTTTATATGAAAGCTGAAGATAAACACAGCATTAGGGAATCAAAATATCTGCATCTACAAAGACCACATATTTGCACACAAATTGGAAATGGTATGGACTAATTTGACAACATAAGAGGAAATCATCACTAAAGAGACAGAATACAGCATACTGGTGCTTAATTAACACTATATTATCAGCCAACATATATAAAAAAATATATAAAATAAAGCATAGAAAAGCATAAAGAACACAAAAGATCTACATTATAATGAAAAAATACTTACAGGGTAAAATGTTTTTGTATCTATTTTTGTTTTTGTTCTCTTGCCTCTGACCTTCTTTACGACTATATAGAAGTTTACATTCTTGCTGTTGTAGAGTCTAGATGAAAACAGTACAAATAACTGGCTTCATTAAAAGCAGCAATACATCAGTAAAGAAGAGAGATACAGACTCTTTCACCATCACTTCTGTGATCCTTTCTCACAGAAAGGTTGACACTTGATTATAACACCCATTGGTGATCTGGGAGAGAGATCTTGGGCTTCTCCACTCAAATTCAACACAGCATTGCTTCCAAGGCATCAAAGGCATGACTCAAATACAACAGAATGAGTGACAAGGCAAGCTATTTTCCCCCTAAAATTGCATAGCTATGAATTCAAAGCTTCTTTAAACCACATTAGCACAAGAGCTTTCTGGTTATAGTCACTGTCCTGACCAAGCAGATACAAGTTGGTCCCATAAAGCTTTTAGCTGTGGAACACTGCACAAGGAAGACAGACCTAGCTACAAAGAACTGGAACAAAATTTTTGTCTTCAGAAATCTAGCTATCCGGAAGGGATCTCTAAATAACAAATCAAAAAACACAAGCAGCATCCTACAGAACAGGCCTAAATAGTCATTTCTCACTAGATCTTTCCTACCAAGCTTAAAAGTTAGTAGTAATTGCACATTTCTCCTGCTTGCTGATTTAGGCAGGTAAGGGGTTAAAAATTGCCCACTGAACTGTCATTAGCTTTAGTACTGATAGTGATTAGTGACTAACATGTTCAAATCATTGCCAGTATGCAAAGGAGTAAGGCCCTTTATAAGCTAAGCTTCTCTACCTGAGCTGTTCTAGATCTCTCTAGGCCTTACTCACCAGCCTCCTTCCTCTCCTTCAGAGGAGAGAAGTGTGTAGCAACACTGCTTGAAAGTCCCAAAGCCACGTCCCCTGAGATTATAAAGGCTGTGTTACAGCCATGCCACAACAACTTGCAAACCACAGCCAGACCAGCTCTAGGCAGCTAAAGAAGAGGAAGGAGATAGAGAAAATCCAATAAAGCACATCAACAGAAGCAACTGTATTTAAGTATCAAACAAGCTGAAAAGTCCTTACGCAGTCAGAAGCAGAATATTAAGATATTCTTTTCTACACTCATTAAAAAACCACACTAGGATGAGAATAATCAGAGCACACAGATGGCACTGCAAAGCCAGAGAAGCAAATTAGCACTAAGGATAGCAATAGTACTTTGAACTTGTAAATTATGCTATACCTTTCATACAAGTAATGAATTCACCAAATAAAGGAAGCCAAGTTCTGTCACTCTCTTATTACACATATAGATGCTATAAAGCCAGCTTACTAGGGAGGACAGGCAAATAGACTTGGGAGCAGAATTTGATTCCTTGCTCAGCCATAAGCTTCCAGCTACCCCTAGTCAAATCAACAAGGCCAAAGTCCACATGGGAATGCTACAGTATTTCCAAAGGTACGGACAATATAAGTAAAATGCCCCAAACAATGCCAGCGTACAATACGTGAGCAAAAATAAGAAGTCCCACACCCACACAGCACTTCCTAGATTCTTCTATCTATACAAGACCATTTCACTAAACCAGCACATGAATCTGCACCAATTTTCCTTGGACTAGCCTAAGAACGTTGGGGATGTTTAAGCTTGCTCAAGTAACTGTAAGCAGGGTTAGCCAATATAAATCATCTTCATACAGAAACAAGAAAATCTGTATGGAGATTCCTCTTGTTGACAAGGCCGTAACTTCTCTATGCCCAATTCACAATTAATGTGACAGGGACAACAGCAGTTCCACACTTCACGGCAGTGCTGCTTGGTAGCAAATCTCCCTATTTGCAACATAGCTAGAGGGACCAGAAACGTTTTCTAAAAGGAACATCAGGAGACTTAGGGACCTGCTCTTTTTGCCATTACTACCCTTGATATTCTTTCAGAGGTTACTTTTGCTTTAAAGCTTGGGCATGTCAGGCACATTCGCTCGCTTCTATTTTGGTCTCCATTGTTACTGCCTCACGTAGTGACCTTGGACAATTAGGTTCCTTCTACAGACAGGGAAACCAAAGGCCCTGGAGAACAAAAGCCATATACAGGAGAGCTGAGAGGTTTCATGTCTGTGAAGTAGAGACAGAAAACGTTCACATAAAGCTCTGCCTGCTACTACCAGCCATGGGTGAAAGCATTTTGCAGTAAGCTTGCCTCCTGACACTTTGCAAGAGATTTTTTTAGATGCCTGTCTAAGCCAGTATTACTGAGAACTTTTATATAAATTATCAAAACTTGACACTTTGAGGTCTTGGCCAAATGAAACACAAAGCAAAAGAACCAAAAGCTAAGCTTTGTTTGCAGGTTATAAAATGGAAACACGTGTGTGGAAACAGTAGCTTCAGACATCTTCACTTCATACAGTTTATTACTGCTTTGAGCATCCCTGAGGAGATATACAAGAGCAGCAGCAACTTGTAACAAGTCCATTAAGAGATATACATAATGCAACAATAAATCAGAAATGTAGTTCCGTATTTTACTACACTATTGAAGCATTAAACTCACCAAACAGCCATTTTTCAGAAGCAAAAAACACTATGGAAGACTGCCAACATTTCTGCTTACTGGTTCACAGGACAAGAGGCACATCCTTAAATATGCCTAAAGACAAGTAATTTATAACTACCGTCTGGACAGCCAAACCATAAACAGCACATGCAGAGTTTCATGGACAGCCCAGAGGTTGCTTCCATGCTTCCTCCCAAGGCCGATAGCCATTGCTTAACTTGAGGTGAATGAAAAAAGCATGACATTAAAACTGCTGTGAGGTTGCTTCATTTCCCCCAAAATACCACATCATAAGTTAAGGATTAGTGCAGTGCTCACTAACAGTAGTGAAAGGAGAAGTGGAATGTCTTACAATAAGAGTCTTTCATCTCTTACAATTACTTTCTCTGTAAGACTTTTGGCTTGCTAGCAAATACTTGTCCTCTAGGAAGTTATAGCACAGGAAAACACCTTGCTTCTAAGGACCAACTGATAAATCCATTACAAGACAAGTTTATTCCACAAAGAGCACAGGTCAGAAAAGAAACCACGAATGCCAAACAGCAGTTCAGTCATTTTTGAAGAATCAAGAATCCATTCCTAAATGCACCACATGAGTGCTTCCCTCAAGAAAAATCATTAATTCACAGGGCTTCTAGTGAGCCAGCACCAATAACTAGGGCAAGCCAACTGGGTATACTCTTTCCTTTTTATGCCCGCTGAATACGAGTAAGGTATGCATGGAGTCTCCAGGGAAGATAGCTAACAGACACTTTACTTAGCTAACTTGCAAAATCACGTTCATTGCGTGTTCAGGCTAAACCATTCAGGGATCAGAGGCACGTCTAGATTAAATACCATGATGTGAAGTACACCACTGATCACAGTCTCTGGAAAAAGCAGTTCATTCCCAAATGCAAGCTTTAGCCATTACAGCAGGTGTGGCTAATCTTCCCGACCCTTCAGGCCACATATTAAAGTTCACATGTTGCAAGAGAGGCGATTCAAGGGCTGAGGTCACTTTACCTCCAGGAGGGGTTCACAAGCAATAGATGAGAACTGCCCCACACAGGATCCACCGCTATACTGCTGAGTAGGTTTAACAAAGAGAGCCCCAAGTCCTTAGTAACGACCACAGCAGACTCTGCTGGCTTGCTTTCCACCTCCTCTTGCAGTTCTGACTGTTCAGCAGACCTGGGCCAACCTTCACCTGCCTACAACCCATGACTTGAGCACCCCAGGTTAGCTACCTGATACAATTCATACCATGCCAGCTCTGAGGAAGCCAACTGCTACCAGTCAGCTTAAGCTGTGGTCTTTGATTTACCAGCTGTGTCTGCCTTGGGCTTTCCTGCTCCTACCTCACTGAGGAGGGGTATCCTAGCTATTTCAGACTTGGAAGGCAGTAGATTAGGAGAACAAAGTATTTCGAAGAACAGGAAGCAGAATTCTCATTTTATGTCTTTCCACCTCCCCATCACCCCACCTTCTTGTACTGCATCCACATCTGTAGAGAAATTTGTTACCTCTTTGGTAAAAATCCCTTGCTTTTCATGGTTTTATTCCCCCCCACAAACACTCCTTCCAAAATAGTCACAGAGTAGACTGGAGAGTGCAGTGAGCTAGTGAATATGTTTGACCAGAAGAGGATTTCTTTGGACTGTCGCTATGGAAATCCATCGCTATTCAAGTAGTTTCTTAAGAACTGTATTACATAGCCAAAACCAGCCTCTTTATGATGAGGCTTACATCACAGGACTTTCCAAATCCCTGTTCCCACCTGCCAGTAGAGTTCCACACTCCACTACGGATTTTTTGTGCGTCTTAAATACAATGGGCCAGTTTATATCACTTCTAAAGCTTCTCGCTAGGATCATCATTCACATGCAGCTGTTTAGTCACTCCAGTTGTCAGAGAAGGGCTAGGCCCCAGGGTAGACTCAAGTAGTTTGGAATCTGTTATGTAGTATTTCCACTTAGTTTTCTCTACTTGAGAAATTACCAGTTTCCTTTGAATGTAAGTGCTCCCTGAATCATCAGGGCCTCAAAGGACTGGAGAGCTGCACCAGCACAGCTATGTTAAACACATAAGAGGTATGCAGAACAGAAAAGGCAATACTAGCTGGGCAGAAAATGGAATTTTGGCTGCAGACAAATGAAACTTCCAAACAAAACAGAAATAAATCAGCAGGAGCCCAAGGAATACATATAATCAATGTTTTTTAACCTCAGGGGTCACTTGTGAGGCTACCCTCTCCACAAGTTCTAAGAGCAACAAAAATGGCTATTAAAGAGGCCACAAAAATCAAGGACAAGAGTATATATTCACTGAGAAATCTCACTGAAGTTTTCTTAAAGCAATGGTATCCACCCTGCCAATCACAGCAGGCCACATACCAAAACGTCCCTCTGCACTGAGACATGCAAGAGAAGGCACAGTGTAATTCACCTTCGTATGCGCAATAAATCTGACATGGTCCAGCTGCATCAGATACTGCTACTGCGCTGGTACCCAGGTCTGAGTGATGGAGGCTAGAAATAGGCTGTTGCCTCCAGAAACGTTAATCCTGCCTACAGACTTCTTCCTGTCCACATGGAGAAAAGGCAGCCAGGAATGTGCCTAATTAATTATCCTGGTGGGTCAGATATGCTGGCAGCTGTACTTCAGGCTCCCTCAGGATGGGGAAAAAAAAAATACAGGAGGGATCATGCTTAGGTATGGAATGAACAGCATTGAAGAGCTTGGATAGCTCTCAGTTCAGGGAAAAAAAAAAAAAAAAAAAGCAAACATTTCAACCATTCAGTTAGCAGGCACAAGAGTAGAACTGCTAGATTTTAATATGAGCTGTACCCTGACACAGGAGAAGGGGACAAGGACAGGGATTTGAAGTGATTGGAGGGGGGGGGGGGGGAAATGAGATACTATTGGAAAGGCAGGAAAAAAAAAAACTAGCTTCTTAGTAGTGCAGAAATTCACCAGCATTAATATAACATTTGAAATGTAATGAAGTACCTCAAATTCTTCCCAGAAGCCCTGCTTGACTTTATCTGTAGTCTCTGCTAGCTTGCTTAGCTCTCGCACTCTGCTTTCAATTTCTGCAGCATTAATACGGGTGGTGTTCAAAGGCTAAGAAAGGTACAAAATATTAAACAATAGTATAACAATGGCAACTGCAAGAAGACATTTAAAACAAATGCATTGTACACCCCTACATTAAGTATATTTTATACAGGTAACACAAGTAGAATTCTAGGATCCAGGTATCCATTTGGCCTTCAAAATTTTACAGGTCATGCAAAGAGGGGGAAGGGAGAAGGGAACAATTGCTTTTATCTAAAGCCTCACAGTTGTTCTTCAATGCATTAAGTTGTCTCATCTCTGGACTACTCCTGCAATCCTTATGGGCCATGATGAAGCCAAGAGAAGTTCTATACGCATCAGAAACACAAGAGTCTATCCTTTACAAGCAGCTAAAAAATACTGTACCAGTTTAGATTTAATTGACTTTGTCGTCCAGTTTCACAGAGTTTATTTCTTCATGTTTGCATTAGGAAAGAGAAAATGATGTCTCACTGAACACATGGAAAAGACTGCACTTCCCCAATAGTATGTGCTGAAGGTAACAAAGTTTAGTGGCATTTTCTCCATTCACTCACCTGTTTGAGTTGCAATACTGTGCCCAAAGTTTCTACCATGGGGTTCTTCTTATAATGTTCCACTAGATCTGTCAGAGAGTCAAATTTCTCCCCTCCACCAACATCATATTTTAGATCCTTGAAAGACAGATGCTCAGTCGTTAAAATAAACGCACTTCTTATGATGAAGTCTACACTAATATCTTCAGGCTACGCAACACATGACAAAAATTCTTTAAAGATAGATGTAAAGAAATCTAGTAAGGCCCTTCCACTAAGGGATAGTAGAATTTTAATAAAAAGACAACATGAAACACATGCGCAGGCACACACACACTTAAGTAACAAAAAGGATTGCCCTCCATAATGAAAATCACTTTATCTGCCTCCTTGACAGGAGGCAGATTCCTTCTGAAACAAGGTTTAGTCAGCTCAAGCAGACTCTGAGCTACATGGTTAGAATCCAGAAGGTAACTTTGGAAATATATTCAAATTCCTAAAACAGTCTATCACTAGGTCCTGGAAGGCTGGTACTGGCTGGTACCAACCCGACTTTAAGGAAGCAAAGGAAAGTTATTTTCCTCAGTCTCATAAAGGCTAATGGTAGGTACCTGCAAATCAAGGAAAGGTTTTCTTGAAAGGTTACCATACAAACAAAATGTACTGAAGTTCTTTCTCCGAGGAATAGTTTTGCCTTCATGTAGAATTAGACAGACTTGGTAAGGCAGACTACGTGATATCTTAAGGTCCCTTCTATACCCACATTTTACAAAACAGTTTCTATCCTACTGCCCCCACCTTCCCAGAAAAAAAAAAAATTCTTGCAGTGACAGCTTTTAGAGTCTTAGCCATTTCTATCTCTAAATTTTCTGTTATTGCATTTTAGCTGTTTTTAAATAATGAAGTTGTTGCAACATCTTTTATCCTAAAAGGAAAAAAGTACACAGATTTTGTTATTTAATAGCAAATCCTGGGCATGTAAGAAAATCAGAAGACTATAATGTAATAGTACTTAAATGGAGAATTAACCTCTATTAAATTCAAGCTTTTGATTTAAAATGTTCCTTGGATTAAATACTCAAAATATTTACTGAATGTTGCTCATCTATCAAGCAAGACATTGTAAAAATGACAGGAGAAACAGATATACTCAGATGGATCTCTATTTGTTCAATTACTATTATTTTTATATGATTTGTCCAAGAGACAGCAACCTGCTTAAGAAGATTCATGAACATGAACAGCTCCATCAGCAGAGGATTAGAGACAGACTTCTGATGCAATCAAAGTTAAATCTATTAGAAGGTACTTGAGAGCATGGTGTAGCATAACATGATTCAGTCAGGCAAGCAGTCAAAAATAAAGCACTAATTGAATGCTGAAACTATCAAACTAGTCAATTTAATCCAACAGATGATATACAGCACACACAATACCACAGGGAAAAGGGAAAACTTATTCGACTCCCTGAATACATGAGCAGTGTAGAATGGTCCTCCTGTTAGAATAAAAAACCCACTGCCCATAGAAGTAGTACTATTAAAGAAGCTCCTGCTTCATCATACCTGGCAGTGAATCATGACATGTGTCACTTTAGATTTCCCATCATTACTCTCTCCTTTATCGTCTCCTGTCCGGACAGAAAGAACAAAGTCCCCAGGGTGGCTTTGACTCTCACGCACAAGAAAGCTTCCATGTTTTCCTTTTTCTGTTAATAGTTTTTCAGCTTCTCTTCCAGAGAGATGCCCATGAAACCACCTTCAAATAGAATAAGAAATAGACAGGTACCCTACTTGTCATTCTAGCCATGGCTGAATCCACTTGGTCTAAACAGTCATTACAACCTGACACGCTTGTGCTAGATTGTAGACTGCAGTAGTGTCCAGGCTACAGAAAACTTCCCAGTATGTAAAAATCAAAAGACAAAAGGAGTCTTGAAAGTATGCAGGCATGAAAACATGTGATTACAGAAACAGTTCATAACAAGCACTTCTGCAAGCACCAAAAATTGCATTTCATGCAAGCTTCAAATGAAGTTTTGGGTTGGGTCCTCTACAACAATCCAAATGGATTCTCCGGTATCCAGTAAGTGTGAGCTTACACTGCAGCCTTTGCCTCAGTCAAGGCATTTACTGCTGTTCCATTTCCTTCACTGGGATGTCCTTTCCCAAGAAACCTGTGGGAACTTAGTATCTTTGAGACCTCATCCTTCCATCATACACAGAACTGGAAAGGATAATCTTAAGTCTCGGTTGTTCTAGAAACATGGTTAGAAAGGCAGTAATCCCAGAAGGCCTCAGGGAAGACTCAGATAATTATTGAAAGAGGGTCAAATCAATTTCATTTACTGAAGGAAAAGCTTTTTTCATTGCTTCTGCCACTTCTTGCTGCATGCACTTGCATTGAGTTCAATGCTGTCTTTTGTTAGCAGAGAGCCTTCTCTGCTAGTGTTAAATAAAAGCTATTCTGAGGAGTGGAGGAACCTGTTTTAATGTTTTTCCTTGCTTTTTCATTCCTGGGAATAAACTGACATCTACTGGCCGTAGAAGTTTATTTCTGCCATGTACTCCCTCAATACATGCCCTTATCACCCATGTTCCTAAAAACAAGAGTTTGCAATCAAACGCTTGCATTTGTCATTCACTCTTACACATGCCTTACACATGCCTACTGCTGGAAAAAGTGTATTAAGTTATGCCTAGAACCATACCTGGGAATTCCCTGCAGTATGCAAGGGCTTCAGGAAGCATTGGGAGAACTATAAAACATTCTCCCAATAAGAATCAAGGGAACTATGCCCTCTTTTTTTAGTATTGTATCATGCCAGGAAGAAGGCTTCAAGACCTATTTTCTTCAGAATAGATGCTTTCACTTTTAATCAGACTTATTAGTCTACTTTGCAAGTAACCTCACTGAAATCGTGGGACTAGTTGTAGTATAAGATAGGGCTACCTCTTCATCAAATGGAAGCAGGCTTTTGTGTTAACAGGAATAACTCATGCGTTTGGTAATCAATGCATGGACACCGGGGTTTTCACCATTATTTCTCTGACCTTTCAGATGTAGGATCAGCACAGTTCAGTGGATATTTCAGCTCTATAACATCTCCATTCTTTTCTTTGAGCTGCCCATGATGTTCCATATAATACTGGACTAACTCAGCCAATGTAGCAAATTTCTCTCCTCCATAGAGATCATAGTAGTCCCCTGTGTTCTGGATCTTGATGTGGGTGACAGCTCCAGTTCGTCTAATATTTGAAACAAAGACAAAAAATAAAATAAAATCACACAAGTCAGCTGATTTCCGGTCAATTAATTCTATGTTTAGTGTTCTGTTGTTTGAGTTGAAGAAATCCATACTTAAATTTTATATATCACTTTCCAACTGAAATATTGCAGCGTAGCTAAGCAAGTGAACATCTGAAGCGTGCTTCAGCCACATTTTAGTGGCTTGCAAGAAGGGAAATTGGCTGTCCAACAGTTAGTAAAGAACGGACAAAAACTGAATTCCCGTAATGGACAAAAACTGAATTCCCGTAATAGAGGGATGCTCTAAGCCGGTGAAAGCTCTGTGGCTCCACAGTTTCCAACAGAAATCCCCCAGGCCTCCCAAGAATTGCATACACAAACACAAGGGTGGGGGAAGACATCAGCATTTTGAGACCCTGTTAGAGCTTGTTTGCTGCTTTCCCTTTCACAGTGTTGATTGCTAATCTCTCTACAATTGCCTTTCCAGCAACTTAAGTACTAAATAGACTCCAGCAGCCAAATCCAAAGAACCTGACATCTTACCAGTTTTCCTAAAGACTTACACAGCTACCTAGAAATTCACACTAACATCTCTCCTTTAATAAACAGTTGTCATAGGCTGATGTAAGCCACTTGTGCTCCTAGATTCTCTAGTATTAATGCAAAACAACTCTCTGAAAGAACCTCCTTCTGTTAAGCAAGGTCCATTACCTCAAAGGTATCCAAGCAACATTATTCTGATCACCAATCCTACTTTTCCCTTTTCTGTCATCCACTTCCTCTAACTCTCCTTCCCCTTCCCTGCCGTTACACACACACAGTATCAGGGGAAATTGTTACAAAAGGCCTATTTGGGAAGCTGAAATAACACTGGAGTTTCCCTTAAAAACTTGCCAACTTTCCCTATAAGAACACAGTCTGGAGAACGTTTCCCTTGCAAGTGCCTGATCAGTAATTCAGATCACCTCTACTACTTTTAGATGGTTATCAAATGGATTTTTAAATGGCATAAAGTAATGCAATTATGAATCTGCTTTTACTTCCCCTGAACTTTCCTGGTTGTGTCCAGAATCAGAAGCCAGTACCCCCTACACTGTGGCTTCCCAAGCTGTGTAAAGGTATCTGGGATCCTCCTCAGGAGGAAAAAAGTAAACAGACTAAGAGATGAAGGAATGCTCCCAACACAAGTAGTTCATTTCCAATTGTTTCCTACAGAACAGCATCAAAGGGAGAACCTTATCAATCTGGGGAGAAAGACAAAAGCATGTAAACTTACCTAACAGAGAGTGTAAAGTCTCCTGGGTTACTTTTGCTGGGCCGTGCCAGAAAACTGCCATCAACTCCTCTCGTTAACAGTAGGTTTTCTGCCTCCACCCCAGTAATATTTGGATGAAACCATCTATATGAGGTTAAAAATAGAGTAAATAAAAGATCTTGTATTAAGTGTTAATTTACATGACAAGACTATACAGAACAATTCAATAGTTTTAAAACCAGACAATACTGAGTTTTGTTCCTAATAAGAATTTCCATCTCAGCATAGGCATTATTTGTTTTCATATTACATTGTAATTTTACTATTAGTAAGAGATGCTTTAAAAGTAAAAGAGCTATATCTATACATATTCAGACTGCTCATATAAAGTAATACCAAAGAAAGGTACACAGTGTAAACAGAGACCACAAGTTGCACACATTTGCTTACTCCTGGAAAACAGGACACTCAATCAGGAAAAATACTCTGTAGAAACTCACATAGACAATCATCACTGGCACACTAGACGTTTATACATAAAACAAATCTAAAGTGACACTTTATAACACTTTAAGAGTCAGAAATTAAACAAAACCTCATGCTTTAGGGCATAGGCTGACCACCAACTGATAGAGGTCAGGAAGGAACTTCACTTGTGGGCAACCTGTTCAGCTGCCCAGTCTTCTTCCACCTTTCTCTAAAGGACGTGGCGCTGACCACTGCCAGACACAAGAGCACTGTTCCGTCTTCTAACCACCACGCCAAGTTCTCTGATCTGAATATACCTCACTTAAATACAAACACAGAGGAATCTCATATTGATATTCGCCACCCACAAACAACCTTCTGAAGGACTAATATAGTGGCCTGCCAAAGGAGAGCTGTATATGGTCTATATCTAAGAACTTCAGCGTCCCCACCTTTGGCATTAAATTTTGAGGGACTTATTCTTAGCTATTCAGTTAGCACATCTATGTTCTCTCTTATCTTTAACTTGGGAATTTTATTCCACTCTTACAGTACTAGAGTACTTCAGCGTTCTAGCTGAGAGGAGTCTTTATCAGACATGATTTTAGAAGACAACAAACTGAGCAAAAAGGGAAGGAAAAAAAAAAGCTACAGTCTCCACTGCTGCCTGAGACAGCCCAAGGACAGAGGTGAATGCAGCAACCACAAACTGCCTTAGTGGCTTTGTCAGGCTTGTATTTTCTTGCAATTAAGTGAGGTCCATTATTTTCAGAATTGCCACAAATCAGACACCATGAAAAACAAAAACGAAAATGCACATCTGTATCTGCAGAAAGAAGACAGGCTACTGCTCTTTGTACACCAGGTTCTTAGTTTTTCCAAAATAAAGCAAAACATCAGGGCAAGAGACTCCGGCTGCAGCCAGCCTCATACAGTTATGAGTGATGCCTTAAAAAAAGTTACATACCATTTCTGATCACTCCTGATACAAGCAGGATTTCATGATAAATTGCTACTACAACAACAATGGAATATGCAAGCGCGTATCTAAACTTAGGGCTATCACTTCAATTGGTTCAGCAATTCTTTCTATACTGAAAACTGTTAAAGCTGTCAATATTCCTACGAAGGCCTTATCCCACCTATTCTATTCAGGCACAACTTCTCATGCAAATACTCTGGACAGTTTTAGAGAGTGCAGAATATCCAAACATCTAGCAAGACATTCAAATGGGAATCAGGATTACAGATATACCAATTCCCTTTCAGCAGTAAATGATCCCTCTTGTGAATCTTGTATTTTTCTGGTTAAGTACATTCTACTTGCACCAAGGAAACCTACTGAATACCACCGTATCTTTAACTGAACAACCAAAAAAAGAAATCAAGCCTACACAGTATGGATCATGAAAAGACTATATTAAAAATACTTCAAAGTTGTCACAGCAAATGGGAGTTAAAATGAATCAATAAGTAATCCTACACTTATCTAATGACTATCTGAAGGTCAAGAGAAGTGTCTTGACAGGGAAATATATTTTGCTTTGATAGTCTCACAAAAGAAACAGCACAAACATCAATTCATAGGGTGAACCAAATATTAAATAACATATTTGGGATATGATAGATTTGGAGGAAAGAAGCTGATAGTATATTTCCCACATTCCACCCCCAAAATTTTACTTCCATTAGAAAAAAGTGACCGTGTTTTTAATGGTTTATAGGAGCTTTAAAAACAGACAGGATTCAAGAGACATATTTGTGTGTCTGAGTTTACATCCAGAAATGTATAAACAGATAGAGGGGAACTTACTGGAATCAATTCTACAGATTTATTATATGGCGATGTTCTATTAACCTCAATTAATATATCACCTCCAGTATCTTACCCCGGACAGTATGCACCTGGAAGTAACCATACTCCACTGGTTAGAATGATGTAAAATAACAGAAAAACAATATATTTTAACATACAGAGGTGAAGACAAATAACCTGTACTTAAAAGATAGATTAAAGAGATGACAGATTGTTATTAGAAAAGAAAAGGTGTTCTCACCCCCACATGTGCACTCCTACTGAAGATGGCAAAAAGTTTAGTGTAGAAGAAAAGCTACATCTGGGAGACTGAGTTTATTGCACTTTATGTAACTTTTGTTCTAATGGTAACTTGTACTCCTGCTCTCTCATCCTTGTATTTTTGGCTTTGAGTAGGAAGATGCACTTGTCAGCCACCCCAAATAGAAAAATGGGGGTGTTAGTGATCTCTGTTAAATGGTTCCGGACCAGTGATCAAGATCACTTCATTTGAAGTATTGCCATCACATGTGCGCTTTTGAACCTCGGTGGTTACATCCCTTCCAAAAGCAGAGGGGAGAGCAAAGGGGATTGCAGGCAGACAGCAGTAACATAAGCCCTATAGAAGACTTTCTCTTACACTTCCTTTTATAGGGATGGAATGCATTTTAGACTTTTTTCTACTTTCCTTCTTCAACCTCTGTTTTGAGCAGGTGCAGAAGCTATCCGTAGCAAAGACCATCGTAGCCAAGTACAACCAAGAAGGTAACACACACACACACTAATTAAGCCAGCTGTCCTCACTACACATGAAATACTCCTTAGAGCAATTCTGATTTAGGGGTTGCAGCCATATACCATTTCAAGCCACTTATTTTACAGTAAGATGAAAAGGTTACCAGAAGAGTAACTAATGAAATAGTGAGGTCTCATTTACAAGAATAAAGGGATATCACCTAAAAGAACTTTTTCAAAAGACTATGACACAGTAGGAACAATTTGCTACAAATTAGTTTTAAGAAAAAAATACTGATGCATCTTGGATACTCAATAGAAAGAATCAGCAGAACGTGTATCTTAAAAGTCATACATTGCCAATATATTTCTCTTTAATGGTGAAGTTGGTATAAACAGCATAGAGGAGAGGGAAGAGAGGAAAGGACAGTAGATGGTAGGAGAAAGGTTTACCAAATTAAGGCAGAAAAGAAAGAACACTTTTCCACGTCAGGATTCAGCTTGTCTAATCACCTTTTCAAGAAGGCACAAGATTAAGTCAGTTCTGAGCCTTGGCTGGCACAACCGTGACATTCATGGAGGTGGTGACTGGTAGTTTAATTAATCCTATTTATAGGCTCATCAGTTCATATTTCTAACCTTTTTCTCAGTCTCCCTCACAAGTTACAATTTAAACTTCTGAGCAGGGTAAGAGGGTTGCTCCTGTTGATGAGGAGGTGGCAAATATTTCTAAAAGGGCAATTGTACACATTTTTAACATGTAAGTGGGGACAATCAGAAAACGCACGCACTAGAGATCCTCCACACAAATCAAAAGACCCCAAATCAACCACAACTGGCCACAGACTGAAAACCAACCAGGCTAGTTTCACTATCTTAAGCAGAGGAAGAAAGAGGACAACTAAATGTTGAAGAAATTACACTTTGGTAGATATTATTTGAAAACACATATCAAATTTCAGATTAGGTATATTAGATAAGAACATTTTAGTCCTTTTTACCACAGTCCTTTTTTTCTCCTCTCAAATTCAACATTTACCTTAACCTCTCAACCCAAAACAGACAGCTAAAATAAAACAAACACCAAAACACATTAAGGACAGGTTACAAGCAAACAGGTTCAACCGAAGTTTATCATCCTAATTTAGCGATGCCACAAGGATTGGAAATTAGACTGAACGCTGCTAGTAAACGAAGAGCCTCGACCGGGTCGGCTTATCAATGCTCGTTCTAAAACCGGCTCGCGTGGTCGTGTCAGTAACGCCACCAGCACCAGAGCACGGAGAGCAACGCGACTCCCCCCGCCCCCGGCCACCAGCCCCAGCACCGACCGGGTCCCCACGGGAATAAACCCACCTTTCGGGCGGGGCCCAGCGGTGCAGGGGGGCACGGGGAGGGGAAGAGTCGCTGTGAAGCCTCCACGCAAAGGTCAACGCTACCGGCGGCAGCGCCAGCCTCTGCACGGGGGGCGGCGGGACCCGAGGCCAGCAGCCCCCCGCCAGCCCCGGGCGGCCCCCCCGCGCCGTGAGGCCGGGCCCCTCGCCGGGGAGAGCGAGGCCCGGGCCCGCGACGGCGGCAGCGGGGCCATCCCGCCGCGGTGTGCCGGGAAGAGGGGCGGGGACGCGGCTGCAGGCAGCGGGGCGGGGGGGCCCGGCCGAGGAGGCGGCGGGGCTCAGCGGCCCCCGCGAGGGCGGGCACCGAGGGGCCGCGGCCCCCAACCCGCCTCCCCCCCCACACACACGGCGGGGCTCGGTACCGCTCCCCCCCGCCTCACCTCCGCGATGTCATTTTCCCCCGCGGCGCCGGCGGGTCGCGGTGCGCCCGGCCGCCCCCCCTCGACGGCCGCCTCTCACATGGGGGCCGCTGCCGCCGGCGGGCCGCGGCCTAGGGGCGCCCTGAGGGGAGCGTGAACAACGGCCGCCTCCAGGCCCCGAAGGCGCACAGAGCGCGGCGCGGCCCCACGACGTCATCAGCCCGCGCCGCCGGCCCCGCCCTCCGCGCCCGCTCCGTAGAAGCGAGCCCCCGTCGCCGCCCCCCCTCCCCAGGGATGGCGGCTGAGGGGGGGCCCTTTCCGCGGGAGCGCCCTCGGGGCCCTCGCTGGGAGCTGGGCGGGCGGGGACGCAGCGCCTGAGGGCAGAAAGCAGATGCGAGGTTGCGGGCTGCGGCACCCCGGAGCCGCAGAGGCCCCCCCGGCCGCCGCCTGACCTTGGCCCCCCCCCCCCCCCGCGGTGACCTGGGAGACCCTGGCCGCTCTCGGCCTGCCCGGACTACAAGTCCCGGCGTGCTCCGGGGCCGGCGCGGTGACGTCAGGCGCCGCGCTCTCTTTAGGGCGCGGGGGCCCGGATGTTGGTCCCTTTCCCTCCCCGGAAGGTAAGAATGGCGGAGCGGCGGCGGGCAGGGCTGGGACCTGGCGGGCCTTATCCGCCGCCATCTGCCTTCGCGCGGCAGCGCTGGGCCCCGGGGCCCGGCCCGGCGCCCTCGGGGGACGCGGGTGAGGCCTGGAGGCTGACGCTGGGCTGGGGGGCGGCGGCGG